>NW_026989750.1:1959330-2285886 GCF_036321535.1 Camelus dromedarius
CGTCTCTCCACAGGCTCAGTTCTGAGAGATAAGTGTGTGTGAAAGCCGTCCTTCACCTCGATTGTTGGGAAATCAAAGTTTCTCTTCAGTTGAAAACTCCGTTCCATACATATATATGGGGAGGTACTAGCTCCAACTCGGTTTTACAGTGATAACTGCAGGAACTTCAAACTGGCACTAGGAAACAGACTGAGAAACCAGAGTAAAAGTTTCTCCTGCAACCCGTTCCCTTTGTGCTAGATGAACGAACGTCTCTCCACATGCTCAGTTCTGAGAGATTATTGTGTGTGTGAAAGCCGTCCTTCACTTCGATTGTTGGGAAAACAAAGATTCTCTTCAGTTGCAAACTCCACTCCATACATATATATGGGGAGGTAGTAGCTCCAACTCGGTTTTACAGTGAAAACTGCAGGAACTTCAAACCGGCACTAGGAAACAGACTGAGAAACTAGAGAAAAAGTTTCCCCTGCAACCCGTTCCCTTTGTGCTAGATGAACGAAAGTCGCTCCACATGCTCAGTTCTGAGAGATTAGTGTGTGTGAAAGCCGTCCTTAAACTAGCTTGTTGGGAACACAAAGTTTCTCTTCAGTTGCAAACTCCACTCCATACATATATATGGGGAGGTACTAGCTCCAAATCTGTTTTACAGTGAAAACTGCAGGAACTTCAAACCGGCACTAGGAAACAGACTGAGAAACCAGAGTAAAAATTTCTCCTGCAACACGTTCCTTTTGTGCTAGATGAACGAACGTCTCAACACATGCTCAGTTCTGAGAGATATGTGTGTGTGAAAGCCGTCTTTCACCTAGCTTGTTGGGAACACAAAGTTTCTCTTCAGTTGCAAACTCCACTCCATACATATATATGGGGAGGTAATATCTCCAACTCGGTTTACAGTGAAAACTGCAGGAACTTCAAACCGGCACTAGGAAACAGACTGAGAAACCAGAGTAAAAGTTTCTCCTGCAACCCGTTCCCTTTTTGCTAGATGAACGAACGTCTCTCCACATGCTCAGTTCTGAGAGATAAGTGTGTGTGAAATCCGTTTTTCACCTAGATTGTTGGGAAAACAAAGTTTCTCTTCAGATGCAAACTACACTCCATACATATATATGGGGAGGTAGAAGCTCCAGCTCGGTTTTACAGTGAAAAATGCAGGAACTTCAAACCGGCACTAGGAAACAGACTGAGAAACCAGAGTAAAAGTTTCTCCTGCAACCAGTTCCCTTTGTGCTAGATGAACGAACGTCTCTCCACATGCTCAGTTCTGAGAGATAAGTGTGTGTGAAAGTCGTCCTTCACCTAGCTTGTTGGGAACACAAAGTTTCTCTTCAGTTGCAAACTCCACTCCATACATATATATGGGGAGGTAGTAGCACCAAATCGGTTTTACAGTGAAAACTGCAGGAACTTCAAACCGGCACTAGGAAACAGACTGAGAAACCAGAGTAAATCTTTCTCCTGCAACCCGTTCCCTTTGTGCTAGATGAACGTACGTCTCTCCAGATGCTCAGTTCTTAGAGATAATTGTGTGTGAAAGCCGTCCTTCACCTAGATTGTTGGGAAAACAAAGTTTCTCTTCAGTTGCAAACTCCACTCCATACATAAATATGGGGAGGTAGTAGCTCCAAATCAGTTTTACAGTGAAAACTGCAGGAACTTCAAGCCGGCACTAGGAAAAAGACTGAGAAACCAGAGTAAAAATTTCTCCTGCAACCCGTTCCCTTTGCGATAGATGAACGAACGTCTCTCCCCATGCTCAGTTCTGAGAGATTAGTGTGTGTGAAAGCCGTCCTTCACCTAGCTTGTTGGGAACACAAAGATACTCTTCAGTTGCAAACACCACTCCATACATATATATGGGGAGGTAATAGCCCCAAATCTATTTTACAGTGAAAACTGCAGGAACTTCAAACCGGCACTAGGAAACAGACTGAGAAACCAGAGTAAAACTTTCTCCTGCAACCCGTTCCCTTTGTGCTAGATGAACGAACGTCTCTCCACATGCTCAGTTCTGAGAGATAAGTGTGTGTGAAAGTCGACCTTCACCTAGCTTGTTGGGAACACAAAGATCCTCTTCAGTTGCAAACTCCACTCCATACATATATATGGGGAGGTAGTAGCTCCAACTCTGTTTTACAGTGAAAACTGCAGGAACTTCAAACCGGCACTAGGAAACAGACTGAGAAACCAGAGTAAAAGTTTCTCCTGCAACCAGTTCCTTTTGTGCTAGATGAACGAACGTCTCTCCACATGCTCAGTTCTGAGAGATAAGTGTGTGTGAAAGCCGTCCTTCACCTAGATTGTGGGGAAAACAAAGTTTCTCTTCAGTTGCAAACTCCACTCCATACAAAAATATGGGGAGGTAGTAGCTCCAACTCGGTTTTACAGTGAAAACTGCAGGAACTTCAAGCCGGCACTAGGAAAAAGACTGAGAAACCAGAGTAAAAATTTCTCCTGCAACCCGTTCCCTTTGTGATAGATGAACGAACGTCTCTCCACATGCTCAGTTCTGAGAGATTAGTGTGTGTGAAAGCCGTCCTTCACCTATCTTGTTGGGAACACAAAGATCCTCTTCAGTTGCAAACTCCACTCCATACATATATATGGGGAGGTAATAGCCCCAAATCGGTTTTACAGTGAAAACTGCAGGAATTTCAAACCGGCACTAGGAAACAGACTGAGAAACCAGAGTAAAACTTTCTCCTGCAACCCGTTCCCTTTGTGCTAGATGAACGAACGTCTCTCCACATGCTCAGTTCTGAGAGATAAGTGTGTGTGAAAGTCGTCCTTCACCTAGCTTGTTGGGAACACAAAGTTTCTCTTCAGTTGCAAACTCCACTCCATACATATATATGGGGAGGTAGTAGCTCCAACTCTGTTTTACAGTGAAAACTGCAGAACTTCAAACCGGCACTAGGAAACAGACTGAGAAACCAGAGTAAAAGTTTCTACTGCAACCCGTTCCCTTTGTGCTAGATGAACGAACGTCTCTACACATGCTCAGTTCTGAGAGATAAGTGTCTGTGAAAGCCGTCCTTCACCTAGATTGTTGGGAAAACAAAGTTTCTCTTCAGTTGCAAACACCACTCCATACATATATATGGGGAGGTAGTAGCTCCAACTCGGTTTTACAGTGAAAATTGCAGGAACATCAAGCCGGCACTAGGAAACAGACTGAGAGACCAGAGTAAAAATTTCTCCTGCAACCTGATCCCTTTGTGATAGATGAACGAACGTCTCTCCACATGCTCAGTTCTGAGAGATTAGTGTGTGTGAAAGCCGTCCTTCACCTAGCTTGTTGGGAACACAAAGTTTCTCTTCAGTTGCAAACTCCACTCCATACATATATATGGGGAGGTAGTAGCTCCAACTCGGTTTTACAGTGAAAACTGCAGGAACTTCAAACCGGCACTAGGAAACAGACTGAGAAACCAGAGTAAAAGTTTCTCCTGCAACCCGTTCCATTTGTGATAGATGAACGAACGTCTCTCCACAGGCTCAGTTCTGAGAGATTAGTGTGTGTGAAAGCCGTCCTTCACCTAGCTTGTTGGGAACACAAAGTTTCTCTTCAGTTGCAAACTCCACTCCATACATATATATGGGGAGGTAGTAGCTCCAACTCGGTTTTACAGTGAAAACTGCAGGAACTTCAAACCGGCACTAGGAAACAGACTGAGAAACCAGAGTAAAAGTTTCTCCTGCAACCCGTTCCATTTGTGATAGATGAACGAACGTCTCTCCACAGGCTCAGTTCTGAGAGATTAGTGTGTGTGAAAGCCGTCCTTCACCTAGCTTGTTGGGAACACAAAGTTTCTCTTCAGTTGCAAACTCCACTCCATACATATATATGGGGAGGTAGTAGCCCCAACTCGGTTTTACAGTGAAAACTGCAGGAACTTCAAACCGGCACTAGGAAACATACTGAGAAACCAGAGTAAAACTTTCTCCTGCAACCCGTTCCCTTTGTGCTAGATGAACGAACGTCTCTACACATGCTCAGTTCTGAGAGATAAGTGTGTGTGAAAGCCGTCCTTCACCTAGATTGTTGGGAACACAAAGTTTCTTTTCATTTGCAAACTCCAATCCATAAATATATATGGGGAGGTACTAGCTCCAACACGGTTTTACAGTGAAAACTGCAGGAATTTCAAACCGGCACTAGGAAACAGACTGAGAAAGCAGAGTAAAAATTTCTCCTGCAACCCGTTCCCTTTGTGCTAGATGAACGAACGTCTCTCCACATGCTCAGTTCTGAGAGATAAGTGTGTGTGAAATCCGTCCTTCACCTAGATTGTTGGGAAAACAAAGTTTCTCTTCAGTTGCAAACTACACTCCATACATATATATGGGGAGGTAGTAGCTCCAACTCTGTTTTACAGTGAAAACTGCAGGAACTTCAAACCGGCACTAGGAAACAGACTGAGAAACCAGAGTAAAAGTTTCTCCTGCAACCAGTTCCTTTTGTGCTAGATGAACGAACGTCTCTCCACATGCTCAGTTCTGAGAGATAAGTGTGTGTGAAAGTCGTCCTTCACCTAGCTTGTTGGGAAAACAAAGTTTCTCTTCAGTTGCAAACTCCACTCCATACATATATATGGGGAGGTAGTAGCTCAAACTCGGTTTTACAGTGAAAACTGCAGGAACTTCAAACCGGCACTAGGAAACAGACTGAGAAACCAGAGTAAAAGTTTCTCCTGCAACCCGTTCCATTTGTGATAGATGAACGAACGTCTCTCCACAGGCTCAGTTCTGAGAGATTAGTCTGTGTGAAAGCCGTCCTTCACCTAGCTTGTTGGGAACACAAAGTTTCTCTTCAGTTGCAAACTCCACTCCATACATATATATGGGGAGGTAGAAGCCCCAACTCGGTTTTACAGTGAAAACTGCAGGAACTTCAAACCGGCACTAGGAAACATACTGAGAAACCAGAGTAAAACTTTCTCCTGCAACCCGTTCCCTTTGTGCTAGATGAACGAACGTCTCTACACATGCTCAGTTCTGAGAGATAAGTGTGTGTGAAAGCCGTCCTTCACCTAGATTGTTGGGAACACAAAGTTTCTTTTCATTTGCAAACTCCAATCCATAAATATATATGGGGAGGTACTAGCTCCAACACGGTTTTACAGTGAAAACTGCAGGAATTTCAAACCGGCACTAGGAAACAGACTGAGAAAGCAGAGTAAAAATTTCTCCTGCAACCCGTTCCCTTTGTGCTAGATGAACGAACGTCTCTCCACATGCTCAGTTCTGAGAGATAAGTGTGTGTGAAATCCGTCCTTCACCTAGATTGTTGGGAAAACAATGTTTCTCTTCAGTTGCAAACTACACTCCATACATATATATGGGGAGGTAGTAGCTCCAACTCTGTTTTACAGTGAAAACTGCAGGAACTTCAAACCGGCACTAGGAAACAGACTGAGAAACCAGAGTAAAAGTTTCACCTGCAACCAGTTCCTTTTGTGCTAGATGAACGAACGTCTCTCCACATGCTCAGTTCTGAGAGATAAGTGTGTGTGAAAGCCGTCCTTCACCTAGATTGTGGGGAAAACAAAGTTTCTCTTCAGTTGCAAACTCCACTCCATACAAAAATATGGGGAGGTAGTAGCTCCAACTCGGTTTTACAGTGAAAACTGCAGGAACTTCAAGCCGGCACTAGGAAAAAGACTGAGAAACCAGAGTAAAAATTTCTCCTGCAACCCGTTCCCTTTGTGATAGATGAACGAACGTCTCTCCACATGCTCAGTTCTGAGAGATTAGTGTGTGTGAAAGCCGTCCTTCACCTATCTTGTTGGGAACACAAAGATCCTCTTCAGTTGCAAACTCCACTCCATACATATATATGGGGAGGTAATAGCCCCAAATCGGTTTTACAGTGAAAACTGCAGGAATTTCAAACCGGCACTAGGAAACAGACTGAGAAACCAGAGTAAAACTTTCTCCTGCAACCCGTTCCCTTTGTGCTAGATGAACGAACGTCTCTCCACATGCTCAGTTCTGAGAGATAAGTGTGTGTGAAAGTCGTCCTTCACCTAGCTTGTTGGGAACACAAAGTTTCTCTTCAGTTGCAAACTCCACTCCATACATATATATGGGGAGGTAGTAGCTCCAACTCGGTTTTACAGTGAAAACTGCAGAACTTCAAACCGGCACTAGGAAACAGACTGAGAAACCAGAGTAAAAGTTTCTACTGCAACCCGTTCCCTTTGTGCTAGATGAACGAACGTCTCTACACATGCTCAGTTCTGAGAGATAAGTGTGTGTGAAAGCCGTCCTTCACCTAGATTGTTGGGAAAACAAAGTTTCTCTTCAGTTGCAAACACCACTCCATACATATATATGGGGAGGTAGTAGCTCCAACTCGGTTTTACAGTGAAAATTGCAGGAACATCAAGCCGGCACTAGGAAACAGACTGAGAGACCAGAGTAAAAATTTCTCCTGCAACCTGATCCCTTTGTGATAGATGAACGAACGTCTCTCCACATGCTCAGTTCTGAGAGATTAGTGTGTGTGAAAGCCGTCCTTCACCTAGCTTGTTGGGAACACAAAGTTTCTCTTCAGTTGCAAACTCCACTCCATACATATATATGGGGAGGAAGTAGCTCCAACTCGGTTTTACAGTGAAAACTGCAGGAACTTCAAACCGGCACTAGGAAACAGACTGAGAAACCAGAGTAAAAGTTTCTCCTGCAACCCGTTCCCTTTGTGCTAGATGAACGAACGTCTCTCCACATGCTCAGTTCTGAGAGATAAGTGTGTGTGAAAGCCGTCCTTCACCTAGCTTGTTGGGAACACAAAGTTTCTCTTCAGTTGCAAACTCCACACCATACATATATATGGGGAGGTAGTAGCCCCAACTCGGTTTTACAGTGAAAACTGCAGGAACTTCAAACCGGCACTAGGAAACAGACTGAGAAACCAGAGTAAACTTTCTCCTGCAACCCGTTCCCTTTGTGCTAGATGAACGAACGTCTCTCCACATGCTCAGTTCTGAGAGATAAGTGTGTGTGAAAGCCGTCCTTCACCTAGCTTGTTGGGATCACAAAGTTTCTCTTCAGTTGCAAACTCCACTCCATACATATATATGGGGAGGTAGTAGCTCCAACACGGTTTTACAGTGAAAACTGCAGGAACTTCAAACCGGCACTAGGAAACAGACTGAGAAACCAGAGTAAAAGTTTCTCATGCAACCCGTTCCATTTGTGATAGATGAACGAACGTCTCTCCACAGGCTCAGTTCTGAGAGATTAGTGTGTGTGAAAGCCGTCCTTCACCTAGCTTGTTGGGAACACAAAGTTTCTCTTCAGTTGCAAACTCCACTCCATACATATATATGGGGAGGTAGTAGCCCCAACTCGGTTTTACAGTGAAAACTGCAGGAACTTCAAACCGGCACTAGGAAACAGACTGAGAAACCAGAGTAAAACTTTCTCCTGCAACCAGTTCACTTTGTGATAGATGAACGAACGTCTCTCCACATGCTCAGTTCTGAGAGATTAGTGTGTGTGAAAGCCGTCCTTCACCTACCTTGTTGGGAACACAAAGATCCTCTTCAGTTGCAAACTCCACTCCATACATATATATGGGGAGGTAATAGCCCCAAATCGGTTTTACAGTGAAAACTGCAGGAATTTCAAACCGGCACTAGGAAACAGACTGAGAAACCGGAGTAAAACTTTCTCCTGCAACCCGTTCCCTTTGTGCTAGATGAACGAACGCCTCTCCACATGCTCAGTTCTGAGAGATAAGTGTGTGTGAAAGTCGTCCTTCACCTAGCTTGTTGGGAACACAAAGTTTCTCTTCAGTTGCAAACTCCACTCCATACATATATATGGGGAGGTAGTAGCTCCAACTCGGTTTTACAGTGAAAACTGCAGAACTTCAAACCGGCACTAGGAAACAGACTGAGAAACCAGAGTAAAAGTTTCTACTGCAACCCGTTCCATTTGTGCTAGATGAACGAACGTCTCTACACATGCTCAGTTCTGAGAGATAAGTGTGTGTGAAAGCCGTCCTTCACCTACCTTGTTGGGAACACAAAGATCCTCTTCAGTTGCAAACTCCACTCCATACATATATATGGGGAGGTAATAGCCCCAAATCGGTTTTACAGTGAAAACTGCAGGAATTTCAAACCGGCACTAGGAAACAGACTGAGAAACCGGAGTAAAACTTTCTCCTGCAACCCGTTCCCTTTGTGCTAGATGAACGAACGTCTCTCCACATGCTCAGTTCTGAGAGATAAGTGTGTGTGAAAGTCGTCCTTCACCTAGCTTGTTGGGAACACAAAGTTTCTCTTCAGTTGCAAACTCCACTCCATACATATATATGGGGAGGTAGTAGCTCCAACTCGGTTTTACAGTGAAAACTGCAGAACTTCAAACCGGCACTAGGAAACAGACTGAGAAACCAGAGTAAAAGTTTCTACTGCAACCCGTTCCATTTGTGCTAGATGAACGAACGTCTCTACACATGCTCAGTTCTGAGAGATAAGTGTGTGTGAAAGCCGTCCTTCACCTAGATTGTTGGGAAAACAAAGTTTCTCTTCAGTTGCAAACACCACTCCATACATATATATGGGGAGGTAGTAGCTCCAACTCGGTTTTACAGTGAAAATTGCAGGAACATCAAGCCGGCACTAGGAAACAGACTGAGAAACCAGAGTAAAAATTTCTCCTGCAACCTGATCCCTTTGTGATAGATGAACGAACGTCTCTCCACATGCTAAGTTCTGAGAGATTAGTGTGTGTGAAAGCCGTCCTTCACCTAGCTTGTTGGGAACACAAAGTTTCTCTTCAGTTGCAAACTCCACTCCATACATATATATGGGGAGGTAGTAGCTCCAACTCGGTTTTACAGTGAAAACTGCAGGAACTTCAAACCGGCACTAGGAAACAGACTGAGAAACCAGAGTAAAAGTTTCTCCTGCAACCCGTTCCCTTTGCGCTAGATGAACGAACGTCTCTCCACATGCTCAGTTCTGAGAGATAAGTGTGTGTGAAAGCCGTCCTTCACCTAGCTTGTTGGGAACACAAAGTTTCTCTTCAGTTGCAAACTCCACACCATACATATATATGGGGAGGTAGTAGCCCCAACTCGGTTTTACAGGGAAAACTGCAGGAACTTCAAACCGGCACTAGGAAACAGACTGAGAAACCAGAGTAAACTTTCTCCTGCAACCCGTTCCCTTTGTGCTAGATGAACGAACGTCTCTCCACATGCTCAGTTCTGAGAGATAAGTGTGTGTGAAAGCCGTCCTTCACCTAGCTTGTTGGGATCACAAAGTTTCTCTTCAGTTGCAAACTCCACTCCATACATATATATGGGGAGGTAGTAGATCCAACTCGGTTTTACAGTGAAAACTGCAGGAACTTCAAACCGGCACTAGGAAACAGACTGAGAAACCAGAGTAAAAGTTTCTCCTGCAACCCGTTCCATTTGTGATAGATGAACGAACGTCTCTCCACAGGCTCAGTTCTGAGAGATTAGTGTGTATGAAAGCCGTCCTTCACCTAGCTTGTTGGGAACACAAAGTTTCTCTTCAGTTGCAAACTCCATTCCATACATATATATGGGGAGGTAGTAGCCCCAACTCGATTTTACAGTGAAAACTGCAGGAACTTCAAACCGGCACTAGGAAACAGACTGAGAAACCAGAGTAAAACTTTCTCCTGCAACCCGTTCCCTTTGTGCTAGATGAACGAACGTCTCTACACATGCTCAGTTCTGAGAGATAAGTGTGTGTGAATGCCGTCCTTCACCTAGATTGTTGGGAACACAAAGTTTCTTTTCATTTGCAAACTCCAATCCATAAATATATATGGGGAGGTACTAGCTCCAACTCGGTTTTACAGTGAAAACTGCAGGAACTTCAAACCGGCACTAGGAAACAGACTGAGAAACCAGAGTAAAAGTTTCGCCTGCAACCCGTTCCCTTTGTGCTAGATGAACGAACGTCTCTCCACATGCTCAGTTCTTAGAGATAAGTGTGTGTGAAAGCCGCCCTTCACCTAGATTGTTGGGAAAACAAAGTTTCTCTTCAGTTGCAAACACCACTCCATACATATATATGGGGAGGTAGTAGCTCCAACTCGGTTTTACAGTGAAAACTGCAGGAACTTCAAGACGGCACTAGGAAACAGACTGAGAAACCAGTGTAAATATTTCTCCTGCAACCCGTTCCCTTTGTGATAGATGAACGAACGTCTCTCCACATGCTCAGTTCTGAGAGATTAGTGTGTGTGAAAGCTGTCCTTCACCTAGCTTGTTGGGAACACAAAGTTTCTCTTCAGTTGCAAACTCCACTCCATACATATATATGGGGAGGTAGTAGCCCCAACTCGATTTCACAGTGAAAACTGCAGGAACATCAAACAGGCACTAGGAAACAGACTGAGAAACCAGAGTAAAACTTTCTCCTGCAACCCGTTCCCTTTGTGCTAGATGAACGAACGTCTCTCCACAGGCTCAGTTCTGACAGATTAGTGTGTGTGAAAGCCGTCCTTCACCTAGCTTGTTGGGAACACAAAGTTTCTCTTCAGTTGCAAACTCCACTCCATACATATATATGGGGAGGTAGTAGCCCCAACTCGGTTTTACAGTGAAAACTGCAGGAACTTCATACCGGCACTAGGAAACAGACTGAGAAACCAGAGTAAAACTTTCTCCTGCAACCCGATCCCTTTGTGCTAGAGGAACGAACGTCTCTACACATGCTCAGTTCTGAGAGATAAGTGTGTGTGAAAGCCGTCCTTCACCTAGATTGTTGGGAACACAAAGTTTCTTTTCATTTGCAAACTCCAATCCATAAATATATATGGGGAGGTACTAGCTCCAACTCGGTTTTACAGTGAAACCTGCAGAAACTTCAAACCGGCACTAGGAAACAGACTGAGAAACCAGAGTAAAAGTTTCTCCTGCAACCCGTTCCCTTTGTGCTAGATGAACGAACGTCTCTCCACATGCTCAGTTCTGAGAGATAAGTGTGTGTGAAATCCGTCCTTCACCTAGATTGTTGGGAAAACAGAGTTTCTCTTCAGTTGCAAACTCCACTCCATACATATATATGGGGAGGTAGTAGCTCCAACTCGGTTTTACAGTGAAAACTGCAGGAACTTCAAACCGGCACTAGGAAACAGACTGAGAAACCAGAGTAAAACTTTCTCCTGCAACCCGTTCCATTTGTGATAGATGAACGAACGTCTCTCCACAGGCTCAGTTCTGAGAGATTAGTGTGTGTGAAAGCCGTCCTTCACCTAGCTTGTTGGGAACACAAAGTTTCTCTTCAGTTGCAAACTCCACTATATACATATTTATGGGGAGGTAGTAGCCCCAACTCGGTTTTACAGTGAAAACTGCAGGAACTTCAAACCGGCACTAGGAAACAGACTGAGAAACCAGAGTAAAACTTTCTCCTGCAACCCGTTCCCTTTGTGCTAGATGAACGAACGTCTCTACACATGCTCAGTTCTGAGAGATAAGTGTGTGTGAAAACCGTCCTTCAACTAGATTGTTGGGAACACAAAGTTTCTTTTCAGTTGCAAACTCCAGTCCATAAATATATATGGGGAGGTACAAGCTCCAACTCGGTTTTACAGTGAAAACTGCAGGAACTTCAAACCGGCACTAGGAAACAGACTGAGAAACCAGAGTAAAAGTTTCTCCTGCAACCCGTTCCCTTTGTGCTAGATGAACGAACGTCTCTCCACATGCTCAGTTCTTAGAGATAAGTGTGTGTGAAAGCCGTCCTTCACCTAGCTTGTTGGGAACACAAAGTTTCTCTTCAGTTGCAAACTCCACTCCATACATATATATGGGGAGGTAGTAGCCCCAACTCGGTTTCACAGTGAAAACTGCAGGAACTTCAAACCGGCACTAGGAAACAGACTGAGAAACCAGAGTAAAACTTTCTGCTGCAACCCGTTCCCTTTGTGCTAGATGAACGAACGTCTCTCCACAGGCTCAGTTCTGACAGATTAGTGTGTGTGAAAGCCGTCCTTCACCTAGCTTGTTGGGAACACAAAGTTTCTCTTCAGTTGCAAACTCCACTCCATACATATATATGGGGAGGTAGTAGCCCCAACTCGGTTTTACAGTGAAAACTGCAGGAAATTCAAACCGGCACTAGGAAACAGACTGAGAAACCAGAGTAAAACTTTCTCCTGCAACCCGTTCCCTTTGTGCTAGATGAACGAACGTCTTTACACATGCTCAGTTCTGAGAGATAAGTGTGTGTGAAAGCCGTCCTTCAGCTAGATTGTTGGGAACACAAAGTTTCTTTTCATTTGCAAACTCCAATCCATAAATATATATGGGGAGGTACTAGCTCCAACTCGGTTTTACAGTGAAAACTGCAGGAAATTCAAACCGGCACTAGGAAACAGACTGAGAAACCAGAGTAAAAGTTCCTCCTGCAACCCGTTCCCTTTGTGCTAGATGAACGAACGTCTCTCCACATGCTCAGTTCTTAGGGATAAGTGTGTGTGAAAGCCGTCCTTCACCTAGATTGTTGGGAAAACAAAGTTTCTCTTCAGTTGCAAACACCACTCCATACATATATATGGGGAGGTAGTAGCTCCAACTCGGTTTTACAGTGAAAACTGCAGGAACTTCAAGCCGGCACTAGGAAACAGACTGAGAAACCAGAGTAAAAATATCTCCTGCAACCCGTTCCCTTTGTGATAGATCAACGAACGTCTCTCCACATGCTCAGTTCTGAGAGATAAGTGTGTGTGAAAGCCGTCCTTCACCTAGCTTGTTGGGAACACAAAGTTTCTCTTCAGTTGCAAACTCCACTCCATACATATATATGGGGAGGTAGTAGCCCCAAATCGGTTTTACAGTGAAAACTGCAGGAACTTCAAAACGGCACTAGGAAGCAGACTGAGAAACCAGAGTAACACTTTCTCCTGCAACCCGTTCCCTTTGTGCTAGATGAACGAACGTCTCTCCACATGCTCAGTTCTGAGAGATAAGTGTGTGTGAAAGCCGTCCTTCACCTAGCTTGTTGGGAACACAAAGTTTCTCTTCAGTTGCAAAATCCACTCCATACATATATATGGGGAGGTAGTAGCTCCAACTCGGTTTTACAGTGAAAACTGCAGAACTTCAAACCGGCACTAGGAAACAGACTGAGAAACCAGAGTAAAAGTTTCTCCTGCAACCCGTTCCCTTTGTGCTAGATGAAGGAACGTCTCTCCACATGCTCAGTTCTGAGAGATAAGTGTGTGTGAAATCCGTCCTTCACCTAGATTGTTGGGAAAACAAAGTTTCTCTTCAGTTGCAAACCCCACTCCATACATATATATGGGGAGGTAGTAGCTCCAACTCGGTTTTACAGTGAAAACTGCAGGAACTTCAAACGGGCACTAGGAAACAGACTGAGAAACCAGAATAAAAGTTTCTCCTGCAACCCGTTCCCTTTGTGATAGATGAACGAACGTCTCTCCACATGCTCAGTTCTGAGAGATTATTGTGTGTGAAAGCCGTCCTTCACCTAGCTTGTTGGGAACACAAAGTTTCCCTTCAGTTGCAAACTCCACTCCATACATATATATGGGGAAGTAGTAGCCCCAACTCGGTTTCACAGTGAAAACTGCAGGAACTTCAAACCGGCACTAGGAAACAGACTGAGAAACCAGAGTAAAACTTTCTCCTGCAACCCGTTCCCTTTGTGCTAGATGAACGAACGTCTCTCCACATGCTCAGTTCTGAGAGATAAGTGTGTGTGAAAGCCGTTCTTCACCTAGCTTGTTGGGAACACAAAGTTTCTCTTCAGTTGCAAACTCCACACCATACATATATATGGGGAGGTAGTAGCCCCAACTCGGTTTTACAGTGAAAACTGCAGGAACTTCAAACCGGCACTAGGAAACAGACTGAGAAACCAGAGTAAACTTTCTCCTGCAACCCGTTCCCTTTGTGCTAGATGAACGAACGTCTCTCCACATGCTCAGTTCTGAGAGATAAGTGTGTGTGAAAGCCGTCCTTCACCTAGCTTGTTGGGATCACAAAGTTTCTCTTCAGTTGCAAACTCCACTCCATACATATATATGGGGAGGTAGTAGCTCCAACTCGGTTTTACAGTGAAAACTGCAGAACTTCAAACCGGCACTAGGAAACAGACTGAGAAACCAGAGTAAAAGCTTCTCCTGCAACCAGTTCCCTTTGTGCTAGATGAACGAACGTCTCTCCACATGCTCAGTTCTGAGAGATAAGTGTGTGTGAAATCCGTCCTTCACCTAGATTGTTGGGAAAACAAAGTTTCTCTTCAGTTGCAAACTCCACTCCATACATATATATGGGGAGGTAGAAGCTCCAACTCGGTTTTACAGTGAAAACTGCAGGAACTTCAAACCGGCACTAGGAAACAGACTGAGAAACCAGAGTAAAATTTCTCCTGCAACCCGTTCCATTTGTGATAGATGAACGAACGTCTCTCCACAGGCTCAGTTCTGAGAGATTAGTGTGTGTGAAAGCCGTCCTTCACCTAGCTTGTTGGGAACACAAAGTTTCTCTTCAGTTGCAAACTCCACTCCATACATATATATGTGGAGGTAGTAGCCCCAACTCGGTTTTACAGTGAAAACTGCAGGAACTTCAAACCGGCACTAGGAAACAGACTGAGAAACCAGAGTAAAACTTTCTCCTGCAACCCGTTCCCTTTGTGCTAGATGAACGAACGTCTCTACACATGCTCAGTTCTGAGAGATTAGTGTGTGTGAAAGCCGTCCTTCACCTAGATTGTTGGGAACACAAAATTTCTTTTCATTTGCAAACTCCAATCCATAAATATATATGGGGAAGTACAAGCTCCAATTCGGTTTTACAGTGAAAACTGCAGGAACTTCAAACCGGCACTAGGAAACAGACTGAGAAACCAGAGTAAAAGTTTCTCCTGCAACCCGTTCCCTTTGTGCTAGATGAACGAACGTCTCTCCACATGCTCAGTTCTTAGAGATAAGTGTGTGTGAAAGCCGTCCTTCACCTAGATTGTTGGGAAAACAAAGTTTCTCTTCTGTTGCAAACTCCACTCCATACATATATATGGGGAGGTAGTAGCTCCAACTCGGTTTTACAGTGAAAACTGCAGGAACTTCAAGCCGGCACTAGGAAACAGACTGAGAAACCAGAGTAAAAATTTCTCCTGCAACCCGTTCCCTTTGTGATAGATGAACGTACGTCTCTCCACATGCTCAGTTCTGAGAGATTAGTGTGTGTGAAAGCCGTCCTTCACCTAGCTTGTTGGGAACACAAAGTTTCTCTTCAGTTGCAAACTCCACTCCATACATATATATGGGGAGGTAGTAGCCCCAACTCGGTTTCACAGTGAAAACTTCAGGAACTTCAAACCGGCACTAGGAAACAGACTGAGAAACCAGAGTAAAACTTTCTCCTGCAACCCGTTCCCTTTGTGCTAGATGAACGAACGTCTCTCCACAGGCTCAGTTCTGACAGATTAGTGTGTGTGAATGCCGTCCTTCACCTAGCTTGTTGGGAACACAAAGTTTCTCTTCAATTGCAAACTCCACTCCATACATATATATGGGGAGGTAGTAGCCCCAACTCGGTTTTACAGTGAAAACTGCAGGAACTTCAAACCGGCACTAGGAAACAGACTGAGAAACCAGAGTAAAACTTTCTCCTGCAACCCGTTCCCTTTGTGCTAGATGAACGAACGTCTCTACACATGCTCAGTTCTGAGAGATAAGTGTGTGTGAAAGCCGTCCTTCACCTAGATTGTTGGGAACACAAAGTTTCTTTTCATTTGCAAACTCCAATCCATAAATATATATGGGGAGGTACTAGCTCCAACTCGGTTTTACAGTGAAAACTGCAGGAACTTCAAACCGGCACTAGGAAACACACTGAGAAACCAGAGAAAAATTTCTCCTGGAACCCGTTCCCTTTGTGATAGATGAACGAACGTCTCTCCACATGCTCAGTTCTGAGGGATTAGTGTGTGTGAAAGACGTCCTTCACCTAGCTTGTTGGGAAAACAAAGTTTCTCTTCAGTTGCAAACTCCACTCCATACATATATATGGGGAGGTAGTAGCCCCAAATCGGTTTTACAGTGAAAACTGCAGAAACTTCAAACCGGCACTAGGAAACAGACTGAGAAACCAGAGTAACACTTTCTCCTGCAACCCGTTCCATTTGTGCTAGATGAACGAACGTCTCTCCACATGCTCAGTTCTGAGAGATAAGTGTGTGTGAAAGCCGTCCTTCACCTAGCTTGTTGGGAACACAAAGTTTCTCTTCAGTTGCAAACTCCATTCCATACATATATATGGGGAGGTAGTAGCTCCATCTCGGTTTTACAGTGAAAACTGCAGAACTTCAAACCGGCACTAGGAAACAGACTGAGAAACCAGAGTAAAAGTTTCTCCTGCAACCCGTTCCCTTTGTGCTAGATGAAGGAACGTCTCTCCACATGCTCAGTTCTGAGAGATAAGTGTGTGTGAAATCCGTCCTTCACCTAGATTGTTGGGAAAACAAAGTTTCTCTTCAGTTGCAAACTCCACTCCATACATATATATGGGGAGGTAGTAGCTCCAACACGGTTTTACAGTGAAAACTGCAGGAACTTCAAACGGGCACTAGGAAACAGACTGAGAAACCAGAATAAAAGTTTCTCCTGCAACCCGTTCCCTTTGTGATAGATGAACGAACGTCTCTCCACAGGCTCAGTTCTGAGAGATAAGTGTGTGTGAAAGCAGTCCTTCACCTAGCTTGTAGGGAACACAAAGTTTCTCTTCAGTTGAAAACTCCACTCCATACATATATATGGGGAGGTACTAGCTCCAACTCGGTTTTACAGTGAAAACTGCAGGAAATTCAAACCGGCACTAGGAAACAGACTGAGAAACCAGAGTAAAAGTTTCTCCTGCAACCCGTTCCCTTTGTGCTACATGAACGAACGTCTCTCCACATGCTCAGTTCTGAGCGATTATTGTGTGTGAAAGCCGTCCTTCACCTAGCTTGTTGGGAACACAAAGTTTCTTTTCAGTTGCAAACTCCAATCCATAAATATATATGGGGAGGTACTAGCTCCAACTCGGTTTTACAGTGAAAACTGCAGGAACTTCAAACCGGCACTAGGAAACAGACTGAGAAACCAGAGTAAAAGTTTCTCCTGCAACCAGTTCCCTTTGTGCTAGATGAACGAACGTCTCTCCACATGCTCAGTTCTTAGAGATAAGTGAGTGTGAAAGCCGTCATTCACCTAGGTTGTTGGGAAAACAAAGTTTCTCTTCAGTTGCAAACTCCACTCCATACATATATATGGGGAGGTAGTAGCTCCAACTCGGTTTTACAGTGAAAACTGCAGGAACTTCAAGCCGGCACTAGGAAACAGACTGAGAAACCAGAGTAAAAATTTCTCCTGCAACCCGTTCCCTTTGTGATAGATGAACGAACGTCTCACCACATGCTCATTTCTGAGATTAGTGTGTGTGAAAGACGTCCTTCACCTAGCTTGTTGGGAACACAAAGTTTCTCTTCAGTTGCAAACTCCACTCCATACATATATATGGGGAGGTACTAGCTCCAACTCGGTTTTACAGTGAAAACTGCAGGAACTTCAAACCGGCACTAGGAAACAGACTGGGAAACCAGAGTAAAATTTTCTCCTGCAACCCGTTCCCTTTGTGCTAGATGAACGAACGTCTCTACACATGCCCAGTTCTGAGAGATAAGTGTGTGTGAAAGCCGTCCTTCACCTTGATTGTTGGGAAAACAAAGTTTCTCTTCAGTTGCAAACTCCACTCCATACATATATATGGGGAGGTAGTAGCTCCAACTCGGTTTTACAGTGAAAACTGCAGGAACTTCAACCGGCACTAGGAAACAGACTGAGAAACCAGAGTAAATGTTTCTCCTGCAACCCGTTCCCTTTGAGCTAGATGAACGAACGTCTCTCCACATGCTCTGTTCTGAGAGATTAGTGTGTGTGAAAGCCGTTCTTCACCTAGCTTGTTGGGAACACAAAGTTTCTCTTCAGCTGCAAAATCCACTCAATAAATATATATGTTGATGTACTAGCTCCAACCCGGTTTTACAGTGAAAACTGCAGGAACTTCAAACCGGCACTAGGAAACAGACTGAGAAACCAGAGTAAATGTTTCTCCTGCAACCCGTTCTTTGTGCTAGATGAACGAACGTCTATCCACATGTTCAGTTCTGAGAGATTATTGTGTGTGAAAGCCGTCCTTCACCTAGCTTGTTGGGAACACAAAGTTTCTTTTCAGTTGCAAACAAAACTCCATAAATATACATGGGGATGTACTAGCTCCAACTCGTTTTTACAGTGAAAACTGCAGGAACTTCAAACCGGCACTAGGAAACAGACTGAGAATCCAGAGTAAAATTTCTCCTGCAACCGTTCCCTTTGTGCTAGATGAACGAACGTCTCTCCACATACTCAGTTCTTAGAGATAAGTGTGTGTGAAAGCCGTCCTTCACCAAGATTTTTGGGAAAACAAAGTTTGTCTTCAGTTGCAAAGTCCATTCCATACATATATATAGGGAGGTAGTAGCTACAAATCGGTTTTACAGTTAAAACTGCATAAACTTCAAACCGGCACTAGGAAACAGACTGAGAAACCAGAGTAAAGTTTCTCCTGCAACCCGTTCCCTTTGTCCTAGATGAACGAACATCTCTCCACATGCTCATTTCTGAGAGATAAGTGTGTGTGAAAGCCGTCCTTCACCTAGATTGCTGGGAAAACAAAGTTTCTCTTCAGTTGCAAACTCCACTCCATAAATATATATGGGGAGGTAGTAGCTCCAATTCGGTTTTACAGTGAAAACTGCAGGAACTTCAAACCGGCACTAGGACACAGACTGAGAAACCAGAGTAATTGTTTCTCCTGCAACCCGTTCCCTTTGTGCTAGATGAACGAACGTCTCTCCACATGCTCATTTCTGAGAGATTAGTGTGTGTGAAAGCCGTACTTCACCTAG
Source organism: Camelus dromedarius (assembly GCF_036321535.1). NCBI lineage: Eukaryota > Metazoa > Chordata > Mammalia > Artiodactyla > Camelidae > Camelus > Camelus dromedarius. The sequence goes on from NW_026989750.1 coordinate 1,978,296, forward strand.
CTTCTTGGGAAGACAAAGTTTCTCTTCAGTTGCAAAATCCACTCGATACATATATATGGGGAGGTACAAGCTCCAGCTCGGTTTTACAGTGAAAATTGCAGGAACTTCAAACCGGAACTATTAAACAGACTGAGAAACCAGAGTAAAAGTTTCCCCTGCAACCCGTTCCCTTTGTGCTAGATGAACGAACGTCTCTCCACATGCTCAGTTCTGAGAGATAAGTGTGTGTGAAAGCCGTCCTTCACCTCGATTGTTGGGAAAACAAAGTTTCTCTTCAGTTGCAAACCCCAATCCATACATATATATGGGGAGGTAGTAGCTCCAACTCGGTTTTACAGTGAAAACTGCAGGAAATTCAAACCGGCACTAGGAAACAGACTGAGAAACCAGAGTAAATGTTTCTCCTGCAACCCGTTCCCTTTGTGCTAGATGAACGAACGTCTCTCCACATGCTCAATTCTGAGAGATTAGTGTGTGTGAAAGCCGTCCTTCAACTAGCTTGTTGGGAACACAAAGTTTCTCTTCAGTTGCAAACTCCACTCCATAAATATATATGGGGAGGTACTAGCTCCAACACGGTTTTACAGTGAAAACTGCAGGAACTTCAAAACGGCACTAGGAATCAGACTGAGAAACCAGAGTAAAAGTTTCTCCTGCAACCCGTTCCATTTGTGCTAGATGAACAAACGTCTCTCCACATGCTCAGTTCTGAGAGATAAGTGTGTGTGAAAGCCGTCCATAACCTCGATTGTTGGGAAAAAATAGTTTCTCTTCAGATGAAAACTACACTCCATACATATATATGGGTAGGTACTAGCTCCAACTCGGTTTTACAGTGAAAACTGCAGGAACTTCAAACCGGCACTAGGAAACAGACTGAGAAACCAGAGTAAATGTTACTCCTGCAACCCGTTCCCTTTGTGCTAGATGAACGAACGTCTCTCCACATGCTCAGTTCAGAGAGATTATTGTGTGTGAAAGCCGTCCTTCACCTAGCTTGTTGGGAACACAAAGTTTCTTTTCAGTTGCAAACTCCAATCCATAAATATATATGGGGAGGTACTAGCTCCATCTCGGTTTTACAGTGAAAACTGCAGGAACTTCAAACCGGCACTAGGAAACAGACTGAGAAACCAGAGTAAAAGTTTGTCCTGCAACCCTTTCCCTTTGTGCTAGATGAACGAACGTCTCTCCACATGCTCAGTTCTTAGAGATAAGTGTGTGTGAAATCCGTCCTTCACCTAGATTGTTGGGAAAACAAAGTTTCTCTTCAGTTGCAAACTCCATTCCATACATATATATGGGGAGGTAGTAGCTCCAACTCGGTTTTACAGTGAAAACTGCAGGAACTTCAAGCCGGCACTAGGAAACAGACTGAGAAACCAGAGTAAAAATTTCTCCTGCAACCCGTTCCCTTTGTGATAGATGAACGAACGTCTCACCACATGCTCATTTCTGAGATTAGTGTGTGTGAAAGACGTCCTTCACCTAGCTTGTTGGGAACACAAAGTTTCTCTTCAGTTGCAAACTCCACTCCATACATATATATGGGGAGGTACTAGCTCCAACTCGGTTTTACAGTGAAAACTGCAGGAACTTCAAACCGGCACTAGGAAACAGACTGGGAATCCAGAGTAAAATTTTCTCCTGCAACCCGTTCCCTTTGTGCTAGATGAACGAACGTCTCTACACATGCCCAGTTCTGAGAGATAAGTGTGTGTGAAAGCCGTCCTTCACCTTGATTGTTGGGAAAACAAAGTTTCTCTTCACTTGCAAACTCCACTCCATACATATATATGGGGAGGTAGTAGCTCCAACTAGGTTTTACAGTGAAAACTGCAGGAACTTCAACCGGCACTAGGAAACAGACTGAGAAACCAGAGTAAATGTTTCTCCTGCAACCCGTTCCCTTTGAGCTAGATGAACGAACGTCTCTCCACATGCTCTGTTCTGAGAGATTAGTGTGTGTGAAAGCCGTTCTTCACCTAGCTTGTTGGGAACACAAAGTTTCTCTTCAGCTGCAAAATCCACTCAATAAATATATATGTTGATGTACTAGCTCCAACCCGGTTTTACAGTGAAAACTGCAGGAACTTCAAACCGGCACTAGGAAACAGACTGAGAAACCAGAGTAAATGTTTCTCCTGCAACCCGTTCTTTGTGCTAGATGAACGAACGTCTATCCACATGTTCAGTTCTGAGAGATTATTGTGTGTGAAAGCCGTCCTTCACCTAGCTTGTTGGGAACACAAAGTTTCTTTTCAGTTGCAAACAAAACTCCATAAATATACATGGGGAGGTACTAGCTCCAACTCGTTTTTACAGTGAAAACTGCAGGAACTTCAAACCGGCACTAGGAAACAGACTGAGAATCCAGAGTAAAATTTCTCCTGCAACCGTTCCCTTTGTGCTAGATGAACGAACGTCTCTCCACATACTCAGTTCTTAGAGATAAGTGTGTGTGAAAGCCGTCCTTCACCAAGATTTTTGGGAAAACAAAGTTTGTCTTCAGTTGCAAAGTCCATTCCATACATATATATAGGGAAGTAGTAGCTCCAATTCGGTTTTACAGTGAAAACTGCAGGAACTTCAAACCGGCACTAGGACACAGACTGAGAAACCAGAGTAATTGTTTCTCCTGCAAACCGTTCCCTTTGTGCTAGATGAACGAACGTCTCTCCACATGCTCATTTCTGAGAGATTAGTGTGTGTGAAAGCCGTACTTCACCTAGCTTCTTGGGAAGACAAAGTTTCTCTTCAGTTGCAAAATCCACTCGATACATATATATGGGGAGGTACAAGCTCCAGCTCGGTTTTACAGTGAAAATTGCAGGAACTTCAAACCGGAACTAGGAAACAGACTGAGAAACCAGAGTAAAAGTTTCCCCTGCAACCCGTTCCCTTTGTGCTAGATGAACGAACGTCTCTCCACATGCTCAGTTCTGAGAGATAAGTGTGTGTGAAAGCCGTCCTTCACCTCGATTGTTGGGAAAACAAAGTTTCTCTTCAGTTGCAAACCCCAATCCATACATATATATGGGGAGGTAGTAGCTCCAACTCGGTTTTACAGTGAAAACTGCAGGAAATTCAAACCGGCACTAGGAAACAGACTGAGAAACCAGAGTAAATGTTTCTCCTGCAACCCGTTCCCTTTGTGCTAGATGAACGAACGTCTCTCCACATGCTCAATTCTGAGAGATTAGTGTGTGTGAAAGCCGTCCTTCAACTAGCTTGTTGGGAACACAAAGTTTCTCTTCAGTTGCAAACTCCACTCCATAAATATATATGGGGAGGTACTAGCTCCAACACGGTTTTACAGTGAAAACTGCAGGAACTTCAAAACGGCACTAGGAATCAGACTGAGAAACCAGAGTAAAAGTTTCTCCTGCAACCCGTTCCATTTGTGCTAGATGAACAAACGTCTCTCCACATGCTCAGTTCTGAGAGATAAGTGTGTGTGAAAGCCGTCCATAACCTCGATTGTTGGGAAAAAATAGTTTCTCTTCAGATGAAAACTACACTCCATACATATATATGGGTAGGTACTAGCTCCAACTCGGTTTTACAGTGAAAACTGCAGGAACTTCAAACCGGCACTAGGAAACAGACTGAGAAACCAGAGTAAATGTTACTCCTGCAACCCGTTCCCTTTGTGCTAGATGAACGAACGTCTCTCCACATGCTCAGTTCAGAGAGATTATTGTGTGTGAAAGCCGTCCTTCACCTAGCTTGTTGGGAACACAAAGTTTCTTTTCAGTTGCAAACTCCAATCCATAAATATATATGGGGAGGTACTAGCTCCATCTCGGTTTTACAGTGAAAACTGCAGGAACTTCAAACCGGCACTAGGAAACAGACTGAGAAACCAGAGTAAAAGTTTGTCCTGCAACCCTTTCCCTTTGTGCTAGATGAACGAACGTCTCTCCACATGCTCAGTTCTTAGAGATAAGTGTGTGTGAAATCCGTCCTTCACCTAGATTGTTGGGAAAACAAAGTTTCTCTTCAGTTGCAAACTCCATTCCATACATATATATGGGGAGGTAGTAGCTCAAACTCGGTTTTACAGTGAAAACTGCAGGAACTTCAAACCGGCACTAGGAAACAGACTGAGAAACCAGAATAAAACTTTCTCCTGCAACCCGTTCCCTTTGTGCTAGATGAACGAAAGTCTCTCCACATGCTCAGATCTGAGAATAAATGTGTGTGAAAGCCGTCCTTCACCTAGCTTGTTGGGAACACAAAGTTTCTCTTTGTTGCAAACTCCACTCGATACATATATATGGGGAGGTAGTAGCTCCAACTCGACTTTACAGTGAAAATTGCAGGAACTTCAAACCGGCACTAGGAAACAGACTGAGAAACCAGAGTAAAAGTTTCTCCTGCAACACCTTCCCTTTGTGCTAGATGAACGATCGTCTCTCCACATGCTCACTTCTGAGAGATAAGTGTGTGTGAAAGCCGTCCTTCACCTATCTTGTTGGGAACACAAAGTTCTCTTCAGTTGCAAACTCCAATCCTTACATATATATGGGGAAGTTGTAGCTCCAACTCGGTTTTACAGTGAAAACTGCAGGAACTTCAAAGCGGAACTAGGAAACAGACTGAGAAACCAGTGTAAATGTTTCTCCTGCAAACAGTTGCCTTTGTGCTAGATAAACGAACGTCTCTCCACATGCTCAGTTCTGAGAGATTAGTGTGTGTGAAAGCCGTCCTTCACCTAGCTTGTTGGGAACACAAAGTTTCTCTTCAGTTGCTAACTCCACTCCATACTTATATAAGGAGAGGTACTAGTTCCAACTCGGTTTTACAGTGAAAACTGCAGGAACTTCAAACCGGCACTAGGAAACAGACTGAGAAACCAGAGTAAAAGTTTCTCCTGCAACCCGTTCCCTTTTGGCTAGATGAACGAACGTCTCTCCACATTTTCAGTTCTGAGAGATAAGTGTCTGGAAAGCCGTCCTTCACCTAGCTTGTTGTTAACACCAAGTTTCTCTTCAGTTGCAATCTCCACTCCATACATATATATGGGGAGGTACTAGCTCCAACTCGGTTTTACAGTGAAAACTGCAGGAACTTCAAACCGGCACTAGGAAACAGACTGAGAACCCAGAGTAAAAGTTTCCCCTGCAACCCGTTCCCTTTGTGCTAGATGAACGAACGTCTCTCCACATGCTCAGTTCTGAGAGATAAGTGTGTGTGAAAGCCGTCCTTCACCTCGATTGTTGGGAAAACAAAGTTTCTCTTCAGTTGCAAACCCCAATCCATACATATATATGGGGAGGTAGTAGCTCCAACTCGGTTTTACAGTGAAAACTGCAGGAAATTCAAACCGGCACTAGGAAACAGACTGAGAAACCAGTGTAAATGTTTCTCCTGCAAACAGTTGCCTTTGTGCTAGATAAACGAACGTCTCTCCGCATGCTCAGTTCTGAGAGATTAGTGTGTGTGAAAGCCGTCCTTCACCTAGCTTGTTGGGAACACAAAGTTTCTCTTCAGTTGCAAACTCCACTCCATACATATATATGGGGAGGTAGTAGCTCCAACTCGGTTTTACAGTGAAAACTGCAGGAACTTCAAACCGGCACTAGGAAACAGACTGAGATACCAGAGTAAATGTTTCTCCTGCAACCCATTCCCTTTGTGCAGGAAGAACGAACGCCTCTCCACATGCTCAGTTCTGAGAGATTAGTGTGTGTGAATGCCGTACTTCACCTATCTTGTTGGGAACACAAAGATTCTCTTCAGTTGCAAAATCCACTCAATACATATATATGGGGGGGTAATAGCTACAACTCGGTTTTACAGTGAAAACTGCAGGAAATTCAAACCGGCACTAGGAAACAGACTGAGAATCCAGAGTAAAAGTTTCTCCTGCAACCCGTTCCCTTTGTGCTAGATGAACGAACGTCTCTCCACAGGCTCAGTTCTGAGAGATAAGTGTGTGTGAAAGCCGTCCTTCACCTCGATTGTTGGGAAATCAAAGTTTCTCTTCAGTTGAAAACTCCGTTCCATACATATATATGGGGACATACTAGCTCCAACTCGGTTTTACAGTGAAAACTGCAGGAACTTCAAACTGGCACTAGGAAACAGACTGAGAAACCAGAGTAAAAGTTTCTCCTGCAACCCGTTCCCTTTGTGCTAGATGAACGAACGTCTCTCCACATGCTCAGTTCTGAGAGATTATTGTGTGTGTGAAAGCCGTCCTTCACTTCGATTGTTGGGAAAACAAAGATTCTCTTCAGTTGCAAACTCCACTCCATACATATATATGGGGAGGTAGTAGCTCCAACTCGGTTTTACAGTGAAAACTGCAGGAACTTCAAACCGGCACTAGGAAACAGACTGAGAAACTAGAGAAAAAGTTTCCCCTGCAACCCGTTCCCTTTGTGCTAGATGAACGAAAGTCGCTCCACATGCTCAGTTCTTAGAGTTTAGTGTGTGTGAAAGCCGTCCTTAAACTAGCTTGTTGGGAACACAAAGTTTCTCTTCAGTTGCAAACTCCACTCCATACATATATATGGGGAGGTACTAGCTCCAAATCTGTTTTACAGTGAAAACTGCAGGAACTTCAAACCGGCACTAGGAAACAGACTGAGAAACCAGAGTAAAAATTTCTCCTGCAACACGTTCCTTTTGTGCTAGATGAACGAACGTCTCAACACATGCTCAGTTCTGAGAGATATGTGTGTGTGAAAGCCGTCTTTCACCTAGCTTGTTGGGAACACAAAGTTTCTCTTCAGTTGCAAACTCCACTCCATACATATATATGGGGAGGTAATATCTCCAACTCGGTTTACAGTGAAAACTGCAGGAACTTCAAACCGGCACTAGGAAACAGACTGAGAAACCAGAGAAAAAGTTTCTCCTGCAAACCGTTCCCTTTGTGCTAGATGAACGAACGTCTCCCCACATGCTCAGTTCTGAGAGATAAGTGTGTGTGAAGCCGTCCTTCACCTAGCTTGTTGGGAACACAAAGTTTCATTTCAGTTGCAAACTCCACTCCATACATATATATGGGGAGGTACTAGCTCGAACTCGGTTTTACAGTGAAAACTGCAGGAACTTCCAACCGGCACTAGGAAACAGACTGAGAAACCAGAGTAAAAGTTTCTCCTGGAACCCGTTCCCTTTGTGCTAGATGAACGAACGTCTCTCCACATGCTCAGTTCTGAGAGATAAGTGTGTGTGAAAGCCGTCCTTCACCTCGATTGTTGGGAAAACAAAGTTTCTCTTCAGTTGCAAACTCCACTCCATACATATATATGGGTAGGTATTAGCTCCAACACGATTTTACAGTGAAAACTGCAGGAACTTCAAACCGGCACTAGGAAACAGACTGAGAAACCAGAGTAAAAGTTTCTCCTGCAACCCGTTCCCTTTTTGCTAGATGAACGAACGTCTCTCCACATGCTCAGTTCTGAGAGATAAGTGTGTGTGAAATCCGTCCTTCACCTAGATTGTTGGGAAAACAAAGTTTCTCTTCAGATGCAAACTACACTCCATACATATATATGGGGAGGTAGTAGCTCCAGCTCGGTTTTACAGTGAAAAATGCAGGAACTTCAAACCGGCACTAGGAAACAGACTGAGAAACCAGAGTAAAAGTTTCTCCTGCAACCAGTTCCTTTTGTGCTAGATGAACGAACGTCTCTCCACATGCTCAGTTCTGAGAGATAAGTGTGTGTGAAAGTCGTCCTTCACCTAGCTTGTTGGGAACACAAAGTTTCTATTCAGTTGCAAACTCCACTCCATACATATATATGGGGAGGTAGTAGCACCAACTCGGTTTTACAGTGAAAACTGCAGGAACTTCAAACCGGCACTAGGAAACAGACTGAGAAACCAGAGTAAATCTTTCTCCTGCAACCCGTTCCCTTTGTGCTAGATGAACGTACGTCTCTCCAGATGCTCAGTTCTTAGAGATAATTGTGTGTGAAAGCCGTCCTTCACCTAGATTGTTGGGAAAACAAAGTTTCTCTTCAGTTGCAAACTCCACTCCATACATAAATATGGGGAGGTAGTAGCTCCAACTCAGTTTTACAGTGAAAACTGCAGGAACATCAAGCCGGCACTAGGAAAAAGACGGAGAAACCAGAGTAAAAATTTCTCCTGCAACCCGTTCCCTTTGTGATAGATGAACGAACGTCTCTCCTCATGCTCAGTTCTGAGAGATTAGTGTGTGTGAAAGCCGTCCTTCACCTAGCTTGTTGGGAACACAAAGATACTCTTCAGTTGCAAACACCACTCCATACATATATATGGGGAGGTAATAGCCCCAAATCTGTTTTACAGTGAAAACTGCAGGAACTTCAAACCGGCACTAGGAAACAGACTGAGAAACCAGAGTAAATCTTTCTCCTGCAACCCGTTCCCTTTGTGCTAGATGAACGTACGTCTCTCCAGATGCTCAGTTCTTAGAGATAATTGTGTGTGAAAGCCGTCCTTCACCTAGATTGTTGGGAAAACAAAGTTTCTCTTCAGTTGCAAACTCCACTCCATACATAAATATGGGGAGGTAGTAGCTCCAACTCAGTTTTACAGTGAAAACTGCAGGAACTTCAAGCCGGCACTAGGAAAAAGACTGAGAAACCAGAGTAAAAATTTCTCCTGCAACCCGTTCCCTTTGTGATAGATGAACGAACGTCTCTCCTCATGCTCAGTTCTGAGAGATTAGTGTGTGTGAAAGCCGTCCTTCACCTAGCTTGTTGGGAACACAAAGATACTCTTCAGTTGCAAACACCACTCCATACATATATATGGGGAGGTAATAGCCCCAAATCTGTTTTACAGTGAAAACTGCAGGAACTTCAAACCGGCACTAGGAAACAGACTGAGAAACCAGAGTAAAACTTTCTCCTGCAACCCGTTCCCTTTGTGCTAGATGAACGAACGTCTCTCCACATGCTCAGTTCTGAGAGATAAGTGTGTGTGAAAGTCGTCCTTCACCTAGCTTGTTGGGAAAACAAAGTTTCTCTTCAGTTGCAAACTCCACTCCATACATATATATGGGGAGGTAGTAGCTCCAACTCGGTTTTACAGTGAAAACTGCAGGAACTTCAAACCGGCACTAGGAAACAGACTGAGAAACCAGAGTAAAAGTTTCTCCTGCAACCCGTTCCATTTGTGATAGATGAACGAACGTCTCTCCACAGGCTCAGTTCTGAGAGATTAGTGTGTGTGAAAGCCGTCCTTCACCTAGCTTGTTGGGAACACAAAGTTTCTCTTCAGTTGCAAACTCCACTCCATACATATATATGGGGAGGTAGTAGCCCCAACTCGGTTTTACAGTGAAAACTGCAGGAACTTCAAACCGGCACTAGGAAACAGACTGAGAAAGCAGAGTAAAAATTTCTCCTGCAACCCGTTCCCTTTGTGCTAGATGAACGAACGTCTCTCCACATGCTCAGTTCTGAGAGATAAGTGTGTGTGAAATCCGTCCTTCACCTAGATTGTTGGGAAAACAAAGTTTCTCTTCAGTTGCAAACTACACTCCATACATATATATGGGGAGGTAGTAGCTCCAACTCTGTTTTACAGTGAAAACTGCAGGAACTTCAAACCGGCACTAGGAAACAGACTGAGAAACCAGAGTAAAAGTTTCTCCTGCAACCAGTTCCTTTTGTGCTAGATGAACGAACGTCTCTCCACATGCTCAGTTCTGAGAGATAAGTGTGTGTGAAAGCCGTCCTTCACCTAGATTGTGGGGAAAACAAAGTTTCTCTTCAGTTGCAAACTCCACTCCATACAAAAATATGGGGAGGTAGTAGCTCCAACTCGGTTTTACAGTGAAAACTGCAGGAACTTCAAGCCGGCACTAGGAAAAAGACTGAGAAACCAGAGTAAAAATTTCTCCTGCAACCCGTTCCCTTTGTGATAGATGAACGAACGTCTCTCCACATGCTCAGTTCTGAGAGATTAGTGTGTGTGAAAGCCGTCCTTCACCTATCTTGTTGGGAACACAAAGATCCTCTTCAGTTGCAAACTCCACTCCATACATATATATGGGGAGGTAATAGCCCCAAATCGGTTTTACAGTGAAAACTGCAGGAATTTCAAACCGGCACTAGGAAACAGACTGAGAAACCAGAGTAAAACTTTCTCCTGCAACCCGTTCCCTTTGTGCTAGATGAACGAAAGTCTCTCCACATGCTCAGTTCTGAGAGATAAGTGTGTGTGAAAGTCGTCCTTCACCTAGCTTGTTGGGAACACAAAATTTCTCTTCAGTTGCAAACTCCACTCCATACATATATATGGGGAGGTAGTAGCTCCAACTCGGTTTTACAGTGAAAACTGCAGAACTTCAAACCGGCACTAGGAAACAGACTGAGAAACCAGAGTAAAAGTTTCTACTGCAACCCGTTCCCTTTGTGCTAGATGAACGAACGTCTCTACACATGCTCAGTTCTGAGAGATAAGTGTGTGTGAAAGCCGTCCTTCACCTAGATTGTTGGGAAAACAAAGTTTCTCTTCAGTTGCAAACACCACTCCATACATATATATGGGGAGGTAGTAGCTCCAACTCGGTTTTACAGTGAAAATTGCAGGAACATCAAGCCGGCACTAGGAAACAGACTGAGAGACCAGAGTAAAAATTTCTCCTGCAACCTGATCCCTTTGTGATAGATGAACGAACGTCTCTCCACATGCTCAGTTCTGAGAGATTAGTGTGTGTGAAAGCCGTCCTTCACCTAGCTTGTTGGGAACACAAAGTTTCTCTTCAGTTGCAAACTCCACTCCATACATATATATGGGGAGGTAGTAGCTCCAACTCGGTTTTACAGTGAAAACTGCAGGAACTTCAAACCGGCACTAGGAAACAGACTGAGAAACCAGAGTAAAAGTTTCTCCTGCAACCCGTTCCCTTTGTGCTAGATGAACGAACGTCTCTCCACATGCTCAGTTCTGAGAGATAAGTGTGTGTGAAAGCCGTCCTTCACCTAGCTTGTTGGGAACATAAAGTTTCTCTTCAGTTGCAAACTCCACACCATACATATATATGGGGAGGTAGTAGCCCCAACTCGGTTTTACAGTGAAAACTGCAGGAACTTCAAACCGGCACTAGGAAACAGACTGAGAAACCAGAGTAAACTTTCTCCTGCAACCCGTTCCCTTTGTGCTAGATGAACGAACGTCTCTCCACATGCTCAGTTCTGAGAGATAAGTGTGTGTGAAAGCCGTCCTTCACCTAGCTTGTTGGGATCACAAAGTTTCTCTTCAGTTGCAAACTCCACTCCATACATATATATGGGGAGGTAGTAGCTCCAACTCGGTTTTACAGTGAAAACTGCAGGAACTTCAAACCGGCACTAGGAAACAGACTGAGAAACCAGAGTAAAAGTTTCTCCTGCAACCCGTTCCATTTGTGATAGATGAACGAACGTCTCTCCACATGCTCAGTTCTGAGAGATAAGTGTGTGTGAAAGTCGTCCTTCACCTAGCTTGTTGGGAAAACAAAGTTTCTCTTCAGTTGCAAACTCCACTCCATACATATATATGGGGAGGTAGTAGCTCCAACTCGGTTTTACAGTGAAAACTGCAGGAACTTCAAACCGGCACTAGGAAACAGACTGAGAAACCAGTGTAAAAGTTTCTCCTGCAACCCGTTCCATTTGTGATAGATGAACGAACGTCTCTCCACAGGCTCAGTTCTGAGAGATTAGTGTGTGTGAAAGCCGTCCTTCACCTAGCTTGTTGGGAACACAAAGGTTCTCTTCAGTTGCAAACTCCACTCCATACATATATATGGGGAGGTAGTAGCCCCAACTCGGTTTTACAGTGAAAACTGCAGGAACTTCAAACCGGCACTAGGAAACATACTGAGAAACCAGAGTAAAACTTTCTCCTGCAACCCGTTCCCTTTGTGCTAAATGAACGAACGTCTCTACCCATGCTCAGTTCTGAGAGATTAGTGTGTGTGAAAGCCGTCCTTCACCTAGATTGTTGGGAACACAAAGTTTCTTTTCATTTGCAAACTCCAATCCATAAATATATATGGGGAGGTACTAGCTCCAACACGGTTTTACAGTGAAAACTGCAGGAATTTCAAACCGGCACTAGGAAACAGACTGAGAAAGCAGAGTAAAAATTTCTCCTGCAACCCGTTCCCTTTGTGCTAGATGAACGAACGTCTCTCCACATGCTCAGTTCTGAGAGATAAGTGTGTGTGAAATCCGTCCTTCACCTAGATTGTTGGGAAAACAAAGTTTCTCTTCAGTTGCAAACTACACTCCATACATATATATGGGGAGGTAGTAGCTCCAACTCTGTTTTACAGTGAAAACTGCAGGAACTTCAAACCGGCACTAGGAAACAGACTGAGAAACCAGAGTAAAAGTTTCTCCTGCAACCAGTTCCTTTTGTGCTAGATGAACGAACGTCTTTCCACATGCTCAGTTCTGAGAGATAAGTGTGTGTGAAAGTCGTCCTTCACCTAGCTTGTTGGGAAAACAAAGTTTCTCTTCAGTTGCAAACTCCACTCCATACATATATATGGGGAGGTAGTAGCTCCAACTCGGTTTTACAGTGAAAACTGCAGGAACTTCAAACCGGCACTAGGAAACAGACTGAGAAACCAGAGTAAAAGTTTCTCCTGCAACCCGTTCCATTTGTGATAGATGAACGAACGTCTCTCCACAGGCTCATTTCTGAGAGATTAGTGTGTGTGAAAGCCGTCCTTCACCTAGCTTGTTGGGAACACAAAGTTTCTCTTCAGTTGCAAACTCCACTCCATACATATATATGGGGAGGTAGTAGCCCCAACTCGGTTTTACAGTGAAAACTGCAGGAACTTCAAACCGGCACTAGGAAACATACTGAGAAACCAGAGTAAAACTTTCTCCTGCAACCCGTTCCCTTTGTGCTAGATGAACGAACGTCTCTACACATGCTCAGTTCTGAGAGATAAGTGTGTGTGAAAGCCGTCCTTCACCTAGATTGTTGGGAACACAAAGTTTCTTTTCATTTGCAAACTCCAATCCATAAATATATATGGGGAGGTACTAGCTCCAACACGGTTTTACAGTGAAAACTGCAGGAATTTCAAACCGGCACTAGGAAACAGACTGAGAAAGCAGAGTAAAAATTTCTCCTGCAACCCGTTCCCTTTGTGCTAGATGAACGAACGTCTCTCCACATGCTCAGTTCTGAGAGATAAGTGTGTGTGAAATCCGTCCTTCACCTAGATTGTTGGGAAAACAAAGTTTCTCTTCAGTTGCAAACTACACTCCATACATATATATGGGGAGGTAGTAGTTCCAACTCTGTTTTACAGTGAAAACTGCAGGAACTTCAAACCGGCACTAGGAAACAGACTGAGAAACCAGAGTAAAAGTTTCTCCTGCAACCAGTTCCTTTTGTGCTAGATGAACGAACGTCTCTCCACATGCTCAGTTCTGAGAGATAAGTGTGTGTGAAAGCCGTCCTTCACCTAGATTGTGGGGAAAACAAAGTTTCTCTTCAGTTGCAAACTCCACTCCATACAAAAATATGGGGAGGTAGTAGCTCCAACTCGGTTTTACAGTGAAAACTGCAGGAACTTCAAGCCGGCACTAGGAAAAAGACTGAGAAACCAGAGTAAAAATTTCTCCTGCAACCCGTTCCCTTTGTGATAGATGAACGAACGTCTCTCCACATGCTCAGTTCTGAGAGATTAGTGTGTGTGAAAGCCGTCCTTCACCTATCTTGTTGGGAACACAAAGATCCCCTTCAGTTGCAAACTCCACTCCATACATATATATGGGGAGGTAATAGCCCCAAATCGGTTTTACAGTGAAAACTGCAGGAATTTCAAACCGGCACTAGGAAACAGACTGAGAAACCAGAGTAAAACTTTCTCCTGCAACCCGTTCCCTTTGTGCTAGATGAACGAACGTCTCTCCACATGCTCAGTTCTGAGAGATAAGTGTGTGTGAAAGTCGTCCTTCACCTAGCTTGTTGGGAACACAAAGTTTCTCTTCAGTTGCACACTCCACTCCATACATATATATGGGGAGGTAGTAGCTCCAACTCGGTTTTACAGTGAAAACTGCAGAACTTCAAACCGGCACTAGGAAACAGACTGAGAAACCAGAGTAAAAGTTTCTACTGCAACCCGTTCCCTTTGTGCTAGATGAACGAACGTCTCTACACATGCTCAGTTCTGAGAGATAAGTGTGTGTGAAAGCCGTCCTTCACCTAGATTGTTGGGAAAACAAAGTTTCTCTTCAGTTGCAAACACCACTCCATACATATATATGGGGAGGTAGTAGCTCCAACTCGGTTTTACAGTGAAAATTGCAGGAACATCAAGCCGGCACTAGGAAACAGACTGAGAGACCAGAGTAAAAATTTCTCCTGCAACCTGATCCCTTTGTGATAGATGAACGAACGTCTCTCCACATGCTCAGTTCTGAGAGATTAGTGTGTGTGAAAGCCGTCCTTCACCTAGCTTGTTGGGAACACAAAGTTTCTCTTCAGTTGCAAACTCCACTCCATACATATATATGGGGAGGTAGTAGCTCCAACTCGGTTTTACAGTGAAAACTGCAGGAACTTCAAACCGGCACTAGGAAACAGACTGAGAAACCAGAGAAAAAGTTTCTCCTGCAACCCGTTCCCTTTGTGCTAGATGAACGAACGTCTCTCCACATGCTCAGTTCTGAGAGATAAGTGTGTGTGAAAGCCGTCCTTCACCTAGCTTGTTGGGAACACAAAGTTTCTCTTCAGTTGCAAACTCCACACCATACATATATATGGGGTGGTAGTAGCCCCAACTCGGTTTTACAGTGAAAACTGCAGGAACTTCAAACCGGCACTAGGAAACAGACTGAGAAACCAGAGTAAACTTTCTCCTGCAACCCGTTCCCTTTGTGCTAGATGAACGAACGTCTCTCCACATGCTCAGTTCTGAGAGATAAGTGTGTGTGAAAGCCGTCCTTCACCTAGCTTGTTGGGATCACAAAGTTTCTCTTCAGTTGCAAACTCCACTCCATACATATATATGGGGAGGTAGTAGCTCCAACTCGGTTTTACAGTGAAAACTGCAGGAACTTCAAACCGGCACTAGGAAACAGACTGAGAAACCAGAGTAAAAGTTTCTCACGCAACCCGTTCCATTTGTGATAGATGAACGAACGTCTCTCCACAGGCTCAGTTCTGAGAGATTAGTGTGTGTGAAAGCCGTCCTTCACCTAGCTTGTTGGGAATACAAAGTTTCTCTTCAGTTGCAAACTACACTCCATACATATATATGGGGAGGTAGTAGCCCCAACTCGGTTTTACAGTGAAAACTGCAGGAACTTCAAACCGGCACTAGGAAACAGACTGAGAAACCAGAGTAAAACTTTCTCCTGCAACCAGTTCACTTTGTGATAGATGAACGAACGTCTCTCCACATGCTCAGTTCTGAGAGATTAGTGTGTGTGAAAGCCGTCCTTCACCTATCTTGTTGGGAACACAAAGATCCCCTTCAGTTGCAAACTCCACTCCATACATATATATGGGGAGGTAATAGCCCCAAATCGGTTTTACAGTGAAAACTGCAGGAATTTCAAACCGGCACTAGGAAACAGACTGAGAAACCAGAGTAAAACTTTCTCCTGCAACCCGTTCCCTTTGTGCTAGATGAACGAACGTCTCTCCACATGCTCAGTTCTGAGAGATAAGTGTGTGTGAAAGTCGTCCTTCACCTAGCTTGTTGGGAACACAAAGTTTCTCTTCAGTTGCAAACTCCACTCCATACATATATATGGGGAGGTAGTAGCTCCAACTCGGTTTTACAGTGAAAACTGCAGAACTTCAAACCGGCACTAGGAAACAGACTGAGAAACCAGAGTAAAAGTTTCTACTGCAACCCGTTCCCTTTGTGCTAGATGAACGAACGTCTCTACACATGCTCAGTTCTGAGAGATAAGTGTGTGTGAAAGCCGTCCTTCACCTAGATTGTTGGGAAAACAAAGTTTCTCTTCAGTTGCAAACACCACTCCATACATATATATGGGGAGGTAGTAGCTCCAACTCGGTTTTACAGTGAAAATTGCAGGAACATCAAGCCGGCACTAGGAAACAGACTGAGAAACCAGAGTAAAAATTTCTCCTGCAACCTGATCCCTTTGTGATAGATGAACGAACGTCTCTCCACATGCTAAGTTCTGAGAGATTAGTGTGTGTGAAAGCCGTCCTTCACCTAGCTTGTTGGGAACACAAAGTTTCTCTTCAGTTGCAAACTCCACTCCATACATATATATGGGGAGGTAGTAGCTCCAACTCGGTTTTACAGTGAAAACTGCAGGAACTTCAAACCGGCACTAGGAAACAGACTGAGAAACCAGAGTAAAAGTTTCTCTTGCAACCCGTTCCCTTTGTGCTAGATGAACGAACGTCTCTCCACATGCTCAGTTCTGAGAGATAAGTGTGTGTGAAAGCCGTCCTTCAACTAGCTTGTTGGGAACACAAAGTTTCTCTTCAGTTGCAAACTCCACACCATACATATATATGGGGAGGTAGTAGCCCCAACTCGGTTTTACAGTGAAAACTGCAGGAACTTCAAACCGGCACTAGGAAACAGACTGAGAAACCAGAGTAAACTTTCTCCTGCAACCCGTTCCCTTTGTGCTAGATGAACGAACGTCTCTCCACATGCTCAGTTCTGAGAGATAAGTGTGTGTGAAAGCCGTCCTTCACCTAGCTTGTTGGGATCACAAAGTTTCTCTTCAGTTGCAAACTCCACTCCATACATATATATGGGGAGGTAGTAGATCCAACTCGGTTTTACAGTGAAAACTGCAGGAACTTCAAACCGGCACTAGGAAACAGACTGAGAAACCAGAGTAAAAGTTTCTCCTGCAACCCGTTCCATTTGTGATAGATGAACGAACGTCTCTCCACAGGCTCAGTTCTGAGAGATTCGTGTGTATGAAAGCCGTCCTTCACCTAGCTTGTTGGGAACACAAAGTTTCTCTTCAGTTGCAAACTCCACTCCATACATATATATGGGGAGGTAGTAGCCCCAACTCGGTTTTACAGTGAAAACTGCAGGAACTTCAAACAGGCACTAGGAAACAGACTGAGAAACCAGAGTAAAACTTTCTCCTGCAACCCGTTCCCTTTGTGCTAGATGAACGAACGTCTCTACACATGCTCAGTTCTGAGAGATAAGTGTGTGTGAAAGCCGTCCTTCACCTAGATTGTTGGGAACACAAAGTTTCTTTTCATTTGCAAACTCCAATCCATAAATATATATGGGGAGGTACAAGCTCCAACTCGGTTTTACAGTGAAAACTGCAGGAACTTCAAACCGGCACTAGGAAACAGACTGAGAAACCAGAGTAAAAGTTTCGCCTGCAACCCGTTCCCTTTGTGCTAGATGAACGAACGTCTCTCCACATGCTCAGTTCTTAGAGATAAGTGTGTGTGAAAGCCGCCCTTCACCTAGATTGTTGGGAAAACAAAGTTTCTCTCCAGTTGCAAACACCACTCCATACATATATATGGGGAGGTAGTAGCTCCAACTCGGTTTTACAGTGAAAACTGCAGGAACTTCAAGACGGCACTAGGAAACAGACTGAGAAACCAGTGTAAATATTTCTCCTGCAACCCGTTCCCTTTGTGATAGATGAACGAACGTCTCTCCACATGCTCAGTTCTGAGAGATTAGTGTGTGTGAAAGCTGTCCTTCACCTAGCTTGTTGGGAACACAAAGTTTCTCTTCAGTTGCAAACTCCACTCCATACATATATATGGGGAGGTAGTAGCCCCAACTCGATTTCACAGTGAAAACTGCAGGAACATCAAACAGGCACTAGGAAACAGACTGAGAAACCAGAGTAAAACTTTCTCCTGCAACCCGTTCCCTTTGTGCTAGATGAACGAACGTCTCTCCACAGGCTCAGTTCTGACAGATTAGTGTGTGTGAAAGCCGTCCTTCACCTAGCTTGTTGGGAACACAAAGTTTCTCTTCAGTTGCAAACTCCACTCCATACATATATATGGGGAGGTAGTAGCCCCAACTCGGTTTTACAGTGAAAACTGCAGGAACTTCAAACCGGCACTAGGAAACAGACTGAGAAACCAGAGTAAAACTTTCTCCTGCAACCCGATCCCTTTGTGCTAGAGGAACGAACGTCTCTACACATGCTCAGTTCTGAGAGATAAGTGTGTGTGAAAGCCGTCCTTCACCTAGATTGTTGGGAACACAAAGTTTCTTTTCATTTGCAAACTCCAATCCATAAATATATATGGGGAGGTAGTAGCTCCAACTCGGTTTTACAGTGAAACCTGCAGAAACTTCAAACCGGCACTAGGAAACAGACTGAGAAACCAGAGTAAAAGTTTCTCCTGCAACCCGTTCCCTTTGTGCTAGATGAACGAACGTCTCTCCACATGCTCAGTTCTGAGAGATAAGTGTGTGTGAAATCCGTCCTTCACCTAGATTGTTGGGAAAACAGAGTTTCTCTTCAGTTGCAAACTCCACTCCATACATATATATGGGGAGGTAGTAGCTCCAACTCGGTTTTACAGTGAAAACTGCAGGAAATTCAAACCGGCACTAGGAAACAGACTGAGAAACCAGAGTAAAACTTTCTCCTGCAACCCGTTCCATTTGTGATAGATGAACGAACGTCTCTCCACAGGCTCAGTTCTGAGAGATTAGTGTGTGTGAAAGCCGTCCTTCACCTAGCTTGTTGGGAACACAAAGTTTCTCTTCAGTTGCAAACTCCACTATATACATATATATGGGGAGGTAGTAGCCCCAACTCGGTTTTACAGTGAAAACTGCAGGAACTTCAAACCGGCACTAGGAAACAGACTGAGAAACCAGAGTAAAACTTTCTCCTGCAACCCGTTCCCTTTGTGCTAGATGAACGAACGTCTCTACACATGCTCAGTTCTGAGAGATAAGTGTGTGTGAAAGCCGTCCTTCAACTAGATTGTTGGGAACACAAAGTTTCTTTTCAGTTGCAAACTCCAGTCCATAAATATATATGGGGAGGTACAAGCTCCAACTCGGTTTTACAGTGAAAACTGCAGGAACTTCAAACCGGCACTAGGAAACAGACTGAGAAACCAGAGTAAAAGTTTCTCCTGCAACCCGTTCCCTTTGTGCTAGATGAACGAACGTCTCTCCACATGCTCAGTTCTTAGAGATAAGTGTGTGTGAAAGCCGTCCTTCACCTAGCTTGTTGGGAACACAAAGTTTCTCTTCAGTTGCAAACTCCACTCCATACATATATATGGGGAGGTAGTAGCCCCAACTCGGTTTCACAGTGAAAACTGCAGGAACTTCAAACCGGCACTAGGAAACAGACTGAGAAACCAGAGTAAAACTTTCTGCTGCAACCCGTTCCCTTTGTGCTAGATGAACGAACGTCTCTCCACAGGCTCAGTTCTGACAGATTAGTGTGTGTGAAAGCCGTCCTTCACCTAGCTTGTTGGGAACACAAAGTTTCTCTTCAGTTGCAAACTCCACTCCATACATATATATGGGGAGGTAGTAGCCCCAACTCGGTTTTACAGTGAAAACTGCAGGAAATTCAAACCGGCACTAGGAAACAGACTGAGAAACCAGAGTAAAACTTTCTCCTGCAACCCGTTCCCTTTGTGCTAGATGAACGAACGTCTTTACACATGCTCAGTTCTGAGAGATAAGTGTGTGTGAAAGCCGTCCTTCAGCTAGATTTTTGGGAACAAAAAGTTTCTTTTCATTTGCAAACTCCAATCCATAAATATATATGGGGAGGTACTAGCTCCAACTCGGTTTTACAGTGAAAACTGCAGGAACTTCAAACCGGCACTAGGAAACAGACTGAGAAACCAGAGTAAAAGTTCCTCCTGCAACCCGTTCCCTTTGTGCTAGATGAACGAACGTCTCTCCACATGCTCAGTTCTTAGGGATAAGTGTGTGTGAAAGCCGTCCTTCACCTAGATTGTTGGGAAAACAAAGTTTCTCTTCAGTTGCAAACACCACTCCATACATATATATGGGGAGGTAGTAGCTCCAACTCGGTTTTACAGTGAAAACTGCAGGAACTTCAAGCCGGCACTAGGAAACAGACTGAGAAACCAGAGTAAAAATATCTCCTGCAACCCGTTCCCTTTGTGATAGATGAACGAACGTCTCTCCACATGCTCAGTTCTGAGAGATAAGTGTGTGTGAAAGCCGTCCTTCACCTAGCTTGTTGGGAACACAAAGTTTCTCTTCAGTTGCAAACTCCACTCCATACATATATATGGGGAGGTAGTAGCCCCAAATCGGTTTTACAGTGAAAACTGCAGGAACTTCAAAACGGCACTAGGAAGCAGACTGAGAAACCAGAGTAACACTTTCTCCTGCAACCCGTTCCCTTTGTGCTAGATGAACGAACGTCTCTCCACATGCTCAGTTCTGAGAGATAAGTGTGTGTGAAAGCCGTCCTTCACCTAGCTTGTTGGGAACACAAAGTTTCTCTTCAGTTGCAAAATCCACTCCATACATATATATGGGGAGGTAGTAGCTCCAACTCGGTTTTACAGTGAAAACTGCAGAACTTCAAACCGGCACTAGGAAACAGACTGAGAAACCAGAGTAAAAGTTTCTCCTGCAACCCGTTCCCTTTGTGCTAGATGAAGGAACGTCTCTCCACATGCTCAGTTCTGAGAGATAAGTGTGTGTGAAATCCGTCCTTCACCTAGATTGTTGGGAAAACAAAGTTTCTCTTCAGTTGCAAACTTCACTCCATACATATATATGGGGAGGTAGTAGCTCCAACTCGGTTTTACAGTGAAAACTGCAGGAACTTCAAACGGGCACTAGGAAACAGACTGAGAAACCAGAATAAAAGTTTCTCCTGCAACCCGTTCCCTTTGTGATAGATGAACGAACGTCTCTCCACATGCTCAGTTCTGAGAGATTATTGTGTGTGAAAGCCGTCCTTCACCTAGCTTGTTGGGAACCCAAAGTTTCCCTTCAGTTGCAAACTCCACTCCATACATATATATGGGGAAGTAGTAGCCCCAACTCGGTTTCACAGTGAAAACTGCAGGAACTTCAAACCGGCACTAGGAAGCAGACTGAGAAACCAGAGTAAAACTTTCTCCTGCAACCCGTTCCCTTTGTGCTAGATGAACGAACGTCTCTCCACATGCTCAGTTCTGAGAGATAAGTGTGTGTGAAAGCCGTTCTTCACCTAGCTTGTTGGGAACACAAAGTTTCTCTTCAGTTGCAAACTCCACACCATACATATATATGGGGAGGTAGTAGCCCCAACTCGGTTTTACAGTGAAAACTGCAGGAACTTCAAACCGGCACTAGGAAACAGACTGAGAAACCAGAGTAAACTTTCTCCTGCAACCCGTTCCCTTTGTGCTAGATGAACGAACGTCTCTCCACATGCTCAGTTCTGAGAGATAAGTGTGTGTGAAAGCCGTCCTTCACCTAGCTTGTTGGGATCACAAAGTTTCTCTTCAGTTGCAAACTCCAATCCATAAATATATATGGGGAGGTACTAGCTCCAACTCGATTTTACAGTGAAAACTGCAGGAACTTCAAACCGGCACTAGGAAACACACTGAGAAACCAGAGAAAAATTTCTCCTGGAACCCGTTCCCTTTGTGATAGATGAACGAACGTCTCTCCACATGCTCAGTTCTGAGAGATTATTGTGTGTGAAAGACGTCCTTCACCTAGCTTGTTGGGAAAACAAAGTTTCTCTTCAGTTGCAAACTCCACTCCATACATATATATGGGGAGGTAGTAGCCCCAAATCGGTTTTACAGTGAAAACTGCAGAAACTTCAAACCGGCACTAGGAAACAGACTGAGAAACCAGAGTAACACTTTCTCCTGCAACCCGTTCCATTTGTGCTAAATGAACGAACGTCTCTCCACATGCTCAGTTCTGAGAGATAAGTGTGTGTGAAAGCCGTCCTTCACATAGCTTGTTGGGAACACAAAGTTTCTCTTCAGTTGCAAACTCCATTCCATACATATATATGGGGAGGTAGTAGCTCCAACTCGGTTTTACAGTGAAAACTGCAGAACTTCAAACCGGCACTAGGAAACAGACTGAGAAACCAGAGTAAAAGTTTCTCCTGCAACCCGTTCCCTTTGTGCTAGATGAAGGAACGTCTCTCCACATGCTCAGTTCTGAGAGATAAGTGTGTGTGAAATCCGTCCTTCACCTAGATTGTTGGGAAAACAAAGTTTCTCTTCAGTTGCAAACTCCACTCCATACATATATATGGGGAGGTAGTAGCTCCAACTCGGTTTTACAGTGAAAACTGCAGGAACTTCAAACGGGCACTAGGAAACAGACTGAGAAACCAGAATAAAAGTTTCTCCTGCAACCCGTTCCCTTTGTGATAGATGAACGAACGTCTCTCCACAGGCTCAGTTCTGAGAGATAAGTGTGTGTGAAAGCAGTCCTTCACCTAGCTTGTAGGGAACACAAAGTTTCTCTTCAGTTGAAAACTCCACTCCATACATATATATGGGGAGGTACTAGCTCCAACTCGGTTTTACAGTGAAAACTGCAGGAAATTCAAACCGGCACTAGGAAACAGACTGAGAAACCAGAGTAAAATTTTCTCCTGCAACCCGTTCCCTTTGTGCTACATGAACGAACGTCTCTCCACATGCTCAGTTCTGAGCGATTATTGTGTGTGAAAGCCGTCCTTCACCTAGCTTGTTGGGAACACAAAGTTTCTTTTCAGTTGCAAACTCCAATCCATAAATATATATGGGGAGGTACTAGCTCCAACTCGGTTTTACAGTGAAAACTGCAGGAACTTCAAACCGGCACTCGGAAACAGACTGAGAAACAAGAGTAAAAGTTTCTCCTGCAACCAGTTCCCTTTGTGCTAGATGAACGAACGTCTCTCCACATGCTCAGTTCTTAGAGATAAGTGAGTGTGAAAGCCGTCATTCACCTAGGTTGTTGGGAAAACAAAGTTTCTCTTCAGTTGCAAACTCCACTCCATACATATATATGGGGAGGTAGTAGCTCCAACTCGGTTTTACAGTGAAAACTGCAGGAACTTCAAGCCGGCACTAGGAAACAGACTGAGAAACCAGAGTAAAAATTTCTCCTGCAACCCGTTCCCTTTGTGATAGATGAACGAACGTCTCACCACATGCTCATTTCTGAGATTAGTGTGTGTGAAAGACGTCCTTCACCTAGCTTGTTGGGAACACAAAGTTTCTCTTCAGTTGCAAACTCCACTCCATACATATATATGGGGAGGTACTAGCTCCAACTCGGTTTTACAGTGAAAACTGCAGGAACTTCAAACCGGCACTAGGAAACAGACTGGGAAACCAGAGTAAAATTTTCTCCTGCAACCCGTTCCCTTTGTGCTAGATGAACGAACGTCTCTACACATGCCCAGTTCTGAGAGATAAGTGTGTGTGAAAGCCGTCCTTCACCTTGATTGTTGGGAAAACAAAGTTTCTCTTCAGTTGCAAACTCCACTCCATACATATATATGGGGAGGTAGTAGCTCCAACTCGGTTTTACAGTGAAAACTGCAGGAACTTCAACCGGCACTAGGAAACAGACTGAGAAACCAGAGTAAATGTTTCTCCTGCAACCCGTTCCCTTTGAGCTAGATGAACGAACGTCTCTCCACATGCTCTGTTCTGAGAGATTAGTGTGTGTGAAAGCCGTCCTTCACCTAGCTTGTTGGGAACACAAAGTTTCTCTTCAGTTGCAAATTCCACTCCATACATATATAAGGAGAGGTACTAGTTCCAACTCGGTTTTACAGTGAAAAATGCAGGAACTTCAAACCGGCACTAGGAAACAGACTGAGAAACCAGAGTAAAAGTTTCTCCTGCAACCCGTTCCCTTTGTGCTAGATGAAAGAACGTCTCTCCACATGCTCAATTCTGAGAGATAAGTGTGTGTGTAAGCCGTACTTCACCTAGCTTATTGGGAACACAAATTTTGTTTTCACTTGCAAACTACATTCCATACATATATATGGGGAGGTACTAGCTCCAACTCGGTTTTACAGAGAAAACTGCAGGAACTTCAAACCGGCACTAGGAAACAGACTGAGAAACAAGAGTAAATGTTTCTCCTGCAAACCGTTCCCTTTGTTCTAGATGAACGAAAGTCTCTCCACATGCTCAGGTCTGAGAGATAAGTGTGTGTGAAAGCCGTCTTTCAACTAGCTTGTTGGGAACACAAAGTTTCTCTTCAGTTGCAATCTCCACTCCATACATATATATGGGGAGGTACTAGCTCCAACTCGGTTTTACAGTGAAAACTGCAGGAACATCAAACCGGCATTAGGAAACAGACTGAGAAACCAGAGTTAAAGTTTCTCATGCAACCCGTTCCCTTTATGCTAGATGAACGAACGTCTCTCCACATGCTCAGTTCTGAGAGATAAGTGCGTGTGAAAGCCGTACTTCACCTAGCTTGTTGGGAAGACAAAGTTTCTCTTCAGTTGCAAACTCCATTCCCTACATATATATGGGGAGGTACAAGCTCCAACTCGGTTTTACAGTGAAAACTGCAGGAACTTCAAACCGGCACTAGGAAACAGACTGAGAAACCAGAGTAAAAGTTTCTCATGCAACCCGTTCCCTTTGTGCTAGATGAACGAACGTCTCTCCACATGCTCAGTTCTGAGAGATAAGTGCGTGTGAAAGCCGTCCTTCACATAGCTTGTTGGGAACACCAAGATTCTCTTCAGTTGCAAACTCCATTCCATACATATATTTGGGGAGGTACAAGCTCCAACTCGGTTTTACAGTGAAAACTGCAGGAACATCAAACAGGCAGTAGGAAACAGACTGAGAAACCAGAGTAATAGTTTCTCCTGCAAGCCATTCCCTTTTGGCTAGATGAACGAAAGTCTCTCCACATGCTCAGTTCTGTGAGATAAGTGTGTGTGAAAGCCGTCCTTCAACTAGCTTGTTGGGAACAACAAGTTTCTCATCAGTTGCAATCTCCAATCCATAAATATATATGGGGAGGTACTAGCTCCAACTCGGTTTTACATTGAAAACTGCAGGAACTTCAAACCGGCACTAGGAAACAGACTGAGAACCCAGAGTAAAAGTTTCCCCTGCAAAACGTTCCCTTTGTGTTAGATGAACGAACGTCTCTCCACATGCTCAGTTCTGAGAGATAAGTGTGTGTGAAAACCGTCCTTCACCTAGCTTGTTGGGAACACAAAGATTCTCTTAAGTTGCAAACTCCACTGCATACATATATATGGGGAGGTACAAGCTCCAACTCGGTTTTACAGTGAAAACTGCAGGAACTTCAAACCGTCACTAGGAAACTGACTGAGAATCCAGAGAAAAAGTTTCCCTGAAACACATTCCCTTTGTGCTAGATGAACGAACGCCTCTCCACATGCTCAGTTCTGAGAGATAAGTGTGTGTGAAAGCCGTCCTATACCTAGCTTGTTGGGAACACAAAGTTTCTCTTCAGTTGCAAACTCCACTCCACACATATATATGGGAAGGTACAAGCTCCAACTCGGTTTTACAGTGAAAACTGCAGGAACTTCAAACCGGCACTAGGAAACAGACTGAGAAACCAGAGTAAAAGTTTCTCCTGCAAGCCGTTCCCTTTGTTGTAGATGAACGAACGTCTCTCCACATGCTCAGTTTTGACAGTTAAGTGTGTGTGAAAGCCGTCCTTCACCTAGCTTGTTGGGAACACAAAGTTTCTTTTCAGTTGCAAACTCCACTCCATACATATATATGGGGAGGTACTAGCTCCAACTCGGTTATACAGTGAAAACTGCAGGAACTAAAAAACGGCACTAGGAAACAGACTGAGGAACCAGAGTAAAAGTTTCTCCTGCAAAACTTTCCCTTTGTGCTAGATGAACGAACGTCTCTCCACATGCTCAGTTCTGAGAGATAAGTGTGTGTGAAAGCCGTCCTTCACGTAGCTTGTTGAGAACACAAAGATTCTCTTAATTTGCAAACTCCACTACATCCATATATATGGGGAGGTACTAGCTCCAACTCGGTTTTACAGTGAAAACTGTAGGAACTTCAAACCATCACTAGGAAACTGACTGAGAATCCAGAGAAAAAGTTTCTCCTGAAACCTATTCCCTTTGTGCTAGATGAACGAACGTCTCTCCACATGCTCAGTTCTGAGAGATAAGTGTGTGTGAAAGCCGTCCTATAACTAGCTTGTTGGGAACACAAAGTTTCTCTTCAGTTGCAAACTCCACTCCACACATATATATGGGAAGGTACAAGCTCCAACTCGGTTTTACAGTGAAAACTGCAGGAACTTCAAACCGGCACTAGGAAACAGACTGAGAAACCAGAGTAAAAATTTCTCCTGCAACCCGTTCCCTTTGTGCTAGATGAACGAACGTCTCTCCACATGCTCAGTTCTGAGAGATAAGTGTGTGTGAAAGCCATCCTTCACCTAGCTTGTTGGGAACACAAAGTTTCTTTTCAGTTGCAAACTCCATTCCATACATATATATGGGGATTTAAAATCTTCAACTAGGTTTACAGTGAAAAATACAAGAATTTAAAAATGACTCTAGGAAACAGACTGAAAAAACTGAGAAATAGTTTCTCCTGCAACCCATTCCCTTTGTGCTAGATGAACGAACGTCTCTCCATATGCTCATTTCTGAGATATAAGTGTGTGTGAAAGCCGTCCTTCACCTAACTTCTTGGGAACACAAAGTTTCTTTTCAGTTGCAAACTCCATTCCATGCATATATATGGGGAGGTACAAGCTCCAACTCGGTTTTACAATGAAAACTGCAGGAACTTCAAACCGGCACAAGGAAACAGACTGAGAAACCAGAGTAAAAGTTTCTCCTGCAACACGTTCCCTTTGTGCTAGATGAATGAACGTCTCTCCTCCTGCTCAGTTCTGAGAGATATGTGTGTGTGAAAGCCGTCCTTCACCTAGCTTGTTGGGAACACAAAGTTTCTCTTCAGTTGCAAACTCCACTCCATACATATATATGGGGAGTTACAAGCTCCAACTCGGTTTTACAGTGAAAACTGCAGGAACATCAAACCGGCACTAGGAAACAGACTGAGAAACCAGGATAAAATTTCTACTGCAACCCGTTCCCTTTTTGCTAGATGAACAAACGTCTCTCCACATGCTCAGTTCTGAGAGATAAGTGCGTGTGAAAGCCGTCCTTCACCTAGATTGTTGGGAACACAAAGATTCTCTTCAGTTGCAAACTCTACTCCATACATATATATGGGGAATTAGTAGCTCCAACTCGGTTTTACAGTGAAAACTGCAGGAACTTCAAACCGGCACTAGGAAACAGACTGAGAAACCAGAGTAAAAGTTTCTCCTGCAACCCTTTCCCTGTGAGCTAAATGAACGAACGTCTCTCCACATGCTCAGCTCTGAGAGATAAGTGTGTGTGAACGCCGTCCTTCACCTAGCTTGTTGGGAACACAAAGTTTCTCTTCTGTTGCAAACTCCACTCCATACATATATATGGGGAGGTACTAGCTCCAACACGGTTTTACAGTGATAACTGCAGGAATATCAAACCGGCACTAGGAAACAGACTGAGAAACCAGAGAAAAAGTTTCTCCTGCAACCCGTTCCCTTTGTGCTAGATGAAAGAACGTCTCTCCACATGCTAAGTTCTGAGAGATAAGTGTGTGTGAAAGCCGACCTTCACCTAGCTTGTTGGGAACACAAAGTTTCTGTTCAGTTGCAAACTCCAATCGATACATATATATGGGAAGGTGCTAGCTCCAACTCGGTTTTACAGTGAAAACTGCAGGAAATTCAAACCGGTACTAGGAAACAGACTGAGCAGCCAGAGTAAAAGTTTCTCCTGCAACCCGTTCCCTTTGTGCTAGATGAACGAACGTCTCTCCACATGCTCAGTTCTGAGAGATAAGTGCGTGTGAAAGCCGTCCTTCACATAACTTGTTGGGAACACCAAGATTCCCTTCAGTTGCAAACTCCATTCCATACATATATTTGGGGAGGTACAAGCTCCAACTCGGTTTTACAGTGAAAACTGCAGGAACATCAAACAGGCAGTAGGAAACAGACTGAGAAACCAGAGTAAAAGTTTCTCCTGCAAGCCATTCCCTTTTGGCTAGATGAACGAACGTCTCTCCACATGCTCAGTTCTGAGAGATAAGTGTGTGTGAAAGCCGTCCTTCACCTAGCTTGTTGGGAACACCAAGTTTCTCATCAGTTGCAATCTCCAATCCATAAATATATATGGGGAGGTACTAGCTCCAACTCGGTTTTACAGTGAAAACTGCAGGAACTTCAAACCGGCACTAGGAATCAGACTGAGAACCCAGAGTAAAAGTTTCCCCTGCAAAACGTTCCCTTTGTGCTAGATGAACTAACGTCTCTCCACATGCTCAGTTCTGAGAGATAAGTGGGTGTGAAAGCCGTCCTTCACCTAGCTTGTTGGGAACACAAAGTTTCTCTTCAGGTGCAAACTCCACTCCATACATATATATGGGGAGGTTCAAGCTCCAACTCGCTTTTACAGTGAAAACTGCAGGAAATTCGAACCGGCACTAGGAAACTGAGAAACCAGAGTAAAAGTTTCTCCTGCAACCCGTTCCCTTTGTGCTAGATGAACGAACGTCTCTCCACATGCTCAGTTCTGAGAGATAAGTGTGTGTGAAAGCCATACTTCACCTAGCTTTTTGGGAACACAAAGTTTCTTTTCAGTTGCAAACTCCACTCCATACATATATATGGGGAGTTACAAGCTTCAACAAGGTTTACAGTGAAAAATACAAGAATTTCAAAATGACACTAGGAAACAGACTGGAAAAACAGAGAAATAGTTTCCCTGCAACCCATTCCCTTTGTGCTAGATGAACGAACGTCTCTCCATATGCTCAGTTCTGAGATATAAGTGTGTGTGAAACCCGTCCTTCACCTAACTTCTTGGGAACACAAAGTTTCTCATCAGTTGCAAACTCCATTCCATGCATATATATGGGGAGGTACAAGCTCCAACTCGGTTTTACAGTGAAAACTGCAGGAACTTCTAACCGGCACTAGGAAACAGACTGAGAAACAAGGATAAAATTTCACCTGCAACCCGTTCCCATTTTGCTAGATGAACAAACGTCTCTCCACATGCTCAGTTCTGAGAGATAATTGCGTGTGAAAGCCGTCCTTCACCTAGATTGTTGGGAACACAAAGTTTCTCTTCAGTTGCAAACTCTACTCCATATATATATATGGGGAAGTAGTAGCTCCAACTCGGTTTTACAGTGAAAACTGCAGGAACTTCAAACCGGCACTAGGAAACAGACTGAGAAACCAGAGTAAAAGTTTCTCCTGCAACCCTTTCCCTGTGAGCTAAATGAACGAACGTCTCTCCACATGCTCAGCTCTGAGAGATAAGTGTGTGTGAACGCCGTCCTTCACCTAGCTTGTTGGGAACACAAAGTTTCTCTTCATTTGCAAACTCCACTCCATACATATATATGGTGAGGTACTAGCTCCAACACGGTTTTACAGTGATAACTGCAGGAATATCAAACCGGCACTAGGAAACAGACTGAGAAACCAGAGAAAAAGTTTCTCCTGCAACCCGTTCCCTTTGTGCTAGATGAAAGAACGTCTCTCCAAATGCTAAGTTCTGAGAGATAAGTGTGTGTGAAAGCCGACCTTCACCTAGCTTGTTGGGAAAACAAAGTTTCTCTTCAGTTGCAAACTCCACTCGATACATATTTATGGGGAGGTACTAGCTCCAAGACGGTTTTACAGTGAGAACTGCAGGAACATCAAACCGGCACTAGGAAACAGACTGAGAAACCAGAGAAAAAGTTTCTCCTGCAACCCGTTCCCTTTGTGCTAGATGAACGAACGTCTCTCCACATTTTCAGTTCTGAGAGAAAAGTGTGTGTTAAAGCCGTCCTTCACATAGCTTGTTGGGAACACAAAGTTTCTTTTCAGTTGCAAACTCCATTCCATACATATATATGGTGAGGTACTGCTCCAAGTCAGTTTTACAGTGAAAACTGCAGGAACTTCAAACCGGCACTAGGAAACAGACTGAGAAACCAGAGTAAAAGTTTCTCCTGCAAGCCGTTCCCTTTGTTGTAGATGAACGAAAGTCTCTTCACATTCTCAGTTTTGAGAGATAAGTGTGTGTGAAAGCCGTCCTTCACCTAGCTTGTTGGGAACACCAAGTTTCTCTTCAGTTGCAAACTCCACTCCATACATATATATGGGGAGGTACTAGCTCCAACTCGGTTATACAGTGAAAACTGCAGGAACTAAAAAACGGCACTAGGAAACAGACTGAGAAACCAGAGTAAAGTTTCTACTGCAAAACTTTCCCTTTGTGCTAGATGAACGAACGTCTCTCCACATGCTAAGTTCTGAGAGATAAGTGTGTGTGAAAGCCTTCCTTCACCTAGCTTGTTGGGAACACAAAGATTCACTTAAGTTGCAAATTCCACTGCATACATATAAATGGGGAGGTACTAGCTCCAACTCGGTTTTACAGTGAAAACTGCAGGAACTTCAAACCATCACTAGGAAACTGACTGAGAATCCAGAGAAAAAGTTTCTCCTGCAACCCGTTCCCTTTGTGCTAGATGAACGAACGTCTCTCCACATGCTCAGTTCTGAGAGATAAGTGTGTGTGAAAACCATCCTTCACCTAGCTTTTTGGGAACACAAAGTTTCTTTTCAGTTGCAAACCCCACTCCATACATATATATGGGGAGTTACAAGCTTCAACTAGGTTTACAGTGAAAAATACAACAATTTCAAAATGACACTAGGAAACAGACTGAAAAAACAGAGAAATAGTTTCTCCTGCAACCCATTCCCTGTGTGCTAGATGAACGAACGTCTCTCCATATGCTCAGTTCTGAGATATAAGTGTGTTTGAAAGCAGTCCTTCAATTAACTTCTTGGGAACACAAAGTTTCTCATCAGTTGCAAACTCCATTCCATGCATATATATGGGGAGGTACAAGCTCCAACTCGGTTTTACAGTGAAAACTGCAGGAACTTCAAACCGGCACTAGGAAACAGACTGAGAAACCAGGATAAAATTTCTCCTGCAACCAGTTCCCTTTGTGCTAGATGAACAAACGTGTCTCCACATGCTCAGTTCTGAGAGATAAGTGCGTTTGAAAGCCGTCCTTCACCTAGATTGTTGGGAACACAGAGTTTCTCTTCAGTTGCAAACTCTACTCCATATATATATATGGGGAAGTAGTAGCTCCAACACGGTTTTACAGTGAAAACTGCAGGAACTTCAAACCGGCACTAGGAAACAGACTGAGAAACCAGAGTAAAAGTTTCTCCTGCAAACCTTTCACTGTGAGCTAAATGAACGAACGTCTCTCCACATGCTCAGCTCTGAGAGATAAGTGTGTGTGAACGCCGTCCTTCACCTAGCTTGTTGGGAACACAAAGTTTCTCTTCAGTTGCAAACTCCACTCCATACATATATATGGGGAGGTACTAGCTCCAACACGGTTTTACAGTGATAACAGCAGGAATATCAAACCGGCACTAGGAAACAGACTGAGAAACTAGAGAAAAAGTTTCTCCTGCAAACGGTTCCCTTTGTGCAAGATGAAAGAACGTCTCTCCACATGCTAAGTTCTGAGAGATAAGTGGGTGTGAAAGCCGACCTTCACCTAGCTTGTTGGGAACACAAAGTTTCTCTTCAGTTGCAAACTCCACTCGATACATATGTATGGGAAGGTGCTAGCTCCAACTCGGTTTTACAGTGAAAACTGCAGGAACTTCAAACCGGCACTAGGAATCAGACTGAGAATCCAGAGTAAAGGTTTCCCTGCAACCCGTTCCCTTTGTGCTAGATGAACAAACGTCTCTCCACATGCTCAGTTCTGAGAGATAAGTGTGCGTGAAAGCCATCCTTCACCTAGCTTGTTGGGAACACAAAGTTTCTTTTCAGTTGCAAACTCCACTCCATACATATATATGGGGAGTTACAAGCTCCAACACAGTTTTACAGTGAAAACTGCAAGAATTTAAAACCGGCACTAGGAAACAGACTGAGAAACCACAGAAAAAGTTTCTCTTGCAACACATTCCCTTTGTGCTAGATGAACGAACGTCTCTCCACATGCTCAGTTCTGAGAGATAATTGTGTGTGAAAGCCGTACTTCACCTAGCTTGTTGGGAACACAAAGTTTCTCTTCAGTTGCAAACTCCATTCCCTACATATATATGGGGAGGTACAAGCTCCAACTCGGTTTTACAGTGAAAACTGCAGGAACTTCAAACCGGCACTAGGAAACAGACTGAGAAGCCAGAGTAAAAGTTTCTCCTGCAACCCGTTCCCTTTGTGCTAGATGAACGAACGTCTCTCCACATGCTCAGTTCTGAGAGATAATTGCGTGTGAAAGCCGTCCTTCACATAGCTTGTTGTGAACACCAAGATTCTCTTCAGTTGCAAACTCCATTCCATACATATATTTGGGGAGGTACAAGCTCCATCTCGGTTTTACAGTGAAAACTGCAGGAACATCAAACAGGCAGTAGGAAACAGACTGAGAAACCAGAGTAAAAGTTTCTCCTGCAACCCATTCCCTTTTGTCTAGATGAACGAACGTCTCTCCACATGCTCAGTTCTGAGAGATAAGTGTGTGTGAAAGCCGTCCTTCACCTAGCTTGTTGGGAACACCAAGTTTCTCATCAGTTGCAATCTCCAATCCATAAATATATATGGGGAGGTACTAGCTCCAACTCGGTTTTACATTGAAAACTGCAGGAACTTCAAACCTGCACTAGGAAACAGACTGAGAACCCAGAGTAAAAGTTTCCCCTGCAAAACGTTCCCTTTGTGTTAGATGAACGAACGTCTCTCCACATGCTCAGTTCTGAGAGATAAGTGTGTGTGAAAGCCGTCCTTCACCTAGCTTGTTGGGAACACAAAGTTTCTTTTCAGTTGCAAACTCCATTCCATACATATATATGGTGAGGTACTAGCTCCAAGTCAGTTTTACAGTGAAAACTGCAGGAACTTCAAACCGGCACTAGGAAACAGACTGAGAAACCAGAGTAAAAGTTTCTCCTGCAAGCCGTTCCCTTTGTTGTAGATGAACGAACGTCTCTCCACATGCTCAGTTTTGAGAGATAATTGTGTGTGAAAGCCGTCCTTCAACTAGCTTGTTGGGAACACCAAGTTTCCCTTCAGTTGCAAACTCAACTCCATACATATATATGCGGAGGTACTAGCTCCAACTCGGTTATACAGTGAAAACTGCAGGAACTAAAAAACGGCACTAGGAAACAGACTGAGAAACCAGAGTAAAAGTTTCTCCTGCAAAACGTTGCCTTTGTGTTAGATGAATGAACGTCTCTCCACATGATCAGTTCTGAGAGATAAGTGTGTGTGAAAACCGTCCTTCACCTAGCTTGTTGGGAACACAAAGATTCTCTTAAGTTGCAAACTCCACTGCATACATATATATGGGGAGGTACAAGCTCCAACTCGGTTTTACAGTGAAAACTGCAGGAACTTCAAACCATCACTAGGAATCTGACTGAGAATCCAGAGAAAAAGTTTCCCTGAAACCAATTCCCTTTGTGCTAGATGAACGAACGCCTCTCCACATGCTCAGTTCTGAGAGATAAGTGTGTGTGAAAGCCGTCCTATACCTAGCTTGTTGGGAACACAAAGTTTCTCTTCAGTTGCAAACTCCACTCCACACATATATATGGGAAGGTACAAGCTCCAACTCGGTTTTACAGTGAAAACTGCAGGAACTTCAAACCGGCACTAGGAAACAGACTGAGAAACCAGAGTAAAAGTTTCTCCTGCAAGCCGTTCCCTTTGTTGTAGATGAACGAACGTCTCTCCACATGCTCAGTTTTGAGAGATAAGTGTGTGTGAAAGCCGTCCTTCACCTAGCTTGTTGGGAACACAAAGTTTCTTTTCAGTTGCAAACTCCACTCCATACATATATATGGGGAGGTACTAGCTCCAACTCGGTTATACAGTGAAAACTGCAGGAACTAAAAAACGGCACTAGGAAACAGTCTGAGGAACCAGAGTAAAAGTTTCTCCTGCAAAACTTTCCCTTTGTGCTAGATGAACGAACGTCTCTCCACATGCTCAGTTCTGAGAGATAAGTGTGTGTGAAAGCCGTCCTTCACCTAGCTTTTTGAGAACACAAAGATTCTCTTAATTTGCAAACTCCACTACATCCATATATATGGGGAGGTACTAGCTCCAACTCGGTTTTACAGTGAAAACTATAGGAACTTCAAACCATCACTAGGAAACTGACTGAGAATCCAGAGAAAAAGTTTCTCCTGAAACCTATTCCCTTTGTGCTAGATGAACGAACGTCTCTCCACATGCTCAGTTCTGAGAGATAAGTGTGTGTGAAAGCCGTCCTATAACTAGCTTGCTGGGAACACAAAGTTTCTCTTCAGTTGCAAACTCCACTCCACACATATATATGGGAAGGTACAAGCTCCAACTCGGTTTTACAGTGAAAACTGCAGGAACTTCAAACCGGCACTAGGAAACAGACTGAGAAACCAGAGTAAAAATTTCTCCTGCAACCCGTTCCCTTTGTGCTAGATGAACGAACGTCTCTCCACATGCTCAGTTCTGAGAGATAAGTGTGTGTGAAAGCCATCCTTCACCTAGCTTGTTGGGAACACAAAGTTTCTTTTCAGTTGCAAACTCCATTCCATACATATATATGGGGAGTTAAAATCTTCAACTAGGTTTACAGTGAAAAATACAAGAATTTCAAAATGACTCTAGGAAACAGACTGAAAAAACTGAGAAATAGTTTCTCCTGCAACCCATTCCCTTTGTGCTAGATGAACGAACGTCTCTCCACATGCTCAGTTCTGAGAGATATGTGTGTGTGAAAGCCGTCCTTCACCTAGCTTGTTGGGAACACAAAGTTTCTCTTCAGTTGCAAACTCCACTCCATACATATATATGGGGAGTTACAAGCTCCAACTCGGTTTTACAGTGAAAACTGCAGGAACATCAAACCGGCACTAGGAAACAGACTGAGAAACCAGGATAAAATTTCTACTGCAACCCGTTCCCTTTGTGCTAGATGAACGAACGTCTCTCCACATGCTCAGTTCTGAGAGATAAGTGCGTGTGAAAGCCGTCCTTCACCTAGATTGTTGGGAACACAAAGATTCTCTTCAGTTGCAAACTCTACTCCATACGTATATATGGGGAAGTAGTAGCTCCAACTCGGTTTTACAGTGAAAACTGCAGGAACTTCAAACCGGCACTAGGAAACAGACTGAGAAACCAGAGTAAAAGTTTCTCCTGCAACCCTTTCCCTGTGAGCTAAATGAACGAACGTCTCTCCACATGCTCAGCTCTGAGAGATAAGTGTGTGTGAACGCCGTCCTTCACCTAGCTTGTTGGGAACACAAAGTTTCTCTTCTGTTGCAAACTCCACTCCATACATATATATGGGGAGGTACTAGCTCCAACACGGTTTTACAGTGATAACTGCAGGAATATCAAACCGGCACTAGGAAACAGACTGAGAAACCAGAGAAAAAGTTTCTCCTGCAACCCGTTCCCTTTGTGCTAGATGAAAGAACGTCTCTCCACATGCTAAGTTCTGAGAGATAAGTGTGTGTGAAAGCCGACCTTCACCTAGCTTGTTGGGAACACAAAGTTTCTGTTCAGTTGCAAACTCCACTCGATACATATATATGGGAAGGTGCTAGCTCCAACTCGGTTTTACAGTGAAAACTGCAGGAAATTCAAACCGGTACTAGGAAACAGACTGAGCAGCCAGAGTAAAAGTTTCTCCTGCAACCCGTTCCCTTTGTGCTAGATGAACGAACGTCTCACCACATGCTCAGTTCTGAGAGATAAGTGCGTGTGAAAGCCGTCCTTCACATAACTTGTTGGGAACAACAAGATTCTCTTCAGTTGCAAACTCCATTCCATACATATATTTGGGGAGGTACAAGCTCCAACTCGGTTTTACAGTGAAAACTGCAGGAACATCAAACAGGCAGTAGGAAACAGACTGAGAAACCAGAGTAAAATTTTCTCCTGCAAGCCATTCCCTTTTGGCTAGATGAACGAACGTCTCTCCACATGCTCAGTTCTGAGAGATAAGTGTGTGTGAAAGCCATCCTTCACCTAGCTTGTTGGGAACACCAAGTTTCCATCAGTTGCAATCTCCAATCCATAAATATATATGGGGAGGTACTAGCTCCAACTCGGTTTTACAGTGAAAACTGCAGGAACTTCAAACCGGCACTAGGAATCAGACTGAGAACCCAGAGTAAAAGTTTCCCCTGCAAAACGTTCCCTTTGTGCTAGATGAACGAACGTCTCTCCACATGCTCAGTTCTGAGAGATAAGTGGGTGTGAAAGCCGTCCTTCACCTAGCTTGTTGGGAACACAAAGTTTCTCTTCAGGTGCAAACTCCACTCCATACATATATATGGGGAGGTTCAAGCTCCAACTCGCTTTTACAGTGAAAACTGCAGGAAATTCGAACCGGCACTAGGAAACTGAGAAACCAGAGTAAAAGTTTCTCCTGCAACCCGTTCCCTTTGTGCTAGATGAACGAACGTCTCTCCACATGCTCAGTTCTGAGAGATAAGTGTGTGTGAAAGCCATACTTCACCTAGCTTTTTGGGAACACAAAGTTTCTTTTCAGTTGCAAACTCCACTCCATACATATATATGGGGAGTTACAAGCTTCAACAAGGTTTACAGTGAAAAATACAAGAATTTCAAAATGACACTAGGAAACAGACTGGAAAAACAGAGAAATAGTTTCTCCTGCAACCCATTCCCTTTGTGCTAGATGAACGAACGTCTCTCCATATGCTCAGTTCTGAGATATAAGTGTGTGTGGAACCCGTCCTTCACCTAACTTCTTGGGAACACAAAGTTTCTCATCAGTTGCAAACTCCATTCCATGCATATATATGGGGAGGTACAAGCTCCAACTCGGTTTTACAGTGAAAACTGCAGGAACTTCTAACCGGCACTAGGAAACAGACTGAGAAACAAGGATAAAATTTCACCTGCAACCCTTTCCCATTTTGCTAGATGAACAAACGTCTCTCCACATGCTCAGTTCTGAGAGATAATTGCGTGTGAAAGCCGTCCTTCACCTAGATTGTTGGGAACACAAAGTTTCTCTTCAGTTGCAAACTCTACTCCATATATATATATGGGGAAGTAGTAGCTCCAACTCGGTTTTACAGTGAAAACTGCAGGAACTTCAAACCGGCACTAGGAAACAGACTGAGAAACCAGAGAAAAAGTTTCTCCTGCAACCCGTTCCCTTTGTGCTAGATGAACGAACGTCTCTCCACATTTTCAGTTCTGAGAGAAAAGTGTGTGTTAAAGCCGTCCTTCACCTAGCTTGTTGGGAACACCAAGTTTCTCTTCAGTTGCAAACTCCACTCCATACATATATATGGGGAGGTACTAGCTCCAACTCGGTTATACAGTGAAAACTGCAGGAACTAAAAAACGGCACTAGGAAACAGACTGAGAAACCAGAGTAAAGTTTCTACTGCAAAACTTTCCCTTTGTGCTAGATGAACGAACGTCTCTCCACATGCTAAGTTCTGAGAGATAAGTGTGTGTGAAAGCCTTCCTTCACCTAGCTTGTTGGGAACACAAAGATTCACTTAAGTTGCAAACTCCACTGCATACATATATATGGGGAGGTACTAGCTCCAACTCGGTTTTACAGTGAAAACTGCAGGAACTTCAAACCATCACTAGGAAACTGACTGAGAATCCAGAGAAAAAGTTTCTCCTGCAACCCGTTCCCTTTGTGTTAGATGAAAGAAGGTCTCTCCACATGCTCAGTTCTGAGAGATAAGTGTGTGTGAAAGCCATCCTTCACCTAGCTTTTTGGGAACACAAAGTTTCTTTTCAGTTGCAAACCCCACTCCATACATATATATGGGGAGTTACAAGCTTCAACTAGGTTTACAGTGAAAAATACAAGAATTTCAAAATGACACTAGGAAACAGACTGAAAAAACAGAGAAATAGTTTCTCCTGCAACCCATTCCCTGTGTGCTAGATGAACGAACGTCTCTCCATATGCTCAGTTCTGAGATATAAGTGTGTTTGAAAGCAGTCCTTCAATTAACTTCTTGGGAACACAAAGTTTCTCATCAGTTGCAAACTCCATTCCATGCATATATACGGGGAGGTACAAGCTCCAACTCGGTTTTACAGTGAAAACTGCAGGAACTTCAAACCGGCACTAGGAAACAGACTGAGAAACCAGGATAAAATTTCTCCTGCAACCCGTTCACTTTTTGCTAGATGAACAAACGTGTCTCCACATGCTCAGTTCTGAGAGATAAGTGCGTGTGAAAGCCGTCCTTCACCTAGATTGTTGGGAACACAGAGTTTCTCTTCAGTTGCAAACTCTACTCCATATATATATATGGGGAAGTAGTAGCTCCAACTCGGTTTTACAGTGAAAACTGCAGGAACTTCAAACCGGCACTAGGAAACAGACTGAGAAACCAGAGTAAAAGTTTCTCCTGCAAACCTTTCACTGTGAGCTAAATGAACGAACGTCTCTCCACATGCTCAGCTCTGAGAGATAAGTGTGTGTGAACGCCGTCCTTCACCTAGCTTGTTGGGAACACAAAGTTTCTCTTCAGTTGCAAACTCCACTCCATACATATATATGGGGAGGTACTAGCTCCAACACGGTTTTACAGTGATAACAGCAGGAATATCAAACCGGCACTAGGAAACAGACTGAGAAACTAGAGAAAAAGTTTCTCCTGCAATCGGTTCCCTTTGTGCAAGATGAAAGAACGTCTCTCCACATGCTAAGTTCTGAGAGATAAGTGGGTGTGAAAGCCGACCTTCACCTAGCTTGTTGGGAACACAAAGTTTCTCTTCAGTTGCAAACTCCACTCGATACATATGTATGGGAAGGTGCTAGCTCCAACTCGGTTTTACAGTGAAAACTGCAGGAACTTCAAACCGGCACTAGGAATCAGACTGAGAATCCAGAGTAAAGGTTTCCCTGCAACCCGTTCCCTTTGTGCTAGATGAACAAACGTCTCTCCACATGCTCAGTTCTGAGAGATAAGTGTGCGTGAAAGCCATCCTTCACCTAGCTTGTTGGGAACACAAAGTTTCTTTTCAGTTGCAAACTCCAATCCATACATATATATGGGGAGTTACAAGCTCCAACACAGTTTTACAGTGAAAACTGCAAGAATTTAAAACCGGCACTAGGAAACAGACTGAGAAACCACAGAAAAAGTTTCTCTTGCAACACATTCCCTTTGTGCTAGATGAACGAACGTCTCTCCACATGCTCAGTTCTGAGAGATAATTGTGTGTGAAAGCCGTACTTCACCTAGCTTGTTGGGAACACAAAGTTTCTCTTCAGTTGCAAACTCCATTCCCTACATATATATGGGGAGGTACAAGCTCCAACTCGGTTTTACAGTGAAAACTGCAGGAACTTCAAACCGGCACTAGGAAACAGACTGAGAAGCCAGAGTAAAAGTTTCTCCTGCAACCCGTTCCCTTTGTTCTAGATGAACGAACGTCTCTCCACATGCTCAGTTCTGAGAGATAATTGCGTGTGAAAGCCGTCCTTCACATAGCTTGTTGTGAACACCAAGATTCTCTTCAGTTGCAAACTCCATTCCATACATATATTTGGGGAGGTACAAGCTCCAACTCGGTTTTACAGTGAAAACTGCAGGAACATCAAACAGGCAGTAGGAAACAGACTGAGAAACCAGAGTAAAAGTTTCTCCTGCAACCCATTCCCTTTTGGCTAGATGAACGAACGTCTCTCCACATGCTCAGTTCTGAGAGATAAGTGTGTGTGAAAGCCGTCCTTCACCTAGCTTGTTGGGAACACCAAGTTTCTCATCAGTTGCAATCTCCAATCCATAAATATATATGTGGAGGTACTAGCTCCAACTCGGTTTTACATTGAAAATTGCAGGAACTTCAAACCGGCACTAGGAAACAGACTGAGAACCCAGAGTAAAAGTTTCCCCTGCAAAACGTTCCCTTTGTGCTAGATGAACGAACGTCTCTCCACATGCTCAGTTCTGAGATATAAGTGTGTGTGAAAGCCGTCCTTCACCTAGCTTGTTGGGAACACAAAGTTTCTCTTCAGGTGCAAACTCCACTCCATACATATATATGGGGAGGTTCAAGCTCCAACTCGGTTTTACAGTGAAAACTGCAGGAAATTCGAACCGGCACTAGGAAACTGAGAAAACAGAGTAAAAGTTTCTACTGCAAAACGTTCCCTTGTTGCTAGATGAACGAACGTCTCTCCACATGCTCAGTTCTGAGAGATAAGTGTGTGTGAAAGCCGTCCTTCACCTAGCTTGTTGGGAACACAAAGTTTCCCTTCAGTTTCAAACTCCAATTCATACATATATATTGGGAGGTACTAGCTCCAACACGGTTTTACAGTGAGAACTGCAGGAACATCAAACCGGCACTAGGAAACAGACTGAGAAACCAGAGAAAAAGTTTCTCCTGCAACCCGTTCCCTTTGTGCTAGATGAACGAAAGTCTCTCCACATTTTCAGTTCTGAGAGATAAGTGTGTGTGAAAGCCGTCCTTCACCTAGCTTGTTGGGAACACAAAGTTTCTTTTCAGTTGCAAACTCCATTCCATACATATATATGGTGAGGTACTAGCTCCAAGTCAGTTTTACAGTGAAAACTGCAGGAACTTCAAACCGGCACTAGGAAACAGACTGAGAAACCAGAGTAAAAGTTTCTCCTGCAAGCCGTTCCCTTTGTTGTAGATGAACGAACGTCTCTCCACATGCTCAGTTTTGAGAGATAATTGTGTGTGAAAGCCGTCCTTCACCTAGCTTGTTGGGAAAACCAAGTTTCTCTTCAGTTGCAAACTCCACTGCATACATATATATGGGGAGGTACTAGCTCCAACTCGGTTATACAGTGAAAACTGCAGGAACTAAAAAACGGCACTAGGAAACAGACTGAGAGACCAGAGTAAAAGTTTCTCCTGCAAAACGTTGCCTTTGTGCTGGATGAACGAACGTCTCTCCACATGCTCAGTTCTGAGAGATAAGTGTGTGTGAAAGCCGTCCTTCACCTAGCTTGTTGGGAACCCGAAGATTCTCTTAAGTTGCAAACTCCACTGCATACATATATATGGGGAGGTACTAGCTCCAACTCGGTTTTACAGTGAAAACTGCAGGAACTTCAAACCATCACTAGGAAACTGACTGAGAATCCAGAGAAAAAGTTTCTCCTGAAACCAATTCCCTTTGTGCTAGATGAACGAACGTCTCTCCACATGCTCAGTTCTGAGAGATAAGTGTGTGTGAAAGCCTTCCTATACCTAGCTTGTTGGGAACACAAAGTTTCTCTTCAGTTCCAAACTCCACTCCATACATATATATGGGGAGGTTCAAGCTCCAACACGGTTTTACAGTGAAAACTGCAGGAAATTCAAACCGGCACTAGGATACTGAGAAACCAGAATAAAGTTTCTACTGCAACCCGTTCCCTTGGTGCTAGATGAACGAACGTCTCTCCACATGCTCAGTTCTGAGAGATACTTGCGTGTGAAGGCCGTCCTTCACCTAGATTCTTGGGAACACAAAGTTTCTCTTCAGATGCAAACTCCACTCGATACATATATATGGGGGGGTACTAGCTCCAACTCGGTTTTACAGTGAAAACTGCAGGAACTTCAAACCGGCACTAGGAAACAGACTGAGAAACCAGAGTAAAGGTTTCTCCTGCAACCCGTTCCCGTTGTGCTAGATGAAAGAACGTCTCTCCACATGCTAAGTTCTGAGAGATAAGTGTGTGTGAAAGCCGACCTTCACCTAGCTTGTTGGGAACACAAAGTTTCTCTTCAGTTGCAAACTCCACTCGACACATATATATGGGAAGTGCTAGCTCCAACTAGGTTTTACAGTGAAAACTGCAGGAACTTCAAACCGGCACTAGGAATCAGACTGAGAATCCAGAGTAAAGGTTTCCCTGCAACCCGTTCCCTTTGTGCTAGATGAACGAACGTCTCTCCACATGCTCAGTTCTGAGAGATAATTGTGTGTGAAAGCCGTACTTCACCTAGCTTGTTGGGAACACAAAGTTTCTCTTCAGTTGCAAACTCCATTCCCTACATATATATGGGGAGGTACAAGCTCCAACTCGGTTTTACAGTGAAAACTGCAGGAACTTCAAACCGGCACTAGGAAACAGACTGAGAAACCAGAGTAAAAGTTTCTCCTGCAACCCGTTCCCTTTGTGTTAGATGAACGAACGTCTCTCCACATGCTCAGTTCTGAGAGATAATTGTGTGTGAAAGCCGTCCTTCACCTAGCTTGTTGGGAACACCAAGTTTCTCTTCAGTTGCAAACTCCACTCCATACATATATATGGGGAGGTACTGGATCCAACTCGGTTATACAGAGAAAACGGCAGGAACTAAAAAACGGCACTAGGAAACAGACTGAGAAACCAGAGTAAAAGTTTCCCCTGCAACCCGTTGCCTTTGTGCTAGATGAACGAAAGTCTCTCCACATGCTCAGTTCTGAGAGATAAGTGTGTGTGAAAGCCGTCCTTCACCTAGCTTGTTGGGAACACAAAGATTCTCTTAAGTTGCAAACTCCACTGCATACATATATATGGGGAGGTACTAGCTCCAACTCTGTTTTACAGTGAAAACTGCAGGAACTTCAAATCATCACTAGGAAACTGACTGAGAATCCAGAGAAAAAGTTTCTCCTGAAACCAATTCCCTTTGTGCTAGATGAACGAACGTCTCTCCACATGCTCAGTTCTGAGAGATAATTGCGTGTGAAAGCCGTCCTTCACATAGCTTGTTGTGAACACCAAGATTCTCTTCAGTTGCAAACTCCATTCCATACATATATTTGGGGAGGTTCAAGCTCCAACACGGTTTTACAGTGAAAACTGCAGGAACATCAAACAGGCAGTAGGAAACAGACTGAGAAACCAGAGAAAAAGTTTCTCCTGCAAGCCATTCCCTTTTGGCTAGATGAACGAACGTCTCTCCACATGCTCAGTTCTGAGAGATAAGTGTGTGTGAAAGCCGTCCTTCACCTAGCTT
Source organism: Camelus dromedarius (assembly GCF_036321535.1). Lineage (NCBI taxonomy): Eukaryota > Metazoa > Chordata > Mammalia > Artiodactyla > Camelidae > Camelus > Camelus dromedarius. Next base: position 2,021,312 of record NW_026989750.1, read on the forward strand.
GTTGGGAACACCAAGTTTCTCATCAGTTGCAATATCCAATCCATAAATATATATGTGGAGGTACTAGCTCCAACTCGATTTTACATTGAAAACTGCAGGAACTTCAAACCGGCACTAGGAAACAGACTGAGAACCCAGAGTAAAAGTTTCCCCTGCAAAACGTTCCCTTTGTGCTAGATGAACGAACGTCTCTCCACATGCTCACTTCTGAGAGATAAGTGTGTGTGAAAGCCGTCCTTCACCTAGCTTGTTGGGAACACAAAGTTTCTCTTCAGGTGCAAACTCCACTCCATACATATATATGGGGAGGTTCAAGCTCCAACTCGGTTTTACAGTGAAAACTGCAGGAAATTCGAACCGGCACTAGGAAACTGTGAAACCAGTGTAAAAGTTTCTACTGCAACCCGTTCCCTTGGTGCTAGATGAACGAACGTCTCTCCACATGCTCAGTTCTGAGAGATAAGTGTGTGTGAAAGCCGTCCTTCACCTAGCTTGTTGGGAACACAAAGTTTCCCTTCAGTTGCAAACTCCACTCCATACATATATATGGGGAGGTACTAGCTGAACTCCATTTTATAGTGAAAACTGCAGGAACTTCAAACCGGCACTAGGAAACAGACTGAGAATCCAGAGTAAAAGTTTCTCCTGCAACCCGTTCCTTTGTGCTAGATGAACGAACGTCTCTCCACATGCTCAGTTCTGAGAGGTAAGCGTGTGTGAAAGCCGTCCTTCAACTAGCTTGTTGGGAACACAAAGTTTCTTTTCAGTTGCTAACTCCACTCCATACATATATATGGGGAGGTACTAGCTCCAACTCGGTTTTACAGTGAAAACTGCAGGAACTAAAAAACGGCACTAGGAAACAGACTGAGAAACCAGAGTAAAAGTTTCTCCTGCAAAACGTTGCCTTTGTGCTGGATGAACGAACGTCTCTCCACATGCTCAGTTCTGAGAGATAAGTGTGTGTGAAAGCCGTCCTTCACCTAGCTTGTTGGGAACCCGAAAATTCTCTTAAGTTGCAAACTCCACTGCATACATATATATGGGGAGGTACTAGCTCCAACTCGGTTTTACAGTGAAAAATGCAGGAACTTCAAACCGGCACTAGGAATCAGACTGAGAATCCAGAGTAAAGGTTTCCCTGCAACCCGTTCCCTTTGTGCTAGATGAACGAACGTATCTCCACATGCTCAATTCTGAGAGATAAGTGTGTGTGAAAGCCATACTTCACCTAGCTTGTTGGGAACACAAAGTTTCTTTTCAGTTGCAAACTCCACTCCATACATATATATGGGGAGTTACAAACTCCAACTCGGTTTTACAGTGAAAACTGCAGGAAATTCAAACCGGCAGTAGGAAACAGACTGAGAAACCAGGATAAAATTTCTCCTGCAACCCGTTCCCTTTTTGTTACATGAACAAACTTCTCTCCACATGCTCAGTTCTGAGAGATAAGTGCGTGTGAAAGCCGTCCTTCACCTAGATTGTTGGGAACACAAAGTTTCTCTTCAGTTGCAAACTCTACTCCATACATATATATGGGGAAGTAGTAGCTCCAACTCTGTTTTACAGTGAAAACTGCAGGAACTTCAAACCGGCACTAGGAAACAGACTGAGAAACCAGAGAAAATTTTCTCCTGCAACCCGTTCCCGTTGTGCTAGATGAAAGAACGTCTCTCCACATGCTAAGTTCTGAGAGATATGTGTGTGTGAAAGCCGACCTTCACCTAGCTTGTTGGGAACACAAAGTTTCTCTTCAGTTGCAAACTCCATTCGATACATATATATGGGATGTGCTAGCTCCAACTCGGTTTTACAGTGAAAACTGCAGGAACCTCAAACCGGCAATAGGAATCAGACTGAGAATCCAGAGTAAAGGTTTCCCTGCAACCCGTTCCCTTTGTGCTAGATGAACGAACGTCTCTCCACATGCTCAGTTCTGAGAGATAAGTGCGTGTGAAAGCCGTCCTTCACATAGCTTGTTGGGAACACCAAGATTCTCTTCAGTTGCAAACTCCATTCCATACATATATTTGGGGAGGTACAAGCTCCAACTCTGTTTTACAGTGAAAACTGCAGGAACATCAAACAGGCAGTAGGAAACAGACTGAGAACCCAGAGTAAAACTTTCCCCTGCAACCCGTTCCCTTTGTGCTAGATGAACGAAAGTCTCTCCACATGCTCAGTTCTGAGAGATAATTGTGTGTGAAAGCCGTACTTCACCTAGCTTGTTGGGAACACAAAGTTTCTCTTCAGTTGCAAACTCCATTCCCTACATATATATGGGGAGGTACAAGCTCCAACTCGGTTTTACAGTGAAAACTGCAGGAACTTCAAACCGGCACTAGGAAACAGACTGAGAAACCAGAGTAAAAGTTTCTCCTGCAACCCGTTCCCTTTGTGTTAGATGAACGAACGTCTCTCCACATGCTCAGTTCTGAGAGATAAGTGCGTGTGAAAGCCGTCCTTCACATAGCTTGTTGGGAACACCAAGATTCTCTTCAGTTGCAAACTCCATTCCATAAATATATTTGGGGAGGTACAAGCTCCAACTCGGTTTTACAGTGAAAACTGCAGGAACATCAAACAGGCAGTAGGAAACAGACTGAGAAACCAGAGTAATAGTTTCTCCTGCAAGCCATTCCCTTTTGGCTAGATGAACGAACGTCTCTCCACATGCTCAGTTCTGAGAGGTAAGTGTGTGTGAAAGCCGTCCTTCACCTAGCTTGTTGGGAACACCAAGTTTCTCATCACTTGCAATCTCCAATCCATAAATATATATGGGGTGGTACTAGCTCCAACTCGGTTTTACATTGAAAACTGCAGGAAATTCAAACCGGCACTAGGAAACAGACTGAGAACCCAGAGTAAAAGTTTCCCCTGCAAAACGTTCCCTTTGTGCTAGATGAACGAACGTCTCTCCACATGCTCAGTTCTGAGAGATAAGTGTGTGTGAAAGCCGTCCTTCACCTAGCTTGTTGGGAACACAAAGTTTCTTTTCAGTTGCAAACTCCATTCCATACATATATATGGTGAGGTACTAGCTCCAAGTCAGTTTTACAGTGAAAACTGAAGGAACTTCAAACCGGCACTAGGAAACAGACTGAGAAACCAGAGTAAAAGTTTCTCCTGCAAGCCGTTCCCTTTGTTGTAGATGAACGAACGTCTCTCCACATGCTCAGTTTTGAGAGATAATTGTGTGTGAAAGCCGTCCTTCACCTAGCTTGTTGGGAACACCAAGTTTCTCTTCAGTTGCAAACTCCACTCCATACATATATATGGGGAGGTACTGGATCCAAATCGGTTATACAGAGAAAACGGCAGGAACTAAAAAACGGCACTAGGAAACAGACTGAGAAACCAGAGTAAAAGTTTCCCCTGCAACCCGTTGCCTTTGTGCTAGATGAACGAAAGTGTCTCCACATGCTCAGTTCTGAGAGATAAGTGTGTGTGAAAGCCGTCCTTCACCTAGCTTGTTGGGAACACAAAGATTCTCTTAAGTTGCAAACTCCACTGCATACATATATATGGGGAGGTACTAGCTCCAACTCGGTTTTACAGTGAAAACTGCAGGAACTTCAAACCATCACTAGGAAACTGACTGAGAATCCAGAGAAAAAGTTTCTCCTGAAACCAATTCCCTTTGTGCTAGATGAACGAACGTCTCTCCACATGCTCAGTTCTGAGAGATAATTGCGTGTGAAAGCCGTCCTTCACATAGCTTGTTGTGAACACCAAGATTCTCTTCAGTTGCAAACTCCATTCCATACATATATTTGGGGAGGTTCAAGCTCCAACACGGTTTTACAGTGAAAACTGCAGGAACATCAAACAGGCAGTAGGAAACAGACTGAGAAACCAGAGAAAAAGTTTCTCCTGCAAGCCATTCCCTTTTGGCTAGATGAACGAACGTCTCTCCACATGCTCAGTTCTGAGAGATAAGTGTGTGTGAAAGCCGTCCTTCACCTAGCTTGTTGGGAACACCAAGTTTCTCATCAGTTGCAATATCCAATCCATAAATATATATGTGGAGGTACTAGCTCCAACTCGATTTTACATTGAAAACTGCAGGAACTTCAAACCGGCACTAGGAAACAGACTGAGAACCCAGAGTAAAAGTTTCCCCTGCAAAACGTTCCCTTTGTGCTAGATGAACGAACGTCTCTCCACATGCTCACTTCTGAGAGATAAGTGTGTGTGAAAGCCGTCCTTCACCTAGCTTGTTGGGAACACAAAGTTTCTCTTCAGGTGCAAACTCCACTCCATACATATATATGGGGAGGTTCAAGCACCAACTCGGTTTTACAGTGAAAACTGCAGGAAATTCGAACCGGCACTAGGAAACTGTGAAACCAGTGTAAAAGTTTCTACTGCAACCCGTTCCCTTGGTGCTAGATGAACGAACGTCTCTCCACATGCTCAGTTCTGAGAGATAAGTGTGTGTGAAAGCCGTCCTTCACCTAGCTTGTTGGGAACACAAAGTTTCCCTTCAGTTGCAAACTCCACTCCATACATATATATGGGGAGGTACTAGCTCCAACTCCATTTTATAGTGAAAACTGCAGGAACTTCAAACCGGCACTAGGAAACAGACTGAGAATCCAGAGTAAAAGTTTCTCCTGCAACCCGTTCCTTTGTGCTAGATGAACGAACGTCTCTCCACATGCTCAGTTCTGAGAGGTAAGCGTGTGTGAAAGCCGTCCTTCACCTAGCTTGTTGGGAACACAAAGTTTCTTTTCAGTTGCTAACTCCACTCCATACATATATATGGGGAGGTACTAGCTCCAACTCGGTTTTACAGTGAAAACTGCAGGAACTAAAAACGGCACTAGGAAACAGACTGAGAAACCAGAGTAAAAGTTTCTCCTGCAAAACGTTGCCTTTGTGCTGGATGAACGAACGTCTCTCCACATGCTCAGTTCTGAGAGATAAGTGTGTGTGAAAGCCGTCCTTCACCTAGCTTGTTGGGAACCCGAAAATTCTCTTAAGTTGCAAACTCCACTGCATACATATATATGGGGAGGTACTAGCTCCAACTCGGTTTTACAGTGAAAACTGCAGGAACTTCAAACCGGCACTAGGAATCAGACTGAGAATCCAGAGTAAAGGTTTCCCTGCAACCCGTTCCCTTTGTGCTAGATGAACGAACGTATCTCCACATGCTCAATTCTGAGAGATAAGTGTGTGTGAAAGCCATACTTCACCTAGCTTGTTGGGAACACAAAGTTTCTTTTCAGTTGCAAACTCCACTCCATACATATATATGGGGAGTTACAAACTCCAACTCGGTTTTACAGTGAAAACTGCAGGAAATTCAAACCGGCAGTAGGAAACAGCCTGAGAAACCAGGATAAAATTTCTCCTGCAACCCGTTCCCTTTTTGTTACATGAACAAACTTCTCTCCACATGCTCAGTTCTGAGAGATAAGTGCGTGTGAAAGCCGTCCTTCACCAAGATTGTTGGGAACACAAAGTTTCTCTTCAGTTGCAAACTCTACTCCATACATATATATGGGGAAGTAGTAGCTCCAACTCTGTTTTACAGTGAAAACTGCAGGAACTTCAAACCGGCACTAGGAAACAGACTGAGAAACCAGAGAAAAGTTTCTCCTGCAACCCGTTCCCGTTGTGCTAGATGAAAGAACGTCTCTCCACATGCTAAGTTCTGAGAGATATGTGTGTGTGAAAGCCGACCTTCACCTAGCTTGTTGGGAACACAAAGTTTCTCTTCAGATGCAAACTCCATTCGATACATATATATGGGATGTGCTAGCTCCAACTCGGTTTTACAGTGAAAACTGCAGGAACCTAAAACCGGCAATAGGAATCAGACTGAGAATCCAGAGTAAAGGTTTCCCTGCAACCCGTTCCCTTTGTGCTAGATGAACGAACGTCTCTCCACATGCTCAGTTCTGAGAGATAAGTGCGTGTGAAAGCCGTCCTTCACATAGCTTGTTGGGAACACCAAGATTCTCTTCAGTTGCAAACTCCATTCCATACATATATTTGGGGAGGTACAAGCTCCAACTCTGTTTTACAGTGAAAACTGCAGGAACATCAAACAGGCAGTAGGAAACAGACTGAGAACCCAGAGTAAAACTTTCCCCTGCAACCCGTTCCCTTTGTGCTAGATGAACGAAAGTCTCTCCACATTTTCAGTTCTGAGAGATAAGTGTGTGTGAAAGCCGTCTTTCACCTAGCTTGTTGGGAACACAAAGTTTCTTTTCAGTTGCAAACTCCATTCCATACATATATATGGTGAGGTACTAGCTCCAAGTCAGTTTTACAGTGAAAACTGCAGGAACTTCAAACGGGCACTAGGAAACAGACTGAGAAACCAGAGTAAAAGTTTCTCCTGCAAGCCGTTCCCTTTGTTGTAGATGAACGAACGTCTCTCCACATGCTCAGTTTTGAGAGATAATTGTGTGTGAAAGCCGTCCTTCAATTAGCTTGTTGGGAAAACCAAGTTTCTCTTCAGTTGCAAACTCCACTCCATACATATATATGGGGAGGTACTAGCTCCAACTCGGTTATACAGTGAAAACTGCAGGAACTAAAAAACGGCACTAGGAAACAGACTGAGAAACCAGAGTAAAAGTTTCTCCTGCAAAACGTTGCCTTTGTGCTGGATGAACGAACGTCTCTCCACATGCTCAGTTCTGAGAGATAAGTGTGTGTGAAAGCCGCCCTTCACCTAGCTTGTTGGGAACCCGAAGATTCTCTTAAGTTGCAAACTCCACTGCATACATATATATGGGGAGGTACTAGCTCCAACTCGGTTTTACAGTGAAAACTGCAAGAACTTCAAACCATCACTAGGAAACTGACTGAGAATCCAGAGAAAAAGTTTCTCCTGAAACCAATTCCCTTTGTGCTAGATGAACGAACGTCTCTCCACATGCTCAGTTCTGAGAGATAATTGCGTGTGAAGGCCGTCCTTCACCTAGATTCTTGGGAACACAAAGTTTCTCTTCAGTTGCAAACACCACTCGATACATATATATGGGGAGGTACTAGCTCCAACTCGGTTTTACAGTGAAAACTGCAGGAACTTCAAACCGGCACTAGGAAACAGACTGAGAAACCAGAGTAAAGGTTTCTCCTGTAACCCGTTCCCGTTGTGCTAGATGAAAGAACGTCTCTCCACATGCTAAGTTCTGAGAGATAAGTGTGTGTGAAAGCCGACCTTCACCTAGCTTGTTGGGAACACAAAGTTTCTCTTCAGTTGCAAACTCCACTCGATACATATATATGGGAAGTGCTAGCTCCAAATCGGTTTTACAGTGACAACTGCAGGAACTTCAAACCGGCACTAGGAATCAGACTGAGAATCCAGAGTAAAGGTTTCCCTGCAACCCGTTCCCTTTGTGCTAGATGAACGAACGTCTCTCCACATGCTCAGTTCTGAGAGATAAGTGTGCGTGAAAGCCATCCTTCACCTAGCTTGTTGGGAACACAAAGATTCTTTTCAGTTGCAAACTCCACTCCATACATATATATGGGGAGTTACAAGCTCCAACACGGTTTTACAGTGAAAACTGCAAGAATTTCAAACCGGCACTTGGAAACAGACTGAGAAAACACAGAAAAATTTTCTCTTGCAACCTATTCCCTTTGTGCTAGATGAACGAACGTCTCTCCAAATGCTCAGTTCTGAGAGATAAGTGCGTGTGAAAGCCGTCCTTCACATAGCTTGTTGGGAACACCAAGATTCTCTTCAGTTGCAAACTCCATTCCATACATATATTTGGGGAGGTACAAGCTCCAACTCGGTTTTACAGTGAAAACTGCAGGAACTTCAAACCATCACTAGGAAACTGACTGAGAAACCAGAGTAATAGTTTCTCCTGCAAGCCATTCCCTTTTGGCTAGATGAACGAACGTCTCTCCACATGCTCAGTTCTGAGAGATAAGTGTGTGTGAACGCCGTCCTTCACCTAGCTTGTTGGGAACACCAAGTTTCTCATCACTTGCAATCTCCAATCCATAAATATATATGGGGAGGTACTAGCTCCAACTCGGTTTTACAGTGAAAACTGCAGGAAATTCAAACCGGCACTAGGAAACAGACTGAGAACCCAGAGTAAAAGTTTCTCCAGCAAGCCGTTCCCTTTGTTGTAGATGAACGAACGTCTCTCCACATGCTCAGTTTTGAGAGATAATTGTGTGTGAAAGCCGTCCTTCACCTAGCTTGTTGGGAAAACCAAGTTTCTCTTCAGTTGCAAACTCCACTCCATACATATATATGGGGAGGTACTAGCTCCAACTCGGTTATACAGTGAAAACTGCAGGAACTAAAAAACGGCACTAGGAAACAGACTGAGAAACCCGAGTAAAAGTTTCTCCTGCAAAACTTTGCCTTTGTGCTGGATGAACGAACGTCTCTCCACATGCTCAGTTCTGAGAGATAAGTGTGTGTGAAAGCCGTCCTTCACCTAGCTTGTTGGGAACCCGAAAATTCTCTTAAGTTGCAAACTCCACTGCATACATATATATGGGGAGGTACTAGCTCCAACTCGGTTTTACAGTGAAAACTGCAGGAACTTCAAACCATCACTAGGAAACTGACTGAGAATCCAGAGAAAAAGTTTCTCCTGAAACCAATTCCCTTTGTGCTAGATGAACGAACGTCTCTCCACATGCTCAGTTCTGAGAGATAAGTGTGTGTGAAAGCCGTCCTATACCTAGCTTGTTGGGAACACAAAATTTCTCTTCAGTTCCAAACTCCACTCCATAGATATATATGGGGAGGTTCAAGCTCCAACTCGGTTTTACAGTGAAAACTGCAGGAAATTCAAACCGGCACTAGGAAACTGAGAAACCAGATTAAAAGTTTCTACTGCAACCCGTTCCCTTGGTGCTAGATGAACGAACGTCTCTCCACATGCTCAGTTCTGAAAGATAATTGCGTGTGAAAGCCGTCCTTCACCTAGATTCTTGGGAACACAAAGTTTCTCTTCAGCTGCAAACTCCACTCGATACATATATATGGGGAGGTACTAGCTCCAACTCGGTTTTACAGTGAAAACTGCAGGAACTTCAAACCGGAACTAGGAAACAGACTGAGAAACCACAGTAAAGGTTTCTCCTGCAACCCGTTCCCTTTGTGCTAGATGAACGAAAGACTCTCCACATGCTCAGTTCTGAGATATAAGTGTGTGTGAAAGCCGTCCTTCACCTATCTTGTTGGGAACACAAAGTTTCTCTTCTGTTGCAAACTCCACTCGATACATATATATAGGAAGGTACTAGCTCCAACTCGGTTTTACAGTGAAAACTGCAGGAACTTCAAACCGGCACTAGGAATCAGACTGAGAATCCAGAGTAAAGGTTTCCCTGCAACCCGTTCCCTTTGTGCTAGATGAACGAACGTATCTCCACATGCTCAGTTCTGAGAGATAAGTGTGTGTGAAAGCCATACTTCACCTAGCTTGTTGGGAACACAAAGTTTCTTTTCAGTTGCAAACTCCACTCCATACATATATAAGGGGAGTTACAAGCTCCAACTCGGTTTTACAGTGAAAACTGCAGGAAATTCAAACCGGCACTAGGAAACAGACTGAGAAACCAGGATACAATTTCTCCTGCAACCCGTTCCATTTTTGCTAGATGAACAAACGTCTCTCCACATGCTCAGTTCTGAGAGATAAGTGCGTGTGAAAGCCGTCCTTCACCTAGATTGTTGGGAACACAAAGTTTCTCTTCAGTTGCAAACTCTACTCCATACATATATATGGGGAAGTAGTAGCTCCAACTCGGTTTTACAGTGAAAACTGCAGGAACTTCAAACCGGCACTAGGAAACAGACTGAGAAACCAGAGAAAAAGTTTCTCCTGCAACCCGTTCCCGTTGTGCTAGATGAAAGAACGTCTCTCCACATGCTAAGTTCTGAGAGATATGTGTGTGTGAAAGCCGACCTTCACCTAGCTTGTTGGGAACACAAAGTTTCTCTTCAGTTGCAAACTCCATTCGATACATATATATGGGAAGTGCTAGCTCCAACTCGGTTTTACAGTGAAAACTGCAGGAACTTCAAACCGGCAATAGGAATCAGACTGAGAATCCAGAGTAAAGGTTTCCCTGCAACCCGTTCCCTTTGTGCTAGATGAACGAACGTCTCTCCACATGCTCAGTTCTGAGAGATAAGTGTGCGTGAAAGCCATCCTTCACCGAGCTTGTTGGGAACACAAAGTTTCTTTTCAGTTGCAAACTCCACTCCATACATATATATGGGGAGTTACAAGCTCCAACACGGTTTTACAGTGAAAACTGCAAGAATTTCAAACCGGCACTAGGAAACAGACTGAGAAACCACAGAAAAAGTTTCTCTTGCAACCTATTCCCTTTGTGCTAGATGAACGAACGTCTCTCCACATGCTCAGTTCTGAGAGATAATTGTGTGTGAAAGCCGTACTTCACCTAGCTTGTTGGGAACACAAAGTTTCTCTTCAGTTGCAAACTCCATTCCCTACATATATATGGGGAGGTACAAGCTCCAACTCGGTTTTACAGTGAAAACTGCAGGAACTTCAAACCGGCACTAGGAAACAGACTGAGAAACCAGAGTAAAAGTTTCTCCTGCAACCCGTTCCCTTTGTGTTAGATGAACGAACGTCTCTCCACATGCTCATTTCTGAGAGATAAGTGCGTGTTAAAGCCGTCCTTCACATAGCTTGTTGGGAACACCAAGATTCTCTTCAGTTGCAAACTCCATTCCATACATATATTTGGGGAGGTACAAGCTCCAACTCTGTTTTACAGTGAAAACTGCAGGAACATCAAACCGGCACTAGGAAACAGACTGAGAATCCAGAGTAAAAGTTTCTCCTGCAACCCGTTCCTTTGTGCTAGATGAACGAACGTCTCTCCACATGCTCAGTTCTCAGAGGTAAGCGTGTGTGAAAGCCGTCCTTCACCTAGCTTGTTGGGAACACAAAGTTTCTTTTCAGTTGCTAACTCCACTCCATACATATATATGGGGAGGTACTAGCTCCAACTCGGTTTTACAGTGAAAACTGCAGGAACTAAAAAACGGCACTAGGAAACAGACTGAGAAACCAGAGTAAAAGTTTCTCCTGCAAAACGTTGCCTTTGTGCTGGATGAACGAACGTCTCTCCACATGCTCAGTTCTGAGAGATAAGTGTGTGTGAAAGCCGTCCTTCACCTAGCTTGTTGGGAACCCGAAAATTCTCTTAAGTTGCAAACTCCACTGCATACATATATATGGGGAGGTACTAGCTCCAACTCGGTTTTACAGTGAAAACTGCAGGAAATTCAAACCATCACTAGGAAACTGACTGAGAATCCAGAGAAAAAGTTTCTCCTGAAACCAATTCCCTTTGTGCTAGATGAACGAACGTCTCTCCACATGCTCAGTTCTGAGAGATAAGTGTGTGTGAAAGCCGTCCTATACCTAGCTTGTTGGGAACACAAAGTTTCTCTTCAGTTCCAAACTCCACTCCATACATATATATGGGGAGGTTCAAGCTCCAACTCGGTTTTACAGTGAAAACTGCAGGAAATTCAAACCGGCACTAGGAAACTGAGAAACCAGATTAAAAGTTTCTACTGCAACCCGTTCCCTTGGTGCTGGATGAACGAACGTCTCTCCACATGCTCAGTTCTGAAAGATAATTGCGTGTGAAAGCCGTCCTTCACCTAGATTCTTGGGAACACAAAGTTTCTCTTCAGCTGCAAACTCCACTCGATACATATATATGGGGAGGTACTAGCTCCAACTCGGTTTTACAGTGAAAACTGCAGGAACTTCAAACCGGCACTAGGAAACAGACTGAGAAACCAGAGTAAAAGTTTCTCCTGCAACCCGTTCCCTTTGTGCTAGATGAACGAAAGACTCTCCACATGCTCAGTTCTGAGAGATAAGTGCATGTGAAAGCCGTCCTTCACCTAGCTTGTTGGGAACACAAAGTTTCTCTTCAGATGCAAACTCCAATCCATACATATATATGGGGAGGTACTAGCTCCAACTCGGTTTTACAGTGAAAACTGCAGGAACATCAAACCGGCAGTAGGAAACAGAATGAGAAACCAGAGTTAATGTTTCTCATGCAAACCGTTCCCTTTATGCTAGATGAACGAACGTCTCTCCACATGCTCAGTTCTGAGAGATAATTGTGTGTGAAAGCCGTCCTTCACCTAGCTTGTTGGGAACACAAAGTTTCTCTTCTGTTGCAAACTCCACTCGATACATATATATAGGAAGGTACTAGCTCCAACTCGGTTTTACAGTGAAAACTGCAGGAACTTCAAACCGGCACTAGGAATCAGACTGAGAATCCAGAGTAAAGGTTTCCCTGCAACCCGTTCCCTTTGTGCTAGATGAACGAAAGTATCTCCACATGCTCAGTTCTGAGAGATAAGTGTGTGTGAAAGCCATACTTCACTTAGCTTGTTGGGAACACAAAGTTTCTTTTCAGTTGCAAACTCCACTCCATACATATATATGGGGAGTTACAAACTCCAACTCGGTTTTACAGTGAAAACTGCAGGAAATTCAAACCGGCAGTAGGAAACAGACTGAGAAACCAGGATAAAATTTCTCCTGCAACCCGTTCCCTTTTTGCTAGATGAACAAACGTTTCTCCACATGCTCAGTTCTGAGAGATAAGTGCGTGTGAAAGCCGTCCTTCACCTAGATTGTTGGGAACACAAAGTTTCTCTTCAGTTGCAAACTCTACTCCATATATATATATGGGGAAGTAGTAGCTCCAACTCGATTTTACAGTGAAAACTGCAGGAACTTCAAACCGGCACTAGGAAACAGACAGAGAAACGAGAGAAAAAGTTTCTCCTGCAACCCGTTCCCGTTGTGCTAGATGAAAGAACGTCTCTCCACATGCTAAGTTCTGAGAGATATGTGTGTGTGAAAGCCGACCTTCACCTAGCTTGTTGGGAACACAAAGTTTCTCTTCAGTTGCAAACTCCATTCGATACATATATATGGGAAGTGCTAGCTCCAACTCGGTTTTACAGTGAAAACTGCAGGAACTTCAAACCGGCATTAGGAATCAGACTGAGAATCCAGAGTAAAGGTTTCCCTGCAACCCGTTCCCTTTGTGCTAGATGAACGAACGTCTCTCCACATGCTCAGTTCTGAGAGATAAGTGCGTGTGAAAGCCGTCCTTCACATAGCTTGTTGGGAACACCAAGATTCTCTTCAGTTGAAAACTCCATTCCATACATATATTTGGGGAGGTACAAGCTCCAACTCTGTTTTACAGTGAAAACTGCAGGAACATCAAACAGGCAGTAGGAAACAGACTGAGAAACCAGAGTAATAGTTTCTCCTGCAAGCCATTCCCTTTTGGCTAGATGAACGAACGTCTCTCCACATGCTCAGTTCTAAGAGATAAGTGTGTGTGAAAGCCGTCCTTCACCTAGCTTGTTGGGAACACCAAGTTTCTCATCAGTTGCAATCTCCAATCCATAAATATATATGGGGAGGTACTAGCTCCAACACGGTTTTACATTGAAAACTGCAGGAAATTCAAACCGGCACTGGGAAACAGACTGAGAACCCAGAGTAAAAGTTTCCCCTGCAAAACGTTCCCTTTGTGCTAGATGAACGAACGTCTCTCCACATGCTCAGTTCTGAGAGATAAGTGTGTGTGAAAGCCGTCCTTCACCTAGCTTGTTGGGAACACAAAGTTTCTTTTCAGTTGCAAACTCCATTCCATACATATATATGGTGAGGTACTAGCTCCAAGTCAGTTTTACAGTGAAAACTGCAGGAACTTCAAACCGGCACTAGGAAACAGACTGAGAAACCAGAGTAAAAGTTTCTCCTGCAAGCCGTTCCCTTTGTTGTAGATGAACGAACGTCTCTCCACATGCTCAGTTTTGAGAGATAATTGTGTGTGAAAGCCGTCCTTCACCTAGCTTGTTGGGAACACCAAGTTTCTTTTCAGTTGCAAACTCCACTCCGTACATATATATGGGGAGGTACTAGCTCCAACTCGGTTATACAGTGAAAACTGCAGGATCTAAAAAACGGCACTAGGAAACAGACTGAGAAACCAGAGTAATAGTTTCTCCTGCAAAACGTTGCCTTTGTGCTAGATGAACGAACGTCTCTCCACATGCTCAGTTCTGAGAGATAAGTGTGTGTGAAAGCCGTCCTTCACCTAGCTTGTTGGGAACACAAAGATTCTCTTAATTTGCAAACTCCACTGCATAAATATATATGGGGAGGTACTAGCTCCAACTCGGTTTTACAGTGAAAACTGCAGGAACTTCAAACGATCACTAGGATACTGACTGAGAATCCAGAGAAAAAGTTTCTCCTGAAACCAATTCCCTTTGTGCTAGATGAACGAACGTCTCTCAACATGCTCAGTTCTGAGAGATAAGTGTGTGTGAAAGCCGTCCTATACCTAGCTTGTTGGGAACACAAAGTTTCTCTTCTGTTGCAAACTCCACTCGATACATATATATAGGAAGGTACTAGCTCCAACTCGGTTTTACAGTGAAAACTGCAGGAACTGCAAACCGGCACTAGGAATCAGACTGAGAATCCAGAGTAAAGGTTTCCCTGCAACCCGTTCCCTTTGTGCTAGATGAACGAACTTATCTCCACATGCTCAGTTCTGAGAGATAAGTGTGTGTGAAAGCCATACTTCACCTAGCTTGTTGGGAACACAAAGTTTCTTTTCAGTTGCAAACTCCACTCCATACATATATATGGGGAGTTACAAGCTCTAACTCGGTTTTACAGTGAAAACTGCAGGAAATTCAAACCGGCACTAGGAAACAGACTGAGAAACCAGAGTAATAGTTTCTCCTGCAAGCCATTCCCTTTTGGCTAGATGAACGAACGTCTCTCCACATGCTCAGTTCTGAGAGATAAGTGTGTGTGAATGCCGTCCTTCACCTAGCTTGTTGGGAACACCAAGTTTCTCATCAGTTGCAATCTCCAATCCATAAATATATATGGGGAGGTACTATCTCCAACTCGGTTTTACATTGAAAACTGCAGGAAATTCAAACCGGCACTAGGAAACAGACTGAGAATCCAGAGTAAAAGTTTCTCCTGCAACCCGTTCCTTTGTGCTAGATGAATGAACGTCTCTCCACATGCTCAGTTCTGAGAGGTAAGCATGTGTGAAAGCCGTCCTTCAACTAGCTTGTTAGGAACACAAAGTTTCTTTTCAATTGCAAACTCCACTCCATACATATATATGGGGAGGTACTAGCTCCAACTCCATTTTATAGTGAAAACTGCAGGAACTTCAAACCGGCACTAGGAAACAGACTGAGAATCCAGAGTAAAAGTTTCTCCTGCAACCCGTTCCCTTTGTGCTAGATGAACGAACGTCTCTCCACATGCTCAGTTCTGAGAGGTAAGCGTGTGTGAAAGCCGTCCTTCACCTAGCTTGTTGGGAACACAAAGTTTCTTTTCAGTTGCTAACTCCACTCCATACATATATATGGGGAGGTACTAGCTCCAACTCGGTTTTACAGTGAAAACTGCAGGAACTAAAAAACGGCACTAGGAAACAGACTGAGAAACCAGAGTAAAAGTTTCTCCTGCAAAACGTTGAATTTGTGCTGGATGAACGAACGTCTCTCCACATGCTCAGTTCTGAGAGATAAGTGTGTGTGAAAGCCGTCCTTCACCTAGCTTGTTGGGAACACAAAGTTTCTCTTCAGTTCCAAACTCCACTCCATACATATATATGGGGAGGTTCAAGCTCCAACTCGGTTTTACTCTGAAAACTGCAGGAAATTCAAACCGGCACTAGGAAACTGAGAAACCAGATTAAAAGTTTTTACTGCAACCCGTTCCCTTGGTGCTAGATGAACGAACGTCTCTCCACATGCTCAGTTCTGAAAGATAATTGCGTGTGAAAGCCGTCCTTCACCTAGATTCTTGGGAACTCAAAGTTTCTCTTCAGCTGCAAACTCCACTCGATACATATATATGGGGAGGTACTAGCTCCAACTCGGTTTTACAGTGAAAACTGCAGGAACTTCAAACCGGCACTAGGAAACAGACTGAGAAACCAGAGTAAAGGTTTCTCCTGCAACCCGTTCCCTTTGTGCTAGATGAACGAAAGACTCTCCACATGCTCAGTTCTGAGAGATAAGTGTGTGTGAAAGCCGTCCTTCAACTAGCTTGTTGGGAACACAAAGTTTCCCTTCAGTTGCAAACTCCACTCCATATATATATATGGAGAGGTACTAGCTCCAACACGGTTTTACAGTGAGAACTGCAGGAACATCAAACCGGCACTAGGAAACAGACTGAGAAACCAGAGAAAAAGTTTCTCCTGCAACCCGTTCCCTTTGTGCTAGATGAACGAACGTCTCTCCACATTTTCAGTTCTGAGAGATAAGTGTGTGTGAAAGCCGTCCTTCACCTAGCTTGTTGGGAACACAAAGTTTCTTTTCAGTTGCAAACTCCATTCCATACATATATATGGTGAGGTACTAGCTCCAAGTCAGTTTTACAGTGAAAACTGCAGGAACTTCAAACCGGCACTAGGAAACAGACTGAGAAACCAGAGTAAAAGTTTCTCCTGCAAGCCGTTCCCTTTGTTGTAGATGAACGAACGTCTCTCCACATGCTCAGTTTTGAGAGATAAGTGTGTGTGAAAGCCGTCCTTCACCTAGCTTGTTGGGAACACCAAGTTTCTCTTCAGTTGCAAACTCCACTCCATACATATATATGGGGAGGTACTAGCTCCAACTCGGTTATACAGTGAAAACTGCAGGAACTAATAAACGGCACTAGGAAACAGACTGAGAAACCAGAGTAAAAGTTTCCCCTGCAAAACGTTCCCTTTGTGCTAGATGAACGAACGTCTCTCCACATGATCAGTTCTGAGAGATAAGTGTGTGTGAAAGCCGTCCTTCACCTAGCTTGTTGGGAACACAAAGTTTCTCTTCAGGTGCAAACTCCACTCCATACATATATATGGGGAGGTTCAAGCTCCAACTCGGTTTTACAGTGAAAACTGCAGGAAATTCGAACCGGCACTAGGAAACTGAGAAACCAGAGTAAAAGTTTCTACTGCAACCCGTTCCCTTGGTGCTAGATGAACGAACGTCTCTCCACATGCTCAGTTCTGAGAGATAAGTGTGTGTGAAAGCCGTCCTTCACCTAGCTTGTTGGGAACACAAAGTTTCCCTTCAGTTGCAAACTCCACTCCATTCATATATATGGGGAGGTACAAGCTCCAACACGGTTTTACAGTGAGAACTGCAGGAACATCAAACCGGCACTAGGAAACAGACTGAGAAACAAGAGAAAAAGTTTCTCCTGCAACCCGTTCCCTTTGTGCTAGATGAACGAACATCTCTCCACATTTTCAGTTCTGAGATATAAGTGTGTGTGAAAGCCGTCCTTCACCTAGCTTGTTGGGAACACAAAGTTTCTTTTCAGTTGCAAACTCCATTCCATACATATATATGGTGAGGTACTAGCTCCAAGTCAGTTTTACAGTGAAAACTGCAGGAACTTCAAACCGGCACTAGGAAACAGACTGAGAAACCTGAGTAAAAGTTTCTCCTGCAAGCCTTTCCCTTTGTTGTAGATAAACGAACGTCTCTCCACATGCTCAGTTTTGAGAGATAAGTGTGTGTGAAAGCCGTCCTTCACCTAGCTTGTTGGGAACACCAAGTTTCTCTTCAGTGGCAAACTCCACTCCATACATATATATGGGGAGGTACTAGCTCGAACTGGGTTTTACAGTGAAAACTGCAGGAACTTCAAACCGGCACTAGGAAACAGACTGAGAACCTAGAGTAAATGTTTCCCCTGCAAAAGGTTCCCTTTGTGCTAGATGAACGAACGTCTCTCCACATGCTCAGTTCTGAGAGATAAGTGTGTGTGAAAGCCGTCCTTCACCTAGCTTGTTGGGAACACAAAGTTTCTCTTCAGGTGCAAACTCCACTCCATACATATATATGGGGAGGTTCAAGCTTCAACTCGGTTTTACAGTGAAAACTGCAGGAAATTCGAACCGGCACTAGGAAACTGAGAAACCAGAGTAAAAGTTTCTACTGCAACCCGTTCCCTTGGTGCTAGATGAACGAACGTCTCTCCACATGCTCAGTTCTGAGAGATAAGTGTGTGTGAAAGCCGTCCTTCAACTAACTTGTTGGGAACACAAAGTTTCCCTTCAGTTGCAAACTCCACTCCATACATATATATGGGGAGGTACTAGCTCCAACACGGTTTTACAGTGAGAACTGCAGGAACATCAAACCGGCACTAGGAAACAGACTGAGAAACCAGAGAAAAAGTTACTCCTGCAACCCGTTCCCTTTGTGCTAGATGAACGAACGTCTCTCCACATTTTCAGTTCTGAGAGATAACTGTGTGTGAAAGCCGTCCTTCACCTAGCTTGTTGGGAACACAAAGTTTCTTTTCAGTTGCAAACTCCATTCCATATATATATATATGGTGAGGTACTAGCTCCAAGTCAGTTTTACAGTGAAAACTGCAGGAACTTCAAACCGGCACTAGGAAACTGACTGAGAATCCAGAGAAAATGTTTCTCCTGAAACCAATTCCCTTTGTGCTAGATGAACGAACGTCTCTCCACAAGCTCAGTTCTGAGAGAAAATTGTGTGTGAAAGCCGTCCTATACCTAGCTTGTTGGGAACACAAAGTTTCTTTTCAGTTGCAAACTCCACTCCATACATATATATGGGGAGGTACAAGCTCCGCCTCGGTTATACAGTGAAAACTGCAGGAACTTCAAACCGGCACTAGGAAACAGACTGAGCAACCAGAGTAAAAGTTTCTACTGCAACCCGTTCCCTTTGTGCTAGATGAACGAACGTCTCTCCACATGCTCAGTTCTGAGAGATAAGTGCGTGTGAAAGTCGTCCTTCACCTAGAATTTTGGGAACACAAAGTTTCTCTTCAGTTGCAAAATCCACTCCGTACATATATATGGGGAGGTAGTAGCTCCAACTCGGTTTTACAGTGAAAACTGCAGGAACATCAAACCGGTATTAGGAAACAGACTGAGAAACCACAGTAAAGTTTCTTCTGCATCCCGTTCCCTTTGTGCTAGATGAACGAACGTCTCTCCACATGCTCAGTTCTGAGAGATAAGTGTGTGTGAAAGACGTCCCTCACCTAGCTTGTTGGGAACTCAAAGTTTCTCTTCAGTTACAAACTCCACCCCATACATATATATGTTGCGGTACTAGCTCCAACTCGGATTTACAGTGAAAACTGCAGGAAATTCAAACCGGCACTAGGAAACAGACTGAGAAACCATAGTAAAAGTTTCTCCTGCATCCCTTTCCCTGTGAGCTAAATGAACGAACGTCTCTCCACATGCTCAGCTCTGAGAGATAAGTGTGTCTGAACGCCGTCCTTCACCTAGCTTGTTGGGAACACAAAGTTTCTCTTCAGTTGCAAACTCCAATCGATACATATATATGGGAAGGTGCTAGCTCCAACTCGGTTTTACAGTGAAAACTGCAGGAACTTCAAACCGGCACTAGGAATCAGACTGAGAATCCAGAGTAAAGTTTTCCCTGCAACCCGATCCCTTTGTGCTAGATGAACGAACGTCTCTCCACATGCTCAGTTCTGAGAGATAATTGTGCGTCAAAGCCATCCTTCACCTAGCTTGTTGGGAACACAAAGTTTCTTTTCAGTTGCAAACTCCACTCCATACATATATATGGGGAGTTACAAGCTCCAACACGGTTTTACAGTGAAAACTGCAAGAATTTCAAACCGGCACTAGGAAACAGAATGAGAGACCACAGAAAAAGTTTCTCTTGCAACCCATTCCCTTTGTGCTAGATGAACGAACGTCTCTCCACATGCTCAGTTCTGAGAGATAATTGTGTGTGAAAGCCGTACTTCACCTAGCTTGTTGGGAACACAAAGTTTCTCTTCAGTTGCAAACTCCATTCCCTACATATATATGGGGAGGTACAAGCTCCAACTCGGTTTTACAGTGAAAACTGCAGGAAATTCAAACCGGCACTAGGAAACAGACTGAGAATCCAGAGTAAAAGTTTCTCCTGAAACCCGTTCCCTTTGTGCTAGATGAACGAACGTCTCTCCACATGCTCAGTTCTGAGAGATAAGTGCGTCTGAAAGCCGTCCTTCACATAGCTTGTTGGGAACACCAAGATTCTCTTCAGTTGCAAACTGCATTCCATACATATATTTGGGGAGGTACAAGCTCCAACTCGGTTTTACAGTGAAAACTGCAGGAACATCAAACAGGCAGTAGGAAACAGACTGAGAATCCAGAGTAAAAGTTTCTCCTGCAAGCCATTCCCTTTTGGCTAGATGAACGAACGTCTCTCCACATGCTCAGTTCTGAGAGATAAGTGTGTGTGAAAGCCGTCCTTCACCTAGCTTGTTGGGAACACCAAGTTTCTCATCAGTTGCAATCTCCAATCCATAAATATATATGGGGAGGTACTAGCTCCAACTCGGTTTTACATTGAAAACTGCAGGAACTTCAAACCGGCACTAGGAAACAGACTGAGAACCCAGAGAAAATGTTTCCCCTGCAAAACGTTCCCTTTGTGCTAGATGAACGAACGTCTCTCCACATGCTCAGTTCTGAGAGATAAGTGTGTGTGAAAGCCGTCCTTCACCTAGCTTGTTGGGAACACAAAGTTTCTCTTCAGGTGCTAACTCCACTCCATACATATATATGGGGAGGTTCAAGCTCCAACTCGGTTTTACAGTGAGAACTGCAGGAACATCAAACCGGCACTAGGAAACAGACTGAGAAACCAGAGAAAAAGTTTCTACTGCAACCCGTTCACTTTGTGCTAGATGAACGAAAGTCTCTCCACATTTTCAGTTCTGAGAGATAAGTGGTGTGAAAGCCGTCCTTCACCTAGCTTGTTGGGAACACAAAGTTTCTTTTCAGTTGCAAACTCCATTCCATACATATATATGGTGAGGTACTAGCTCCAAGTCAGTTTTACAGTGAATACTGCAGGAACTTCAAACCGGCACTAGGAAACAGATTGAGAAACCAGAGTAAATGTTTCTCCTGCAAAATTTTGCCTTTGTGTTAGATGAACGAACGTCTCTCCACATGCTCAGTTCTGAGAGATAAGTGTGTGTGAAAGCCGTCCTATAACTAGCTTGTTGGGAACACAAAGTTTCTCTTCAGTTGCAAACTCCACTCCACACATATATATGGGAAGGTACAAGCTCCAAATCGGTTTTACAGTGAAAACTGCAGGAACTTCAAACCGGCACTAGGAAACAGACTGAGAAACCAGAGTAAAAATTTCTCCTGCAACCCGTTCCCTTTGTGCTAGATGAACGAACGTCTCTCCACATGCTCAGTTCTGAGAGATAAGTGTGTGTGAAAGCCATCCTTCACCTAGCTTGTTGGGAACACAAAGTTTTTTTTAAGTTGCAAATTCCACTCCATACATATATATGTGGAGTTACAATCTCCAACTAGGTTTACAGCGAAAAATACTAGAATTTCAAAATGACATTAGGAAACAGACTGAAAAAACAGAGAAATAGTTTCTCCTGCAACCCATTCCCTTTGTGCTAGATGAACGAACGTCTCTCCACATGCTCAGTTCTGAGAAATAAGTGTGTGTGAAAGCCGTCCTTCACCTAGCTTGTTGGGAACACCAAGTTTCTCATCAGTTGCAATCTCCAATCCATAAATATATATGGGGAGGTACTAGCTCCAACTGGGTTTTACAGTGAAAACTGCAGGAAATTCAAACCGGCACTAGGAAACAGACTGAGAACCTAGAGTAAATGTTTCCCCTGCAAAAGGTTCCCTTTGTGCTAGATGAACGAACGTCTCTCCACATGCTCAGTTCTGAGAGATAAGTGTGTGTGAAAGCCGTTATTCACCTAGCTTGTTGGGAACACAAAGTTTCTCTTCAGGTGCAAACTCCACTCCATACATATATATGGGGAGGTTCAAGCTCCAACTCGGTTTTACAGTGAAAACTGCAGGAAATTCGAACCGGCACTAGGAAACTGAGAAACCAGAGTAAAAGTTTCTACTGCAACCCGTTCCCTTGGTGCTAGATGAACGAACGTCTCTCCACATGCTCAGTTCTGAGAGATAAGTGTGTGTGAAAGCCGTCCTTCAACTAACTTGTTGGGAACACAAAGTTTCCCTTCAGTTGCAAACTCCACTCCATACATATATATGGGGAGGTACTAGCTCCAACACGGTTTTACAGTGAGAACTGCAGGAACATCAAACCGGCACTAGGAAACAGACTGAGAAACCAGAGAAAAAGTTTCTCCTGCAACCCGTTCCCTTTGTGCTAGATGAACGAACGTCTCTCCACATTTTCAGTTCTGAGAGATAACTGTGTGTGAAAGCCGTCCTTCACCTAGCTTGTTGGGAACACAAAGTTTCTTTTCAGTTGCAAACTCCATTCCATATATATATATATGGTGAGGTACTAGCTCCAAGTCAGTTTTACAGTGAAAACTGCAGGAACTTCAAACCATCACTAGGAAACTGACTGAGAATCCAGAGAAAAAGTTTCTCCTGAAACCAATTCCCTTTGTGCTAGATGAACGAACGTCTCTCCACATGCTCAGTTCTGAGAGAAAACTGTGTGTGAAAGCCGTCCTATACCTAGCTTGTTGGGAACACAAAGTTTCTTTTCAGTTGGAAACTCCACTCCATACATATATATGGTGAGGTACTAGCTCCGCCTCGGTTATACAGTGAAAACTGCAGGAACTTCAAACCGGCACTAGGAAACAGACTGAGCAACCAGAGTAAAAGTTTCTCCTGCAACCCGTTCCCTTTGTGCTAGATGAACGAACGTCTCTCCACATGCTCAGTTCTGAGAGATAAGTGTCTGTGAAAGTGATTCTTCACCTATCTTGTAGGGAACACAAATTTTCTCTTCAGTTGCAAACTCCACTCCATACATATATATGGGGAGGTACTAGCTCCAAATCGATTTTACAGTGAAAACTGCAGGAACTTCAAACCGGAACTAGGAAACAGACTGAGAAACCAGAGTAAAAGTTTCTCCTGCAACCCGTTCCCTATTTGCTAGATGAATGAACGTCTCTACACATGCTCAGTTCTGAGAGATAAGTGTGTGTGAAAGCCGTAATTCACCTAGCTTTTAGGGAACACAAAGTTTCTTTTCAGTTGCAAACTCCACTCCATACATATATATGGGTTGGTACTAGCTCCAACTCGGTTTAAAATGAAAAATGCAGGAACTTCAAACCGGCACTAGGAAACAGACTGAGAATCCATAGAAAAGTTTCTCCTGCAATCCGTTCCCTTTGTACTAGATGAACGAA
This sequence comes from Camelus dromedarius, assembly GCF_036321535.1. NCBI lineage: Eukaryota > Metazoa > Chordata > Mammalia > Artiodactyla > Camelidae > Camelus > Camelus dromedarius. The sequence continues at coordinate 2,044,594 of NW_026989750.1, forward strand.
CGTCTCTCCACATGCTCAGTTCTGAGAGATAAGTGCGTGTGAAAGTCGTCCTTCACCTAGAATTTTGGGAACACAAAGTTTCTCTTCAGTTGCAAACTCCACTCCGTACATATATATGGGGAGGTAGTAGCTCCAACTCGGTTTTACAGTGAAAACTGCAGGAACTTCAAACCGGTATTAGGAAACAGACTGAGAAACCACAGTAAAGTTTTTTCTGCATCCCGTTCCCTTTGTGCTAGATGAACGAACGTCTCTCCACATGCTCAGTTCTGAGAGATAAGTGTGTGTGAAAGACGTCCCTCACCTAGCTTGTTGGGAACTCAAAGTTTCTCTTCAGTTGCAAACTCCGCCCCATATATATATATGTTGAGGTACTAGCTCCAACTCGGATTTACAGTGATAACTGCAGGAAATTCAAACCGACACTAGGAAACAGACTGAGAAACCATAGTAAAAGTTTCTCCTGCAAAACTTTCCCTTTGTGCTAGATGAACGAACGTCTCTCCACATGCTCAGTTCTGAGAGAAAAGTGCGTGTGAATGTCGTCCTTCACCTAGATTGATGGGAACACAAAGTTTCTCTTCAGTTGCAAACTCCACTCCATACATATATATGGGGAGGTAGTAGCTCCAACTCAGTTTTACAGTGAAAAATGCAGGAACTTCAAACCGGCATTAGGAAACAGTCTGAGAAACCAGAGTAAAAGTTTCTCCTGCAACGCGTTCCCTTTGTGCTAGATGAATGAACGTCTCTCCACATGCTGAGTTCTGAGGGATAAGTGTGTGTGAAAGCCGTCCTTCACCTATCTTTTTGGGAACACAAATTTCTTTTCAGTTGCAAACTCCACTCCATAAATATATATGGGGTTGTACTAGCTCCAAGTCGGTTTTACAATGAAAACTGCAGGAACTTCAAACCGGCACTAAGAAACAGACTGAGAAACCAGAGTAAAAGTTGCTCCTGCAACCCGTTCCCTTTGTGCTAGATGAACGAACGTCTCCCCACATGCTCAGTTCTGAGAGATAAGTTTGTGTGAAAGCCGTCCTTCACCTAGCTTGTTGGGAACACAAAGTTTCTTTTCAGTTGCAAACTCCACTCCATACATATATTTGGGGTGGTACTAGCTCCGCCTCGATTATACAGTGAAAACTGCAGGAACTTCAAACCGGCACTAGGAAACAGACTGAGCAACCAGAGTAAAAGTTTCTCCTGCAACCCGTTCCCTTTGTGCTAGATGAACGAACGTCTCTCCACATGCTCAGTTCTGAGAGATTAGTGTCTATGAAAGTCATTCTTCACCTAGCTTGTAGGGAACACAAATTTTCTCTTCAGTTGCAAACTCCACTCCATACATATATATGGGTAGGTACTAGCTCCAAATCGATTTTACAGTGAAAACTGCAGGAACTTCAAACCGGAACTAGGAAACAGACTGAGAAACCAGAGTAAAAGCTTCTCCTGCAACCCGTTCCCTTTTTGCTAGATGAATGAACGTCTCTCCACATGCTCAGTTCTGAGAGATAAGTGTGTGTGAAAGCCGACCTTCACCTAGCTTGTTGGGAACACAAAGTTTCTTTTCAGTTGCAAACACCACTCCATACATATATATGGGTAGGTACTAGCTCCAAATCGGTTTTTCAGTGAAAACTGCAGGAACTTCAAACCGGCACAAGGAAACAGACTGTGAACTAGAGTAATAGTTTCTCCTGCAAACCGTCCTCTTTGCGCTAGATGAACGAACGTCTCTCAACATGCTCAGTTCTGAGAGATAAGTGTGTGTGAAAGCCGTCCCTCACCTAGCTTGTTGGGAACTCAAAGTTTCTCTTCAGTTGCAAACTCCACTCCATACATATATATGGGGAGGTACTAGCTCCAACTCGGTTTTACAGTGAAAACTGCAGGAAATTCAAACCGGCACTAGGAAACAGACTGAGAAAACATAGTAAAAGTTTCTCCTGCAAACATTTCCCTTTGTGCTAGATGAACGAACGTCTCTCCACATGCTCAGTTCTGAGAGAAAAGTGCGTGTGAAAGCAGTCCTTCACCTAGATTGTTGGGAACACAAAATTTCTCTTCAGTTGCAAACTCCACTCCATACATATATATGGGGAAGTAGTAGCTCCAACTCGGTTTTACAGTGAAATCTGCAGGAACTTCAAACCGGCATTAGGAAACAGACTGAGAAACCAGAGTAAAAGTTTCTCCTGCAACCCGTTCCCTTTGTGCTAGATGAATGAACGTCTCTCCACATGCTGAATTCTGAGGGATAAGTGTGTGTGAAAGCCGTCCTTCACCTAGCTTTTTGGGAACACAAAGTTTCTTTTCAGTTGCAAACTCCACTCCATAAATATATATGGGGATGTACTAGCTCCAAGTCGGTTTTACAATGAACACTGCAGGAACTTCAAACCGGCACTAGGAAACAGACTGAGAAACCAGAGTAAAAGTTGCTCCTGCAACCCGTTCCCTTTGTGCTAGATGAACGAACGTCTCTCCACATGCTCAGTTCTGAGAGATAAGTGTGTGTGAAAGCCGTCCTTCACCTAGCTTGTTGGGAACACAAAGTTTCTCTTCAGTTGCAAACTCCACTCCATACATTTATATGGGGAGGTAGTAGCTCCAACTCGGTTTTACAGTGAAAACTGCAGGAAATTCAAACTGGCACTAGGAAACAGACTGAGAAAACATAGTAAAAGTTTCTCCTGCACACCTTTCCCTTTGTGCTAGATGAACGAACGTCTCTCCACATGCTCAGTTCTGAGAGATAAGTGTGTGTGAAATCCGTCCTTCACCTATATTGTTGGGAACACAAAGTTTCTCTTCAGTTGCAAACTCCACTCCATACATATATATGGGGAGGTAGTAGCTCCATCTCGGTTTTACAGTGAAAACTGCAGGAACTTCAAACCGGCATTAGGAAACATACTGAGAAACCAGAGTAAAAGTTTCTCCTACAACCCGTTCCTTTTGTGCTAGATGAATGAACGTCTCTCCACATGCTGAGTTCTGAGGGATAAGTGTGTGTGAAAGCCGTCCTTCACCTAGCTTTTTGGGAACACAAAATTCTTTTTAGTTGCAAACTCCACTCCATAAATATATATGGGGATGTACTAGCTCCAAGTCGGTTTTACAATGAAAACTGCAGGAACTTCAAACCGGCACTAAGAAACAGACTGAGAAACCAGAGTAAAAGTTGTTCCTGCAACCCGTTCCCTTTGTGCTAGATGAACGAACGTCTCTCCACATGCTCAGTTCTGAGAGATAAGTGTGTGTGAAAGCCGTCCTTCACCTAGCTTGTTGGGAACACAAAGTTTCTTTTCAGTTGCAAACTCCACTCCATACATATATTTGGGGAGGTACTAGCTCCGCCTCGGTTATACAGTGAAAAATGCAGGAACTTCAAACCGGCACTAGGAAACAGACTGAGCAACCAGAGTAAAAGTTTCTCCTGCAACCCGTTCCCTTTGTGCTAGATGAACGAACGTCTCTCCACATGCTCAGTTCTGAGAGATAAGTGTCTGTGAAAGTGATTCTTCACCTATCTTGTAGGGAACACAAATTTTCTCTTAAGTTGCAAACTCCACTCCATACATATATATGGGGAGGTACTAGCTCCAAATCGATTTTACAGTGAAAACTGCAGGAACTTCAAACCGGAACTAGGAAACAGAATGAGAAACCAGAGTAAAAGTTTCTCCTGCAACCCGTTCCCTATTTGCTAGATGAATGAACGTCTCTCCACATGCTCAGTTCTGAGAGATAAGTGTGTGTGAAAGCCGTCCTTCACCTAGCTTTTTGGGAACACAAAGTTTCTTTTCAGTTGCAAACTCCATTCCATACATATATATGGGGAGGTACTAGCTCCAACTCGGTTTTACAGTGAAAACTGCAGGAACTTCAAACCGGCACTAGGAAACAGACTGAGAAACCGGAGTAAAAGTTCCTCCTGCAAACCGTTCCCTTTGTGCTAGATGAACGAAAGTCTCTCCACATGCTCAGTTCTGAGATATAAGTGTGTGTGAAAGCCGTCTTTCACTTGGCTTGTTGGGAACACAAAATTTCTTTTCAGTTGCATACTCCACTCCTTACATATATATGGGGAGGTACTAGCTCCAACACGGTTTTACAGTGAAAACTGCAGGAACTTCAAACCGGCACTAGGAAACAGACTGAGAAATCAGAGTAAAAGTTTCTCCAGCAAACCGTTCCCTTTATGTTTGATGAACGTACGTCTATCCCCATGCTCAGTTCTGAGGGATAAGTGTGTGTGAAAGCCGTCATTCACCTAGCTTGTTGGGAACACAAAGTTTCTATTAATTTGCAAACTCCTCTTGATACATATATATGGGGAGGTACTAGCTCCAACTCGGTTTTACAGTGTAAACTGCAGGAACTCAAAGCGGCAGTAGGAAACAGACTGAGAAACCAGAGTAAAAGTTTCTCCTGCAACCCGTTCCCTTCGTGCTAGATGAACGAACGTCTCTCCACATGCTCAGTTCTGAGAGATAAGTGTGTGTGAAAGCCGTCCTTCAACTAGCTTGTTGGGAACACAAAGTTTCTCTTCAGTTGCAAACTCCAATCCATACATATATATGGGGAGGTACTAGCTCCAACTCGGTTTTACAGTGAAAACTGCAGGAACTTCAAACTGGCACTAGGAAACAGACTGAGAAACCAGAGTAAAAGTTTCTCCTGCAACCCGTTCCCTTTGTGCTAGATGAACGAACGTCTCTCCACATGCTCAGTTCTGAGAGATAATTGTGTATGAAAGCCGTCCCTCACCTAGCTTGTTAGGAACACAAATTTTCTCTTCAGTTGCAAACTCCACTCCGTACATATATATGGGGAGGTACGAGCTCCAAATCTGTTTTACAGTAAAAACTGCAGGAAATTCAAACCGGCACTAGGAAACAGACTGAGAAACCATAGTAAAAGTTTCTCAAGCAACCCGTTCAGTTTGTGCTAGATGAATGAACGTCTCTACACATGCTGAGTTCTGAGGGATAAGTGTGTGTGATAGCCTTCCTTCACCAGCTTGTTGGGAACACAAAGTTTCTTTTAAGTTGCAACTCCACTCCATACATATATATGGGGAGGTACTAGCTCCAACTCGGTTTTACAGTGAAAACTGCAGGAACTTCAAACCGGCACTAGGAAACAGACTGAGAAACCAGAGTAAAAGTTGCTCCTGCCACCCGTTCCATTTGTGCTAGATGAACGAACGTCTCTCCACATGCTCAGTTCTGAGAGATAAGTGTGTGTGAAAGCCGTCCTTCACCTAGATTGTTGGGAACACAAAGTTTCTTTTCAGTTGCAAACTCCACTCCATACATATATATGGGGAGGTACAAGCTCAACCTCGGTTTTACAGTGAATACTGCAGGAACTTCAAACTGGCACTAGGAAGCAGACTGAGAAACCAGGGTAAAAGTTTCTCCTGCAATCCGTTCCCGTTGTGCTAGATGAACGAACGTCTCTCCACATGCTAAGTTCTGAGAGATAACTGTCTGTGAAAGCCGTACTTCACCTAGCTTGTAGGGAACACAAAGTTTCTCTTCAGTTGCAAACTCCACTCCATACATATATATGGGGAGGTACTAGCTCCAACTCGGTTTTACAGTGAAAACTGCAGGAACTTCAAACCGGCACTAGGAAACAGACTGAGAAACCAGAGTAAAAGTTTCTCCTGCAAACCGTTCCCTTTTTGCTAGATGAACGAACGTCTTTCCACATGCTCTGTTCTGAGAGATAAGTGCGTGTGAAAGTCGTCCTTCACCTAGAATGTTTGGAACACAAAGTTTCTCTTCAGTTGCATACTCCACTCCATATATATATATGGGGAGGTAGTAGCTCCAACTCGGTTTTACAGTGAAAACTGCAGGAACTTCAAACCGGCACTAGGAAACAGACTGAGAAACCAGAGAAAAAGTTTCTTCTGCAACTCGTTCCATTTTTGCTCGATGAACGAACGTCTCTCCACATGCTCAGTTCTGAGAGATAAGTGTGTGTGAAAGCCGTCCCTCACCTAGCTTGTTGGGAACACAAAGATTCTCTTCAGTTGCAAACTCCACTCCATACATATATATGGGGAGGTACTAGCTCCAACTCGGTTTTACAGTGAAAACTGCAGGAATTTCAAACCGGCACTAGGAAATAGACTGAGAATCCATAGTAAAAGTTTCACCTGCAAACCTTTCCATTTGTGCTAGATGAACGAACGTATCTCCACATGCTCAGTTCTGAGAGATATGTGTGTGTGAAAGCCGTCCTTCACCTAGCTTTTTGGGAACACAAAGTTTCTTTTCAGTTGCAAACTCCAATCCATACATATATATGGGGAGGTACAAGCTCCACCTCAGTTTTACAGTGAAAACTGCAGGAACTTCAAACCGGCACTATGAAACATACTGAGAAACCAGAGTAAAAGTTTCTCCTGCAACCCGTTCCCTTTATGCTAGATGAACGATCGTCTCTCCACATGCTCAGTTCTGAGAGATAAGTGTCTGTGAAAGCCGTCCTTCACCTAGCTTGTAGGGAACACAAAGATTCTCATCAGTTGCAAACTCCACTCTATACGTATATATGGGGAGGTACTAGCTCCAACTTGGTTTTACAGTGAAAACTGCAGGAACTTCAAACCGGCACTAGGAAACAGACTGAGAAACCAGAGTAAAAGTTTCCCCTGCAACCCGTTCCCTTTGTGCTAGATGAACGAACGACTCTCCACATGCTCAGTTTTGAGAGATAAGTGTGTGTGAAAGCCGTCCTTCACCTAGCTTGTTGGGAACACAAAGTTTCTTTTCACTTGCCAACTCCACTCCATACATATATATGGGGAGGTACTAGCTCCAACTCGGTTTTACAGTGAAAACTGCAGGAATTTCAAACCGGCACTAGGAAACAGACTGAGAAACCAGAGTAAAAGTTTCTCCAGCAAACCATTCCTTTTGGGCTTGATGAACGTACGTCTCTCCACATGCTCAGTTCTGAGGGAAAACTGTGTGTGAAAGCCGTCCTTCACCTAGCTTGTTGGGAACACAAAGTTTCTCTTCATTTGCAATCTCCAATCCATACATATATAAGGGGAGGTACTAGCTCCAACTCGGTTTTACAGTGAAAACTGCAGGAACTTCAAACCGGCAATAGGAAACAGACTGAGAAACCAGAGTAAAAGTTTCTCCTGCAACCCGTTCCCTTTGTGCTAGATGAACGAACGTCTCTCCACATGCTCAGTTCTGAGAGATAATTGTGTGTGAAAGCCGTCCCTCACCTAGCTTGTTAGGAACACAAATTTTCTCTTCAGTTGCAAACTCCACTCCGTACATATATATGGGGAGGTACGAGCTCCAAATCTGTTTTACAGTAAAAACTGCAGGAAATTCAAACCGGCACTAGGAAACAGACTGAGAAACCATAGTAAAAGTTTCTCAAGCAACCCGTTCAGTTTGTGCTAGATGAATGAACGTCTCTACACATGCTGAGTTCTGAGGGATAAGTGTGTGTGATAGCCTTCCTTCACCAGCTTGTTGGGAACACAAAGTTTCTTTTAAGTTGAAACTCCACTCCATACATATATATGGGGAGGTACTAGCTCCAACTCGGTTTTACAGTGAAAACTGCAGGAACTTCAAACCGGCACTAGGAAACAGACTGAGAAACCAGAGTAAAAGTTGCTCCTGCCACCCGTTCCATTTGTGCTAGATGAACGAACGTCTCTCCACATGCTCAGTTCTGAGAGATAAGTGTGTGTGAAAGCCGTCCTTCACCTAGATTGTTGGGAACACAAAGTTTCTTTTCAGATGCAAACTCCACTCCATACATATATATGGGGAGGTACAAGCTCAACTTCGGTTTTACAGTGAATACTGCAGGAACTTCAAACTGGCACTAGGAAGCAGACTGAGAAACCAGGGTAAAAGTTTCTCCTGCAATCCGTTCCCGTTGTGCTAGATGAACGAACGTCTCTCCACATGCTAAGTTCTGAGAGATAACTGTCTGTGAAAGCCGTACTTCACCTAGCTTGTAGGGAACACAAAGTTTCTCTTCAGTTGCAAACTCCACTCCATACATATATATGGGGAGGTACTAGCTCCAACTCGGTTTTACAGTGAAAACTGCAGGAACTTCAAACCGGCACTAGGAAACAGACTGAGAAACCAGAGTAAAAGTTTCTCCTGCAAACCGTTCCCTTTTTGCTAGATGAACGAACGTCTTTCCACATGCTCTGTTCTGAGAGATAAGTGCGTGTGAAAGTCGTCCTTCACCTAGAATGTTTGGAACACAAAGTTTCTCTTCAGTTGCATACTCCACTCCATATATATATATGGGGAGGTAGTAGCTCCAACTCGGTTTTACAGTGAAAACTGCAGGAACTTCAAACCGGCACTAGGAAACAGACTGAGAAACCAGAGTAAAAGTTTCTTCTGCAACTCGTTCCATTTTTGCTCGATGAACGAACGTCTCTCCACATGCTCAGTTCTGAGAGATAAGTGTGTGTGAAAGCCGTCCTTCACCTAGCTTTTTGGGAACACAAAGTTTCTTTTCAGTTGCAAACTCCACTCCATACATATATGTGGGTAGGTACAAGCTCCAACTCTGTTTTACAGTGAAAACTGCAGGAACTTCAAACCGGCATTAGGAAACAGTCTGAGAAACCAGAGTAAAAGTTTCTCCTGCAACGCGTTCCCTTTGTGCTAGATGAATGAACGTCTCTCCACATGCTGAGTTCTGAGGGATAAGTGTGTGTGAAAGCCGTCCTTCACCTATCTTTTTGGGAACACAAATTTCTTTTCAGTTGCAAACTCCACTCCATAAATATATATGGGGTTGTACTAGCTCCAAGTCGGTTTTACAATGAAAACTGCAGGAACTTCAAACCGGCACTAAGAAACAGACTGAGAAACCAGAGTAAAAGTTGCTCCTGCAACCCGTTCCCTTTGTGCTAGATGAACGAACGTCTCCCCACATGCTCAGTTCTGAGAGATAAGTGTGTGTGAAAGCCGTCCTTCACCTAGCTTGTTGGGAACACAAAGTTTCTTTTCAGTTGCAAACTCCACTCCATACATATATTTGGGGTGGTACTAGCTCCGCCTCGATTATACAGTGAAAACTGCAGGAACTTCAAACCGGCACTAGGAAACAGACTGAGCAACCAGAGTAAAAGTTTCTCCTGCAACCCGTTCCCTTTGTGCTAGATGAACGAACGTCTCTCCACATGCTCAGTTCTGAGAGATAAGTGTCTGTGAAAGTCATTCTTCACCTAGCTTGTAGGGAACACAAATTTTCTCTTCAGTTGCAAACTCCACTCCATACATATATATGGGTAGGTACTAGCTCCAAATCGATTTTACAGTGAAAACTGCAGGAACTTCAAACCGGAACTAGGAAACAGACTGAGAAACCAGAGTAAAAGCTTCTCCTGCAACCCGTTCCCTTTTTGCTAGATGAATGAACGTCTCTCCACATGCTCAGTTCTGAGAGATAAGTGTGTGTGAAAGCCGACCTTCACCTAGCTTGTTGGGAACACAAAGTTTCTTTTCAGTTGCAAACACCACTCCATACATATATATGGGTAGGTACTAGCTCCAAATCGGTTTTTCAGTGAAAACTGCAGGAACTTCAAACCGGCACAAGGAAACAGACTGTGAACTAGAGTAATAGTTTCTCCTGCAAACCGTCCTCTTTGCGCTAGATGAACGAACGTCTCTCAACATGCTCAGTTCTGAGAGATAAGTGTGTGTGAAAGCCGTCCCTCACCTAGCTTGTTGGGAACTCAAAGTTTCTCTTCAGTTGCAAACTCCACTCCATACATATATATGGGGAGGTACTAGCTCCAACTCGGTTTTACAGTGAAAACTGCAGGAAATTCAAACCGGCACTAGGAAACAGACTGAGAAAACATAGTAAAAGTTTCTCCTGCAAACATTTCCCTTTGTGCTAGATGAACGAACGTCTCTCCACATGCTCAGTTCTGAGAGAAAAGTGCGTGTGAAAGTCGTCCTTCACCTAGATTGTTGGGAACACAAAATTTCTCTTCAGTTGCAAACTCCACTCCATACATATATATGGGGAAGTAGTAGCTCCAACTCGGTTTTACAGTGAAATCTGCAGGAACTTCAAACCGGCATTAGGAAACAGACTGAGAAACCAGAGTAAAAGTTTCTCCTGCAACCCGTTCCCTTTGTGCTAGATGAATGAACGTCTCTCCACATGCTGAATTCTGAGGGATAAGTGTGTGTGAAAGCCGTCCTTCACCTAGCTTTTTGGGAACACAAAGTTTCTTTTCAGTTGCAAACTCCACTCCATAAATATATATGGGGATGTACTAGCTCCAAGTCGGTTTTACAATGAACACTGCAGGAACTTCAAACCGGCACTAGGAAACAGACTGAGAAACCAGAGTAAAAGTTGCTCCTGCAACCCGTTCCCTTTGTGCTAGATGAACGAACGTCTCTCCACATGCTCAGTTCTGAGAGATAAGTGTGTGTGAAAGCCGTCCTTCACCTAGCTTGTTGGGAACACAAAGTTTCTCTTCAGTTGCAAACTCCACTCCATACATTTATATGGGGAGGTAGTAGCTCCAACTCGGTTTTACAGTGAAAACTGCAGGAAATTCAAACTGGCACTAGGAAACAGACTGAGAAAACATAGTAAAAGTTTCTCCTGCACACCTTTCCCTTTGTGCTAGATGAACGAACGTCTCTCCACATGCTCAGTTCTGAGAGATAAGTGTGTGTGAAATCCGTCCTTCACCTAGATTGTTGGGAACACAAAGTTTCTCTTCAGTTGCAAACTCCACTCCATACATATATATGGGGAGGTAGTAGCTCCATCTCGGTTTTACAGTGAAAACTGCAGGAACTTCAAACCGGCATTAGGAAACATACTGAGAAACCAGAGTAAAAGTTTCTCCTACAACCCGTTCCTTTTGTGCTAGATGAATGAACGTCTCTCCACATGCTGAGTTCTGAGGGATAAGTGTGTGTGAAAGCCGTCCTTCACCTAGCTTTTTGGGAACACAAAATTCTTTTTAGTTGCAAACTCCACTCCATAAATATATATGGGGATGTACTAGCTCCAAGTCGGTTTTACAATGAAAACTGCAGGAACTTCAAACCGGCACTAAGAAACAGACTGAGAAACCAGAGTAAAAGTTGTTCCTGCAACCCGTTCCCTTTGTGCTAGATGAACGAACGTCTCTCCACATGCTCAGTTCTGAGAGATAAGTGTGTGTGAAAGCCGTCCTTCACCTAGCTTGTTGGGAACACAAAGTTTCTTTTCAGTTGCAAACTCCACTCCATACATATATTTGGGGAGGTACTAGCTCCGCCTCGGTTATACAGTGAAAACTGCAGGAACTTCAAACCGGCACTAGGAAACAGACTGAGCAACCAGAGTAAAAGTTTCTCCTGCAACCCGTTCCCTTTGTGCTAGATGAACGAACGTCTCTCCACATGCTCAGTTCTGAGAGATAAGTGTCTGTGAAAGTGATTCTTCACCTATCTTGTAGGGAACACAAATTTTCTCTTAAGTTGCAAACTCCACTCCATACATATATATGGGGAGGTACTAGCTCCAAATCGATTTTACAGTGAAAACTGCAGGAACTTCAAACCGGAACTAGGAAACAGAATGAGAAACCAGAGTAAAAGTTTCTCCTGCAACCCGTTCCCTATTTGCTAGATGAATGAACGTCTCTCCACATGCTCAGTTCTGAGAGATAAGTGTGTGTGAAAGCCGTCCTTCACCTAGCTTTTTGGGAACACAAAGTTTCTTTTCAGTTGCAAACTCCATTCCATACATATATATGGGGAGGTACTAGCTCCAACTCGGTTTTACAGTGAAAACTGCAGGAACTTCAAACCGGCACTAGGAAACAGACTGAGAAACCGGAGTAAAAGTTCCTCCTGCAAACCGTTCCCTTTGTGCTAGATGAACGAAAGTCTCTCCACATGCTCAGTTCTGAGATATAAGTGTGTGTGAAAGCCGTCTTTCACTTGGCTTGTTGGGAACAGAAAATTTCTTTTCAGTTGCATACTCCACTCCTTACATATATATGGGGAGGTACTAGCTCCAACACGGTTTTACAGTGAAAACTGCAGGAACTTCAAACCGGCACTAGGAAACAGACTGAGAAATCAGAGTAAAAGTTTCTCCAGCAAACCGTTCCCTTTATGTTTGATGAACGTACGTCTATCCCCATGCTCAGTTCTGAGGGATAAGTGTGTGTGAAAGCCGTCATTCACCTAGCTTGTTGGGAACACAAAGTTTCTATTAATTTGCAAACTCCTCTTGATACATATATATGGGGAGGTACTAGCTCCAACTCGGTTTTACAGTGTAAACTGCAGGAACTCAAAGCGGCAGTAGGAAACAGACTGAGAAACCAGAGTAAAAGTTTCTCCTGCAACCCGTTCCCTTCGTGCTAGATGAACGAACGTCTCTCCACATGCTCAGTTCTGAGAGATAAGTGTGTGTGAAAGCCGTCCTTCAACTAGCTTGTTGGGAACACAAAGTTTCTCTTCAGTTGCAAACTCCAATCCATACATATATATGGGGAGGTACTAGCTCCAACTCGGTTTTACAGTGAAAACTGCAGGAACTTCAAACTGGCACTAGGAAACAGACTGAGAAACCAGAGTAAAAGTTTCTCCTGCAACCCGTTCCCTTTGTGCTAGATGAACGAACGTCTCTCCACATGCTCAGTTCTGAGAGATAATTGTGTATGAAAGCCGTCCCTCACCTAGCTTGTTAGGAACACAAATTTTCTCTTCAGTTGCAAACTCCACTCCGTACATATATATGGGGAGGTACGAGCTCCAAATCTGTTTTACAGTAAAAACTGCAGGAAATTCAAACCGGCACTAGGAAACAGACTGAGAAACCATAGTAAAAGTTTCTCAAGCAACCCGTTCAGTTTGTGCTAGATGAATGAACGTCTCTACACATGCTGAGTTCTGAGGGATAAGTGTGTGTGATAGCCTTCCTTCACCAGCTTGTTGGGAACACAAAGTTTCTTTTAAGTTGCAACTCCACTCCATACATATATATGGGGAGGTACTAGCTCCAACTCGGTTTTACAGTGAAAACTGCAGGAACTTCAAACCGGCACTAGGAAACAGACTGAGAAACCAGAGTAAAAGTTGCTCCTGCCACCCGTTCCATTTGTGCTAGATGAACGAACGTCTCTCCACATGCTCAGTTCTGAGAGATAAGTGTGTGTGAAAGCCGTCCTTCACCTAGATTGTTGGGAACACAAAGTTTCTTTTCAGTTGCAAACTCCACTCCATACATATATATGGGGAGGTACAAGCTCAACCTCGGTTTTACAGTGAATACTGCAGGAACTTCAAACTGGCACTAGGAAGCAGACTGAGAAACCAGGGTAAAAGTTTCTCCTGCAATCCGTTCCCGTTGTGCTAGATGAACGAACGTCTCTCCACATGCTAAGTTCTGAGAGATAACTGTCTGTGAAAGCCGTACTTCACCTAGCTTGTAGGGAACACAAAGTTTCTCTTCAGTTGCAAACTCCACTCCATACATATATATGGGGAGGTACTAGCTCCAACTCGGTTTTACAGTGAAAACTGCAGGAACTTCAAACCGGCACTAGGAAACAGACTGAGAAACCAGAGTAAAAGTTTCTCCTGCAAACCGTTCCCTTTTTGCTAGATGAACGAACGTCTTTCCACATGCTCTGTTCTGAGAGATAAGTGCGTGTGAAAGTCGTCCTTCACCTAGAATGTTTGGAACACAAAGTTTCTCTTCAGTTGCATACTCCACTCCATATATATATATGGGGAGGTAGTAGCTCCAACTCGGTTTTACAGTGAAAACTGCAGGAACTTCAAACCGGCACTAGGAAACAGACTGAGAAACCAGAGAAAAAGTTTCTTCTGCAACTCGTTCCATTTTTGCTCGATGAACGAACGTCTCTCCACATGCTCAGTTCTGAGAGATAAGTGTGTGTGAAAGCCGTCCCTCACCTAGCTTGTTGGGAACACAAATATTCTCTTCAGTTGCAAACTCCACTCCATACATATATATGGGGAGGTACTAGCTCCAACTCGGTTTTACAGTGAAAACTGCAGGAATTTCAAACCGGCACTAGGAAATAGACTGAGAATCCATAGTAAAAGTTTCACCTGCAAACCTTTCCATTTGTGCTAGATGAACGAACGTATCTCCACATGCTCAGTTCTGAGAGATATGTGTGTGTGAAAGCCGTCCTTCACCTAGCTTTTTGGGAACACAAAGTTTCTTTTCAGTTGCAAACTCCAATCCATACATATATATGGGGAGGTACAAGCTCCACCTCAGTTTTACAGTGAAAACTGCAGGAACTTCAAACCGGCACTATGAAACATACTGAGAAACCAGAGTAAAAGTTTCTCCTGCAACCCGTTCCCTTTATGCTAGATGAACGATCGTCTCTCCACATGCTCAGTTCTGAGAGATAAGTGTCTGTGAAAGCCGTCCTTCACCTAGCTTGTAGGGAACACAAAGATTCTCATCAGTTGCAAACTCCACTCTATACGTATATATGGGGAGGTACTAGCTCCAACTTGGTTTTACAGTGAAAACTGCAGGAACTTCAAACCGGCACTAGGAAACAGACTGAGAAACCAGAGTAAAAGTTTCCCCTGCAACCCGTTCCCTTTGTGCTAGATGAACGAACGACTCTCCACATGCTCAGTTTTGAGAGATAAGTGTGTGTGAAAGCCGTCCTTCACCTAGCTTGTTGGGAACACAAAGTTTCTTTTCACTTGCCAACTCCACTCCATACATATATATGGGGAGGTACTAGCTCCAACTCGGTTTTACAGTGAAAACTGCAGGAATTTCAAACCGGCACTAGGAAACAGACTGAGAAACCAGAGTAAAAGTTTCTCCAGCAAACCATTCCTTTTGGGCTTGATGAACGTACGTCTCTCCACATGCTCAGTTCTGAGGGAAAACTGTGTGTGAAAGCCGTCCTTCACCTAGCTTGTTGGGAACACAAAGTTTCTCTTCATTTGCAATCTCCAATCCATACATATATAAGGGGAGGTACTAGCTCCAACTCGGTTTTACAGTGAAAACTGCAGGAACTTCAAACCGGCAATAGGAAACAGACTGAGAAACCAGAGTAAAAGTTTCTCCTGCAACCCGTTCCCTTTGTGCTAGATGAACGAACGTCTCTCCACATGCTCAGTTCTGAGAGATAATTGTGTGTGAAAGCCGTCCCTCACCTAGCTTGTTAGGAACACAAATTTTCTCTTCAGTTGCAAACTCCACTCCGTACATATATATGGGGAGGTACGAGCTCCAAATCTGTTTTACAGTAAAAACTGCAGGAAATTCAAACCGGCACTAGGAAACAGACTGAGAAACCATAGTAAAAGTTTCTCAAGCAACCCGTTCAGTTTGTGCTAGATGAATGAACGTCTCTACACATGCTGAGTTCTGAGGGATAAGTGTGTGTGATAGCCTTCCTTCACCAGCTTGTTGGGAACACAAAGTTTCTTTTAAGTTGAAACTCCACTCCATACATATATATGGGGAGGTACTAGCTCCAACTCGGTTTTACAGTGAAAACTGCAGGAACTTCAAACCGGCACTAGGAAACAGACTGAGAAACCAGAGTAAAAGTTGCTCCTGCCACCCGTTCCATTTGTGCTAGATGAACGAACGTCTCTCCACATGCTCAGTTCTGAGAGATAAGTGTGTGTGAAAGCCGTCCTTCACCTAGATTGTTGGGAACACAAAGTTTCTTTTCAGATGCAAACTCCACTCCATACATATATATGGGGAGGTACAAGCTCAACTTCGGTTTTACAGTGAATACTGCAGGAACTTCAAACTGGCACTAGGAAGCAGACTGAGAAACCAGGGTAAAAGTTTCTCCTGCAATCCGTTCCCGTTGTGCTAGATGAACGAACGTCTCTCCACATGCTAAGTTCTGAGAGATAACTGTCTGTGAAAGCCGTACTTCACCTAGCTTGTAGGGAACACAAAGTTTCTCTTCAGTTGCAAACTCCACTCCATACATATATATGGGGAGGTACTAGCTCCAACTCGGTTTTACAGTGAAAACTGCAGGAACTTCAAACCGGCACTAGGAAACAGACTGAGAAACCAGAGTAAAAGTTTCTCCTGCAAACCGTTCCATTTTTGCTAGATGAACGAACGTCTTTCCACATGCTCTGTTCTGAGAGATAAGTGCGTGTGAAAGTCGTCCTTCACCTAGAATGTTTGGAACACAAAGTTTCTCTTCAGTTGCATACTCCACTCCATATATATATATGGGGAGGTAGTAGCTCCAACTCGGTTTTACAGTGAAAACTGCAGGAACTTCAAACCGGCACTAGGAAACAGACTGAGAAACCAGAGTAAAAGTTTCTTCTGCAACTCGTTCCATTTTTGCTCGATGAACGAACGTCTCTCCACATGCTCAGTTCTGAGAGATAAGTGTGTGTGAAAGCCGTCCTTCACCTAGCTTTTTGGGAACACAAAGTTTCTTTTCAGTTGCAAACTCCACTCCATACATATATGTGGGTAGGTACAAGCTCCAACTCTGTTTTACAGTGAAAACTGCAGGAACTTCAAACCGGCACTAGGAAACAGACTGAGAATCCAGAATAAAAGTTTCTCCTGCAACCCGTTCCCTTCGTGCTAGATGAATGAACGTCTCACCACATGCTCAGTTCTGAGATATATGTGTGTGTGAAAGCCGTCCTTCACCTAGATTTTTGGGAACACAAAGTTTCTTTTCAGTTGCAAACTCCACTCCATACAAATATATGGGGAGGTACTACGTCCAACTCGGATTTACAGTAAAAAATTGCAGGAATTTCAAACCGGCACTAGGAAACAGACTGAGAAACCAGAGTAAAAATTTCTCATGCAACCAGGTCCCTTTGTGCTAGATGAAAGAACGTCTCTCCACATGCTCAGTTCTGAGAGATAAGTGTCTGTGAAAGCCATCCTTCACATATCTTGCAGGGTACACAAAGTTTCTCTTCAGTTGCAAACTCCACTCCGTACATATATATGGGGAGGTACTAGCTCCAACTCGGTTTTACAGTGAAAACTGCAGGAACTTCAAACCGGCACTAGGAAACAGACTGAGAAACCAGAGTAAAAGTTTCTCCTACAACCCGTTCCCTTTGTGCTAGATGAACGAACGTCTCTACACATGCTCGGTTTTGAGATATAATATGTGTGTGAAATCCGTCCTTCACTTGGCTTGTTGGGAACACAAAGTTTCTTTTCAGTTGCAAACTCCACTCCATACATATATATGGGGAGGTACTAG
Organism: Camelus dromedarius; assembly: GCF_036321535.1. Taxonomy (NCBI): domain Eukaryota; kingdom Metazoa; phylum Chordata; class Mammalia; order Artiodactyla; family Camelidae; genus Camelus; species Camelus dromedarius. Next base: position 2,061,890 of record NW_026989750.1, read on the forward strand.
CTCCAACTCGGTTTTACAGTGAATACTGCAGGAACTTCAAACCAGCACTACGAAACAGACTGAGAAACCAGAGTAAAAGTTGCTCCTGCAACCCGTTCCATTTGTGCTAGATGAACGAACGTCTCTCCACATGCTCAGTTCTGAGAGATAACTGCGTGTGAAATCGTCCTTCACCTAGATTGTTGGGAACACAAAGTTTCTCTTCAGTTGCAACTCCACTCCATACATATATATGGGGAGGTAGTAGCTCCAACTCGGCTTTACAGTGAAAACTGCAGGAACTTCAAACCGGCATTAGGAAACAGACTGAGCAATCAGATTAAAAGTTCCTCCTGCAACCCTTTCCCTTTGTGCTAGATGAACGAACGTCTCACCAAATGCTCAGTTCTGAGAGATATGTGTGTGTGAAAGCAGTCCTTCACCTAGATTTTTGGGAACACAAAGTTTCTTTTCAGTTGCAAACTCCACTCCATACAAATATATGGGGAGGTTCTACGTCCAACTCGGATTTACAGTGAAAACTGCAGGAATTTCAAACCGGCACTAGGAAACAGACTGAGAAACCAGAGTAAAAATTTCTCATGCAACCAGTTCCCTTTGTGCTAGATGAAAGAACGTCTCTCCACATGCTCAGTTCTGAGAGATAAGTGTCTGTGAAAGCCATCCTTCACCTAGCTTGTAGGGAACACAAAGTTTCTCTTCAGTTGCAAAATCCACTCCGTACATATATATGGGGAGGTACTAGCTCCAACACGGTTTTACAGTGAAAACTGCAGGAACTTCAAACCGACACTAGGAAACAGACTGAGAAACCAGAGTAAAAGTTTCTCCAGCAAACCGTTCCCTTTATGCTTGATGAACGTACGTGTCTCCACATGCTCAGTTCTGAGGGATAAGTGTGTGTGAAAGCCGTCCTTCACCTAGCTTGTTGGGAACACAAAGTTTCTCTTAATTTGCAAACTCCACTTGATACATATATATGGGGAGGTACTAGCTCCAACTCGGTTTTACAGTGTAAACTGCAGGAACTTTAAACCGGCACTAGGAAACACACTGAGAAACCAGAGTAAAAGTTGCTCCTGCAACCCGTTCCATTTGTGCTAGATGAACGAACGTCTCTCCACATGGTCAGTTCTGAGAGATAAGTGTGTGTGATAGCCGTCCTTCAACTAGCTTGTTGGGAACACAAAGTTTCTTTTCAGTTGCAAACTCCACTCCATACATATATATGGGGAGGTACTAGCTCCAACTCGGTTTTACAGTGAAAACTACAGGAAATTCAAACCGGCACTAGGAAACAGACTGAGAAACCAGAGTAAATGTTTCTCCTGCAAACCGTTCCCTTTTTGCTAGATGAACGAACGTCTCTCCACATGCTCTGTTCTGAGAGATAAGTGCGTGTGAAATCGTCCTTCACCTAGAATGTTGGGAACACAAATTTCTCTTCAGTTGCATACTCCACTCCATACATATATATGGGGAGGTAGTAGCTCCAACTCGGTTTTACAGTGAAAACTGCAGGAACTTCAAACCGGCATTAGGAAACAGACTGAGAAACCAGAGTAAAAGTTTCTCCTGCAACCCGTTCCCTTTGTGCTCGATGAACGAACGTCTCTCCACATGCTCAGTCCTGAGAGATAAGTGTGTTTGAAAGCCGTCCCTCACCTAGCTTGTTGGGAACACAAATTTTCTCTTCAGTTGCAAACTCCACTCCATACATATATATGGGGAGGTACTAGCTCCAACTCGGTTTTACACTGAAAACTGCAGGAAATTCAAACCGGCACTAGGAAATAGATTGAGAATCCATAGTAAAAGTTTCACCTGCAAACCTTTCCATTTGTGCTAGATGAACGAACGTCTCTCCACATGCTCAGTTCTGAGAGATAACTGCGTGTGAAAGTCGACCTTCACCTAGATTGTTGGGAACACAAAGTTACTTTTCAGTAGCAAACTCCACTCCATACATATATATGGGGAGGTACTTGCTCCAACTCGTTTTTACAGTGAAAACTGCAGGAACTTCAAACCGGCACTAGGAAACAGACTGAGAAACCAGAGTAAAAGTTTCTCCAGGAAACCGTTCCCTTTGGGCTTGATGAACGTACGTCTCTCCACATGCTCAGTTCTGAGGGATAAGTGTGTGTGAAAGCCGTCCTTAACCTAGCTTGTTGGGAACACAAATTTTCTCTTCATTTGCAATCTCCACTCCATGCACCTATATGGGGTGGTACTAGCTCCAACTCGGTATTACAGTGAAAACTGCAGGACCTTCAAACCGGCACTAGGAAACAGACTGAGAAACCAGAGTAAAAGTTTCTCCTGCAACCCTTTCCCTTTGTGCTAGATGAACGAACGTCTCTCCACATGCTCAGTTCTGAGAGATATGTGTGTGTGAAAGCCGTCCCTCAACTAGCTTGTTGGGAACAAAAAGTTTCTCTTCAGTTGCAAACCCCACTCCATACATATATGTGGGTAGGTAAAAGCTCCAACTCTGTTTTACAGTGAAAACTGCAGGAACTTCAAACCGGCACTAGGAAACAGACTGAGAATCCAGAATAAAAGTTTCTCCTGCAACCCGTTCCCTTCGTGCTAGATGAATGAACGTCTCACCACATGCTCAGTTCTGAGATATATGTGTGTGTGAAAGCCGTCCTTCACCTAGATTTTTGGGAACACAAAGTTTCTTTTCAGTTGCAAACTCCACTCCATACAAATATATGGGGAGGTACTACGTCCAACTCGGATTTACAGTAAAAAATTGCAGGAATTTCAAACCGGCACTAGGAAACAGACTGAGAAACCAGAGTAAAAATTTCTCATGCAACCAGGTCCCTTTGTGCTAGATGAAAGAACGTCTCTCCACATGCTCAGTTCTGAGAGATAAGTGTCTGTGAAAGCCATCCTTCACATATCTTGCAGGGTACACAAAGTTTCTCTTCAGTTGCAAACTCCACTCCGTACATATATATGGGGAGGTACTAGCTCCAACTCGGTTTTACAGTGAAAACTGCAGGAACTTCAAACCGGCACTAGGAAACAGACTGAGAAACCAGAGTAAAAGTTTCTCCTACAACCCGTTCCCTTTGTGCTAGATGAACGAACGTCTCTACACATGCTCGGTTTTGAGATATAATATGTGTGTGAAATCCGTCCTTCACTTGGCTTGTTGGGAACACAAAGTTTCTTTTCAGTTGCAAACTCCACTCCATACATATATATGAGGAGGTACTAGCTCCAACTCGGTTTTACAGTGAATACTGCAGGAACTTCAAACCAGCACTAGGAAACAGACTGAGAAACCAGAGTAAAAGTTGCTCCTGCAACCCGTTCCATTTGCGCTAGATGAACGAACGTCTCTCCACATGCTCAGTTCTGAGAGATAACTGCGTGTGAAATCGTCCTTCACCTAGATTGTTGGGAACACAAAGTTTCTCTTCAGTTGCAACTCCACTCCATACATATATATGGGGAGGTAGTAGCTCCAACTCGGCTTTACAGTGAAAACTGCAGGAACTTCAAACCGGCATTAGGAAACAGACTGAGCAATCAGAGTAAAAGTTCCTCCTGCAACCCTTTCCCTTTGTGCTAGATGAACGAACGTCTCACCAAATGCTCAGTTCTGAGAGATATGTGTGTGTGAAAGCAGACCTTCACCTAGATTTTTGGGAACACAAAGTTTCTTTTCAGTTGCAAACTCCACTCCATAAAATATATGGGGAGGTTCTACGTCCAACTCGGATTTACAGTGAAAACTGCAGGAATTTCAAACCGGCACTAGGAAACAGACTGAGAAACCAGAGTAAAAATTTCTCATGCAACCAGTTCCCTTTGTGCTAGATGAAAGAACGTCTCTCCACATGCTCAGTTCTGAGAGATAAGTGTCTGTGAAAGCCATCCTTCACCTAGCTTGTAGGGAACACAAAGTTTCTCTTCAGTTGCAAACTCCACTCCGTACATATATATGGGGAGGTACTAGCTCCAACACGGTTTTACAGTGAAAACTGCAGGAACTTCAAACCGACACTAGGAAACAGACTGAGAAACCAGAGTAAAAGTTTCTCCAGCAAACCGTTCCCTTTATGCTTGATGAACGTACGTGTCTCCAAATGCTCAGTTCTGGGGGATAAGTGTGTGTGAAAGCCGTCCTTCACCTAGCTTGTTGGGAACACAAAGTTTCTCTTAATTTGCAAACTCCACTTGATACATATATATGGGGAGGTACTAGCTCCAACTCGGTTTTACAGTGTAAACTGCAGGAACTTCAAACCGGCACTAGGAAACACACTGAGAAACCAGAGTAAAAGTTGCTCCTGCAACCCGTTCCATTTGTGCTAGATGAACGAACGTCTCTCCACATGGTCAGTTCTGAGAGATAAGTGTGTGTGATAGCCGTCCTTCAACTAGCTTGTTTTGAACACAAAGTTTCTTTTCAGTTGCAAACTCCACTCCATACATATATATGGGGAGGTACTAGCTCCAACTCGGTTTTACAGTGAAAACTACAGGAAATTCAATCCGGCACTAGGAAACAGACTGAGAAACCAGAGTAAATGTTTCTCCTGCAAACCGTTCCCTTTTTGCTAGATGAACGAACGTCTCTCCACATGCTCTGTTCTGAGAGATAAGTGCGTGTGAAATCGTCCTTCACCTAGAATGTTGGGAACACAAATTTCTCTTCAGTTGCATACTCCACTCCATACATATATATGGGGAGGTAGTAGCTCCAACTCGGTTTTACAGTGAAAACTGCAGGAACTTCAAACCGGCATTAGGAAACAGACTGAGAAACCAGAGTAAAAGTTTCTCCTGCAACCCGTTCCCTTTGTGCTCGATGAACGAACGTCTCTCCACATGCTCAGTCCTGAGAGATAAGTGTGTTTGAAAGCCGTCCCTCACCTAGCTTGTTGGGAACACAAATTTTCTCTTCAGTTGCAAACTCCACTCCATACATATATATGGGGAGGTACTAGCTCCAACTCGGTTTTACACTGAAAACTGCAGGAAATTCAAACCGGCACTAGGAAATAGATTGAGAATCCATAGTAAAAGTTTCACCTGCAAACCTTTCCATTTGTGCTAGATGAACGAACGTCTCTCCACATGCTCAGTTCTGAGAGATAACTGCGTGTGAAAGTCGACCTTCACCTAGATTGTTGGGAACACAAAGTTTCTCTTCAGTTGCAAACTCCACTCCATACATATATATGGGGAGGTAGTAGCTCCGACTCGGTTTTACAGTGAAAACTGCAGGAACTTCAAACCGGCACAAGGAAACAGACTGAGAAACCAGAGTAAAAGTTTCTACTGCATCCCTTTCCTTTTGTGCTAGATGAACGAACGTCTCTCCACATGCTCAGTTCTGAGAGATATGTGTGTGTGAAAGCCGTCCCTCAACTCGCTTGTTGGGAACACAAAGTTTCTCTTCAGTTGCAAACTCCAATCCATACATATATATGGGGAGGTACAAGCTCCAACTCTGTTTTACAGTGAAAACTGCAGGAACTTCAAACCGGCACTAAGAAACAGACTGAGAAACCAGAATAAAAGTTTCTCCTGCAACCCGTTCCCTTTGTGCTAGATGAACGAACGTCTCTCCACATGCTCAGTTTTGAGAGATAAGTGTGTGTGAAAGCCGTCCTTCACCTAGCTATTTGGGAACACAAAGTTACTTTTCAGTAGCAAACTCCACTCCATACATATATATGGGGAGGTACTTGCTCCAACTCGTTTTTACAGTGAAAACTGCAGGAACTTCAAACCGGCACTAGGAAACAGACTGAGAAACCAGAGTAAAAGTTCCTCCTGCAAACCGTTCCCTTTGTGCTAGATGAACGAAAGTCTCTCCACATGCTCAGTTCTGAGAGATAAGTGTCTGTGAAAGACGTCCTTCACCTAGCTTGTTGGGAACACAAAGATTCTTTTCAGTACCAAACTCCACTCCATACATATATATGGGGAGGTACTAGCTCCAACTCGGTTTTACAGTGAAAACTGCAGGAACTTCCAACCGGCACTAGGAAACAGAATGAGAAACCAGAGTATAAGTTTCTCCTGCAACCCGTTCATTTTGTGCTAGATGAACGAACGTCTCTCCACATGCTCAGTTCTGAGAGATAAGTGTGTGTGAAAGCCGTCCTTCAACTAGATTGTTTAGTACACAAAGTTTCTTTTCAGTTGCAAACTCCACTCCACACATATATATGGGGTGGTAGTATCTCCAACTCGGTTTTACAGTGAAAACTGCAGTAACTTCAAACCGGCACTAGGAAACACACTGAGAAACCAGAGTAAAAGTTTCTCCTGCAACCCGTTCCGTTTGGGCTAGATGAACGTACGTCTCTCCACATGCTCAGTTCTGAGGGATAAGTGTGTGTGAAAGCCGTCTTTCACCTAGCTTGTTGGGAACACAAAGTTTCTCTTCAGTTGCAAACTCCACTCCATACATATATATGGGGAGGTACTAGCTTCAAATCGGTTTTACACTGAAATCTGCAGGAACATCAAACCGGCACTAGGAAACAGACTAAGAAACCATAGTAAAAGTTTCTCCTGCAACCCGTTCCCTTTGTGCTAGATGAACGAACGTCTCTCCACATGCTCAGTTCTGAGAGATATGTGTGTGTGAAAGCCGTCCTTCATCTAGCTTGTTGGGAACACAAAGTTTCTCTTCAGTTGCAAACTGCACTCCATACATTTATATGGGGAGGTACTAGCTCCAAATCGGTTTTACAGTGAAAACTGCAGGAACATCAAACCGGCACTAGGAAACAGACTGAGAGACCAGAGTATAAGTTTCTCCTGCAACCCGTTCCCTTTGTGCTAGATGAACGAACGTCTCTCCACATGCTCAGTTCTGAGAGATAAGTGTCTGTGAAAGCCGTCCTTCACCTAGCTTGTAGGGAACACAAAGTTTCTCTTCAGTTGCAAACTCCACCCATACATATATATGGGGAGGTACTAACTCCAACTCGGTTTTACAGTGAAAACTGCAGGAACTTCAAACCGGCACTAGGAAACAGACTGAGAAACCAGAGTAAAAGTTTCTCCTGCATCCCGTTCATTTTGTGCTAGATGAACAAACGTCTCTCCACATGCTCAGTTCTGAGAGATAAGTGTGTGTGTAAGCCGTCCTTCAAAAAGATTGTTGGGAACAAAATGTTTCTCTTCAGTTGCAAACTCCACTCCATACATATATATGGGGAGGTAGTAGCTCCAACTCGGTTTTACAGTAAAAACTGCAGGAACTTCAAACCGGCACTAGGAAACACACTGAGAAACCAGAGTAAATGTTTCTCCTGCAACCCCTTCCCTTTGGGCTAGATGAACGTACGTCTCTCCACATGCTCAGTTCTGAGGGATAAGTGTCTGTGAAAGCCGTCCTTCACCTAGCTTGTTGGGAACACAAAGTATCTCTTCAGTTGCAAACTACCCTCCATACATATATATGGGTAGGTACTTGCTCCAAATCGGTTTTACAGTGAAAACTGCAGGAACTTCAAACCGACACCTGGAAACAGACTGAGAAACCAGAGTAAAAGTTTCTACTGCAACCCGTTCCCTTTGTGCTAGATGAATGAACGTCTCTCCACATGCTCATTTCTGAGAGATAAGTGTGTGTGAAAGCCGTACTTCACCTAGCTTGTTGGGAACAAAAAGTTTCTCTCCATTTGCAAACTCCACTCCATAAATTTATATGGGGAGGTACTAGCTCCAACTCGGTTTTACAGTGAAAAATGCAGGAACATCAAACCGGCACTAGGAAACAGACTGAGAAACCAGAGTAAAAGTTTCTCCTGCAACCCGTTCCGTTTGGGCTAGATGAACGTACGTCTCTCCACATGCTCAGTTTTGAGGGATAAGTGTGTGTGAAAGCCGTCTTTCACCTAGCTTGTTGGGAACACAAAGTTTCTCTTCAGTTGCAAACTCCACTCCATACATATATATGGGGAGGTACTAGCTTCAAATCGGTTTTACTGTGAAATCTGCAGGAACTTCAAACCGGCACTAGGAAACAGACTGAGAAACCAGAGTAAAAGTTTCTCCTGCAACCCGTTCCCTTTGTGCTAGATGAATGAACGTCTCTCCACATGCTCAGTTCTGAGAGATAAGTGTGTGTGAAAGCCGTCCTTCACCTAGCTTGTTGGGAACACAAAGTTTCTTTTCAGTTGCAAACTCCACTCAATACATTTATATGGGGAGGTACTAGCTCCAAATCGGTTTTACAGTGAAAACTGCAGGAACATCAAACCGGCACTAGGAAACAGACTGAGAAACCAGAGTATAAGTTTCCCCTGCAACTCGTTCCCTTCGTGCTAGATGAATGAACGTCTCTACACATGCTCAGTTCTGAGAGATAAGTGTCTGTGAAAGACGTCCTTCACCTAGCTTGTTGGGAACACAAAGTTTCTCTTCAGTTGCAAACTCCACTCCATACATATATATGGGGAGGTACAAGCTCCAACTCGGTTTTACAGTGAAAACTGCAGGAACTTCAAACCGGCACTAGGAAACAGAGTGAGAAACCAGAGAAAAAGTTTCTCCTGCAACCCGTTCATTTTGTGCTAGATGAACGAACGTCTCTCCACATGCTCATTTCTGAGAGATAAGTGTGTGTGAAAGCCGTCCTTCACCTAGCTTGATGGGAACACAAGGTTTCTCTTCAGTTGCAAACTCCACTCCCTACATATATATGGGGAGGTAGTAGTTCCAACGCGGTTTTACAGTGAAAATTGCAGGAACTTAAAACCGGAACTAGGAAACAGACTGAGAAACCAGAGTAAAAGTTTCTCCTGCAACCCGTTCCCTTTGTGCTAGATGAATGAACGTCTCTCCACATGCTCATTTCTGAGAGATAAGTGTGTGTGAAAGCCGTACTTCACCTAGCTTGTTGGGAACAAAAAGTTTCTCTCTATTTGCAAACTCCACTCCATAAATTTATATGGGGAGGTACTAGCTCCAACTCGGTTTTACAGTGAAAAATGCAGGAACATCAAACCGGCACTAGGAAACAGACTGAGAAACCAGAGTAAAAGTTTCTCCTGCAACCCGTTCCGTTTGGGCTAGATGAACGTACGTCTCTCCACATGCTCAGTTTTGAGGGATATGTGTGTGTGAAAGCCGTCTTTCACCTAGCTTGTTGGGAACACAAAGTTTCTCTTCAGTTGCAAACTCCACTCCATAAATATATATATGGGGAGGTACTAGCTTCAAATCGGTTTTACAGTGAAATCTGCAGGAACTTCAAACCGGCACTAGGAAACAGACTGAGAAACCAGAGTAAAAGTTTCTCCTGCAACCAGTTCCCTTTGTGCTAGATGAATGAACGTCTCTCCACATGCTCAGTTCTGAGAGATAAGTGTCTGTGAAAGCCGTCCTTCAACTAGATTGTTGGGAACACAATGTTTCTCTTCAGCTGCAAACTCCAATCCATACATATATATGGGGAGGTAGTAGCTCCAACTCGGTTTTACAGAGAAAACTGCAGGAACTTCAAACCGGGTCTAGGAAACAGACTGAGAAACCAGAGTAAATGTTTCTCTTGCAAACCGTTCCCTTCGTGCTAGATGAATGAACGTCTCTACACATGCTCAGTTCTGAGAGATAAGTGTGTGGGAAAGCCGTTCTTCACCTAACTTGTTGGGAACACAAAGTTTCTTTTCAGTTGCAAACTCCACTCCATACATATATATGGGGAGGTACTAGCTCCAACTCGGTTTTACAGTGAAAACTGCAGGAACTTCAAACCGGCACTAGGAAACAGTCTGAGAAACCAGATTAAAAGTTCCTACTTCAAACCCTTCCCTTTGTGCTAGATAAAAGAAAGTCTCTCCACATGCTCAGTTCTGAGATATAAGTGCGTGTGAAAGCCGTCATTCACCTAGAGTGTTGGGAACACAAGGTTTCTCTTCAGTTGCAAACTCCACTCCATACATATATATGGGGAAGTAGTAGCTCCAACGCGGTTTTACAGTGAAAATTGCAGGAACTTAAAACCGGAACTAGGAAACAGACTGAGAAACCAGAGTAAAATTTTCTCCTGCAACCCGTTCCCTTCGTGCCAAATGAATGAACGTATCTCCACATGCTCAGTTCTGAGAGATAAGTGTGTGTGAAAGCCGTCCTTCACCTAGCTTTTTGGGAACACAAAGTTTCTTTTCAGTAGCAAACTCCACTCCATACATATATATGGGGAGGTAATAGCTTCAAATCTGTTTTACAGTGAAAACTGCAGGAACTTCAAACAGGCACCTGGAAACAGACTGAGAAACCAGAGTAAAATTTCTCCTGCAACCCGTTCCCTTTGTGCTAGATGAATGAACGTCTCTCCACATGCTCAGTTCTGAGAGATAAGTGTGTGTGAAAGCCGTCCTTCACCTTGATTGTTGGGAACACAAAGTTTCTCTTCAGTTGCTAAATCCATTCCATACATATATATGGGGAGGTAGTAGCTCCAACTCGGTTTTACAGTGAAAACTGCAGGAACTTCAAACCGGCACTAGGAAACACACTGAGAAACCTGAGTAAAAGTTTCTCCTGCAACCCGTTCCCTTTGGGCTAGATGAACGTACGTCTATCCACATGCTCAGTTCTGAGGGATAAGTGTGTGTGAAAGCCGTCCTTCACCTAGCTTGTTGGGAACACAAAGTTTCTCTTCAGTTGCAAACTCCACTCCATACATATATACGGGGAGGTACTAGCTTCAACTCGGTTTTACAGTGAAAACTGCAGGAACTTCAAAATGGCACTAGGAAACAGACTGAGAAACCAGAGAAAAGATTCTCCTGCAACCCGATCCCTTTGTTCTAGGTGAACGAACGTCTCTCCACATGCTCAGTTTTGAGAGATAAGTGTGTGTGAAAGCCGTCCTTCACCTAGCTTGTTGGGAACACAAAGTTTCTTTTAGGTTGCAAACTCCACTCCATACATATATATGTGGAGGTACTTGTTCCAACATGGTTTTACAGTGAAAACTGCAGGAACTTCAAACCGGCACTAGGAAACAGACTGAGAAACCAGAGTAAAAGTTTCTACTGCAAACCGATCCCTTTGTGCTAGATGAACGAACGTCTCTCCACATGCTCAGTTCTGAGAGATAAGTGTGTGTGAAAGCCGTCCTTCAACTAGATTGTTTGGAACACAATGTTTCTGTTCAGTCGCAAACCCCACTCCATACATATATATGGGGAGGTAGTAGCTCCAACTCGGTTTTACAGTGAAAACTGCAGGAACTTCAAACCAGCACTAGGAAACAGACTGAGAAACCAGAGTAAAAGTTTCTCCTGCAACCCGTTCCCTTTGTGCTAGATGAATGAACGTCTCTCCACCTGCTCAGTTCTGAGAGATAAGTGTGTGTGAAAGCCGTCCTTCACCTAGCTTGTTGGGAACACAAAGTTTCTTTTCAGTTGCAAACTCCACTCCATATATTTATATGGGGAGGTACTAGCTCCAACTCGGTTTTACAGTGAAAACTGCAGGAACATCAAACCGGCACTAGGAAACAGACTGAGAAACCAGAGTATAAGTTTCTCCAGCAACCCGTTCCCTTTGGGCTAGATGAACGAACGTCTCACCACATGCTCAGTTCTGAGAGATAAGTGTCTGTGAAAGCAGTTCTTCACCTAGCTTGTTGGGAACACAAAGTTTCTCTTCAGTTGCAAACTCCACCCATACTTATATATGGGGAGGTACTAGCTCCAACTCGGTTTTACAGTGAAAACTGCAGGAACTTCAAACCGGCACTAGGAAACAGACTGAGAAACCAGAGTAAAAGTTTCACTTGCATCCCGTTCATTTTGTGCTAGATGAACGAAAGTCTCTCCACATGCTCAGTTCTGAGAGATAAGTGTGTGTGAAAGCCGTCCTTCAACAAGATTGTTGGGAACACAATGTTTCTCTTCAGTTGCAACTCCACTCCATACATATATATGGGGAGGTAGTAGCTCCAACTCGGTTTTACAGTGAAAACTGCAGGAACTTCAAACCGGCACTAGGAAACACACTGAGAAACCTGTGTAAAAGTTTCTCATGGAACCCGTTCCCTTTGGGCTAGATGAACGTACGTCTCTCCACATGCTCAGTTCTGAGGGATATGTGTGTGTGAAAGCCGTCCTTCACCTAGCTTGTTGGGAACACAAAGTTTCTTTTCAGTTGCAAACTCCACTCCATACATTTATATGGGGAGGTACTAGCTCCAACTCGGTTTTACAGTGAAAACTGCAGGAACATCAAACCGGCACTAGGAAACAGACTGAGAAACCAGAGTATAAGTTTCTCCTGCAACCCGTTCCCTTTGTGCTAGATTAACGAACGTCTCTCCACATGCTCAGTTCTGAGGGATAAGTGAGTGTGAAAGCCGTCCTTAACCTAGCTTGTTGGGAACACAAAGTTACTCTTCAGTTGCAAATTCCACTCCATACATATATATGGGGAGGTACTAGCTCCAACTCGGTTTTACAGTGAAAACTGCAGGAACTTCCAACCGGCACTAGGAAACAGACTGAGAAACCAGAGTATAAGTTTCTCCTGCAACCCGTTCATTTTGTGCTAGATGAACGAACGTCTCTCCACATGCGCAGTTCTGAGAGTTAAGTGTGTGTGAAAGCCGTCCTTCAACTAGATTGTTGGGAACACAATGTTTCTCTTCAGTTGCAAACTCCACTCCATACATATATATGGGGAGGTACTAGCTCCAACTCGGTTTTACAGTGAAAACTGCAGGAACTTCAAACCGGCACTAGGAAACAGTCTGAGAAACCAGAGTAAAAGTTCCTACTTCAAACCCTTCCCTTTGTGCTAGATAAAAGAAAGTCTCACCACATGCTCAGTTCTGAGATATAAGTGCGTGTGAAAGCCGTCATTCACCTAGAGTGTTGGGAACACAAGGTTTCTCTTTAGTTGCAAACTCCACTCCATACATATATATGGGGAGGTAGTAGCTCCAACGCGGTTTTACAGTGAAAATTGCAGGAACTTAAAACCGGAACTAGGAAACAGACTGAGAAACCAGAGTAAAAGTTTCTCCTGCAACCGGTTCCCTTTGTGCTAGATGAACGAACGTCTCTCCACATGCTCAGTTCTGAGAGATAAGTGTCTGTGAAAGACGTCCTTCAACTTGCTTGTTGGGAACACAAAGTTTCTTTTCAGTTGCAAACTCCACTCCATACATATATATGGGGAGGTACTAGCTGCAACTCGGTTTTACAGTGAAAACTGCAGGAACTTCCAACCGGCACTAGGAAACAGACTGAGAAACCAGAGTAAAATTTCTCCTGCAACCCGTTCCCTTTGGGCTAGATGAAAGTACGTCTCTCCACATGCTCAGTTCTGAGGGATAAGTGTGTGTGAAAGCCGTCCTTCACCTAGCTTGTTGGGAACACAAAGTTTCTCTTCAGTTGCAAACTCCACTCCATACATATATATGGGGAGGTAATAGCTTCAAATCTGTTTTACAGTGAAAACTGCAGGAACTTCAAACAGGCACCTGGAAACAGACTGAGAAACCAGAGTAAAATTTCTCCTGCAACCCGTTCCCTTTGTGCTAGATGAATGAACGTCTCTCCACATGCTCAGTTCTGAGAGATAAGTGTGTGTGAAAGCCGACCTTCAACTAGCTTGTTGGGAACACAAAGTTTCTTTTCAGTTGAAAACTCCAATCCATACATTTATATGGGGAGGTACTAGCTCCAACTCGGTTTTACAGTGAAAACTGCAGGAACATCAAACCGGCACTAGGAAACAGACTGAGAAACCAGAGTATAAGTTTCTCCTGCAACCCGTTCCCTTTGTGCTAGATGAACGATCGTCTCTCCACATGCTCAGTTCTGAGAGATAAGTGTCTGTGAAAGCCGTCCTTCACCTAGCTTGTTGGGAACACAAAGTTTCTCTTCAGTTGCAAACTCCAACAATACATATATATGGGGAGATACTAGCTCCAACTCGGTTTTACAGTGAAAACTGCAGGAACTTCAAACCGGCACTAGGAAACAGACTGAGAAACCAGAGTAAAAGTTTCTCCTGCATCCCGTTCATTTTGTGCTAGATGAACGAACGTCTCTCCACATGCTCAGTTCTGAGAGATAAGTGTCTGTGAAAGCCGTCCTTCAACTAGATTGTTGGGAACACAATGTTTCTGTTCAGTTGCAAACTCCACTCCATACATATATATGGGGAGGTAGTAGCTCCAACTCGGTTTTACAGAGAAAACTGCAGGAACTTCAAACCGGGACTAGGAAACAGACTGAGAAACCAGAGTAAAAGTTTCTCTTGCAAACCGTTCCCTTCGTGCTAGATGAATGAACGTCTCTCCACATGCTCAGTTCTGAGAGATAAGTGTCTGTGAAAGCCGTCCTTCAACTAGATTGTTGGGAACACAATGTTTCTCTTCAGCTGCAAACTCCACTCCATACATATATATGGGGAGGTAGTAGCTCCAACTCGGTTTTACAGAGAAAACTGCAGGAACTTCAAACCGGGTCTAGGAAACAGACTGAGAAACCAGAGTAAATGTTTCTCTTGCAAACCGTTCCCTTCGTGCTAGATGAATGAACGTCTCTACACATGCTCAGTTCTGAGAGATAAGTGTGTGGGAAAGCCGTTCTTCACCTAACTTGTTGGGAACACAAAGTTTCTTTTCAGTTGCAAACTCCACTCCATACATATATATGGGGAGGTACTAGCTCCAACTCGGTTTTACAGTGAAAACTGCAGGAACTTCAAACCGGCACTAGGAAACAGTCTGAGAAACCATATTAAAAGTTCCTACTTCAAACCCTTCCCTTTGTGCTAGATAAAAGAAAGTCTCTCCACATGCTCAGTTCTGAGATATAAGTGCGTGTGAAAGCCGTCATTCACCTAGAGTGTTGGGAACACAAGGTTTCTCTTCAGTTGCAAACTCCACTCCATACATATATATGGGGAGGTAGTAGCTCCAACGCGGTTTTACAGTGAAAATTGCAGGAACTTAAAACCGGAACTAGGAAACAGACTGAGAAACCAGAGTAAAATTTTCTCCTGCAACCCGTTCCCTTCGTGCCAAATGAATGAACGTATCTCCACATGCTCAGTTCTGAGAGATATGTGTGTGTGAAAGCCGTCCTTCACCTAGCTTTTTGGGAACACAAAGTTTCTTTTCAGTAGCAAACTCCACTCCATACATATACATGGGGAGGTAATAGCTTCAAATCTGTTTTACAGTGAAAACTGCAGGAACTTCAAACAGGCACCTGGAAACACACTGAGAAACCAGAGTAAAATTTCTCCTGCAACCCGTTCCCTTTGTGCTAGATGAATGAACGTCTCTCCACATGCTCAGTTCTGAGAGATAAGTGTGTGTGAAAGCCGTCCTTCACCTTGATTGTTGGGAACACAAAGTTTCTCTTCAGTTGCTAAATCCATTCCATACATATATATGGGGAGGTAGTAGCTCCAACTCGGTTTTACAGTGAAAACTGCAGGAACTTCAAACCGGCACTAGGAAATACACTGAGAAACCTGAGTAAAAGTTTCTCCTGCAACCCGTTCCCTTTGGGCTAGATGAACGTACGTCTCTCCACATGCTCAGTTCTGAGGGATAAGTGTGTGTGAAAGCCGTCCTTCACCTAGCTTGTTGGGAACACAAAGTTTCTCTTCAGTTGCAAACACCACTCCATACATATATACGGGGAGGTACTAGCTTCAACTCGGTTTTACAGTGAAAACTGCAGGAACTTCAAAATGGCACTAGGAAACAGACTGAGAAACCAGAGTAAAAGATTCTCCTGCAACCCGTTCCCTTTGTTCTAGGTGAACGAACGTCTCTCCACATGCTCAGTTTTGAGAGATAAGTGTGTGTGAAAGCCGTCCTTCACCTAGCTTGTTGGGAACACAAAGTTTCTTTTAGGTTGCAAACTCCACTCCATACATATATATGTGGAGGTACTTGTTCCAACATGGTTTTACAGTGAAAACTGCAGGAACTTAAAACCGGCACTAGGAAACAGACTGAGAAACCAGAGTAAAAGTTTCTACTGCAAACCGATCCCTTTGTGCTAGATGAACGAACGTCTCTCCACATGCTCAGTTCTGAGAGATAAGTGTGTGTGAAAGCCGTCCTTCAACTAGATTGTTTGGAACACAATGTTTCTGTTCAGTTGCAATCCCCACTCCATACATATATATGGGGAGGTAGTAGCTCCAACTCGGTTTTACAGTGAAAACTGCAGGAACTTCAAACCAGCACTAGGAAACAGACTGAGAAACCAGAGTAAAAGTTTCTCCTGCAACCCGTTCCCTTTGTGCTAGATGAATGAACGTCTCTCCACCTGCTCAGTTCTGAGAGATAAGTGTGTGTGAAAGCCGTCCTTCACCTAGCTTGTTGGGAACACAAAGTTTCTTTTCAGTTGCAAACTCCACTCCATATATTTATATGGGGAGGTACTAGCTCCAACTCGGTTTTACAGTGAAAACTGCAGGAACATCAAACCGGCACTAGGAAACAGACTGAGAAACCAGAGTATAAGTTTCTCCAGCAACCCGTTCCCTTTGGGCTAGATGAACGAACGTCTCTCCACATGCTCAGTTCTGAGAGATAAGTGTCTGTGAAAGCAGTTCTTCACCTAGCTTGTTGGGAACACAAAGTTTCTCTTCAGTTGCAAACTCCACCCATACATATATATGGGGAGGTACTAGCTCCAACTCGGTTTTACAATGAAAACTGCAGGAACTTCAAACCGGCACTAGGAAACAGACTGAGAAACCAGAGTAAAAGTTTCACTTGCATCCCGTTCATTTTGTGCTAGATGAACGAAAGTCTCTCCACATGCTCAGTTCTGAGAGATAAGTGTGTGTGAAAGACGTCCTTCAACAAGATTGTTGGGAACACAATGTTTCTCTTCAGTTGCAACTCCACTCCATACATATATATGGGGAGGTAGTAGCTCCAACTCGGTTTTACAGTGAAAACTGCAGGAACTTCAAACCGGCACTAGGAAACACACTGAGAAACCTGTGTAAAAGTTTCTCCTGGAACCCGTTCCCTTTGGGCTAGATGAACGTACGTCTCTCCACATGCTCAGTTCTGAGGGATATGTGTGTGTGAAAGCCGTCCTTCACCTAGCTTGTTGGGAACACAAAGTTTCTTTTCAGTTGCAAACTCCACTCCATACATTTATATGGGGAGGTACTAGCTCCAACTCGGTTTTACAGTGAAAACTGCAGGAACATCAAACCGGCACTAGGAAACAGACTGAGAAACCAGAGTATAAGTTTCTCCTGCAACCCGTTCCCTTTGTGCTAGATTAACGAACGTCTCTCCACATGCTCAGTTCTGAGGGATAAGTGAGTGTGAAAGCCGTCCTTAACATAGCTTGTTGGGAACACAAAGTTTCTCTTCAGTTGCAAATTCCACTCCATACATATATATGGGGAGGTACTAGCTCCAACTCGGTTTTACAGTGAAAACTGCAGGAACTTCCAACCGGCACTAGGAAACAGACTGAGAAACCAGAGTATAAGTTTCTCCTGCAACCCGTTCATTTTGTGCTAGATGAACGAACGTCTCTCCACATGCGCAGTTCTGAGAGTTAAGTGTGTGTGAAAGCCGTCCTTCAACTAGATTGTTGGGAACACAATGTTTCTGTTCAGTTGCAAACTCCACTCCATACATATATATGGGGAGGTAGTAGCTCCAACTCGGTTTTACAGAGAAAACTGCAGGAACTTCAAACCGGGACTAGGAAACAGACTGAGAAACCAGAGTAAAAGTTTCTCTTGCAAACCGTTCCCTTCGTGCTAGATGAATGAACGTCTCTCCACATGCTCAGTTCTGAGAGATAAGTGTCTGTGAAAGCCGTCCTTCAACTAGATTGTTGGGAACACAATGTTTCTCTTCAGTTGCAAACTCCACTCCATACATATATATGGGGAGGTACTAGCTCCAACTCGGTTTTACAGTGAAAACTGCAGGAACTTCAAACCGGCACTAGGAAACAGTCTGAGAAACCAGAGTAAAAGTTCCTACTTCAAACCCATCCCTTTGTGCTAGATAAAAGAAAGTCTCACCACATGCTCAGTTCTGAGATATAAGTGCGTGTGAAAGCCGTCATTCACCTAGAGTGTTGGGAACACAAGGTTTCTCTTCAGTTGCAAACTCCACTCCATACATATATATGGGGAGGTAGTAGCTCCAACGCGGTTTTACAGTGAAAATTGCAGGAACTTAAAACCGGAACTAGGAAACAGACTGAGAAACCAGAGTAAAGTTTTCTCCTGCAACCCGTTCCCTTCGTGCCAAATGAATGAACGTATCTCCACATGCTCAGTTCTGAGAGATAAGTGTGTGTGAAAGCCGTCCTTCACCTAGCTTTTTGGGAACACAAAGTTTCTTTTCAGTAGCAAACTCCACTCCATACATATATATGGGGAGGTACTAGCTCCAACTCGGTTTTACAGTGAAAACTGCAGGAACTTCCAACCGGCACTAGGAAACAGACTGAGAAACCAGAGTATAAGTTTCTCCTGCAACCCGTTCATTTTGTGCTAGATGAACGAACGTCTCTCCACATGCGCAGTTCTGAGAGTTAAGTGTGTGTGAAAGCCGTACTTCAACTAGATTGTTGGGAACACAATGTTTCTGTTCAGTTGCAAACTCCACTCCATACATATATATGGGGAGGTAGTAGCTCCAACTCGGTTTTACAGAGAAAACTGCAGGAACTTCAAACCGGGACTAGGAAACAGACTGAGAAACCAGAGTAAAAGTTTCTCTTGCAAACCGTTCCCTTCGTGCTAGATGAATGAACGTCTCTCCACATGCTCAGTTCTGAGAGATAAGTGTCTGTGAAAGCCGTCCTTCAACTAGATTGTTGGGAACACAATGTTTCTCTTCAGCTGCAAACTCCAATCCATACATATATATGGGGAGGTAGTAGCTCCAACTCGGTTTTACAGAGAAAACTGCAGGAACTTCAAACCGGGTCTAGGAAACAGACTGAGAAACCAGAGTAAAAGTTTCTCTTGCAAACCGTTCCCTTCGTGCTAGATGAATGAACGTATCTCCACATGCTCAGTTCTGAGAGATAAGTGCGTGTGAAAGCCGTCATTCACCTAGAGTGTTGGGAACACAAGGTTTCTCTTCAGTTGCAAACTCCACTCCATACATATATATGGGGAGGTAGTAGCTCCAACGCGGTTTTACAGTGAAAATTGCAGGAACTTAAAACCGGAACTAGGAAACAGACTGAGAAACCAGAGTAAAATTTTCTCCTGCAACCCGTTCCCTTCGTGCCAAATGAATGAACGTATCTCCACATGCTCAGTTCTGAGAGATAAGTGTGTGTGAAAGCCGTCCTTCACCTAGCTTTTTGGGAACACAAAGTTTCTTTTCAGTAGCAAACTCCACTCCATACATATATATGGGGAGGTAATAGCTTCAAATCTGTTTTACAGTGAAAACTGCAGGAACTTCAAACAGGCACCTGGAAACAGACTGAGAAACCAGAGTAAAATTTCTCCTGCAACCCGTTCCCTTTGTGCTAGATGAATGAACGTCTCTCCACATGCTCAGTTCTGAGAGATAAGTGTGTGTGAAAGCCGTCCTTCACCTTGATTGTTGGGAACACAAAGTTTCTCTTCAGTTGCTAAATCCATTCCATACATATATATGTGGAGGTACTTGCTCCAACATGGTTTTACAGTGAAAACTGCAGGAACTTCAAACCGGCACTAGGAAACAGACTGAGAAACCAGAGTAAAAGTTTCTACTGCAAACCGATCCCTTTGTGCTAGATGAACGAACGTCTCTCCACATGCTCAGTTCTGAGAGATAAGTGTGTGTGAAAGCCGTCCTTCAACTAGATTGTTTGGAACACAATGTTTCTGTTCAGTTGCAATCCCCACTCCATACATATATATGGGGAGGTAGTAGCTCCAACTCGGTTTTACAGTGAAAACTGCAGGAACTTCAAACCAGCACTAGGAAACAGACTGAGAAACCAGAGTAAAAGTTTCTCCTGCAACCCGTTCCCTTTGTGCTAGATGAATGAACGTCTCTCCACCTGCTCAGTTCTGAGAGATAAGTGTGTGTGAAAGCCGTCCTTCACCTAGCTTGTTGGGAACACAAAGTTTCTTTTCAGTTGCAAACTCCACTCCATATATTTATATGGGGAGGTACTAGCTCCAACTCGGTTTTACAGTGAAAACTGCAGGAACATCAAACCGGCACTAGGAAACAGACTGAGAAACCAGAGTATAAGTTTCTCCAGCAACCCGTTCCCTTTGGGCTAGATGAACGAACGTCTCTCCACATGCTCAGTTCTGAGAGATAAGTGTCTGTGAAAGCAGTTCTTCACCTAGCTTGTTGGGAACACAAAGTTTCTCTTCAGTTGCAAACTCCACCCATACATATATATGGGGAGGTACTAGCTCCAACTCGGTTTTACAGTGAAAACTGCAGGAACTTCAAACCGGCACTAGGAAACAGACTGAGAAACCAGAGTAAAAGTTTCACTTGCATCCCGTTCATTTTGTGCTAGATGAACGAAAGTCTCTCCACATGCTCAGTTCTGAGAGATAAGTGTGTGTGAAAGCCGTCCTTCAACAAGATTGTTGGGAACACAATGTTTCTCTTCAGTTGAAAACTCCACTCCATACATATATATGGGGAGGTAGTAGCTCCAACTCGGTTTTACAGTGAAAACTGCAGGAACTTCAAACCGGCACTAGGAAACACACTGAGAAACCTGTGTAAAAGTTTCACCTGGAACCCGTTCCCTTTGGGCTAGATGAACGTACGTCTCTCCACATGCTCAGTTCTGAGGGATATGTGTGTGTGAAAGCCGTCCTTCACCTAGCTTGTTGGGAACACAAAGTTTCTTTTCAGTTGCAAACTCCACTCCATACATTTATATGGGGAGGTACTAGCTCCAACTCGGTTTTACAGTGAAAACTGCAGGAACATCAAACCGGCACTAGGAAACAGACTGAGAAACCAGAGTATAAGTTTCTCCTGCAACCCGTTCCCTTTGTGCTAGATTAACGAACGTCTCTCCACATGCTCAGTTCTGAGGGATAAGTGAGTGTGAAAGCCGTCCTTAACCTAGCTTGTTGGGAACACAAAGTTTCTCTTCAGTTGCAAATTCCACTCCATACATATATATGGGGAGGTACTAGCTCCAACTCGGTTTTACAGTGAAAACTGCAGGAACTTCCAACCGGCACTAGGAAACAGACTGAGAAACCAGAGTATAAGTTTCTCCTGCAACCCGTTCATTTTGTGCTAGATGAACGAACGTCTCTCCACATGCGCAGTTCTGAGAGTTAAGTGTGTGTGAAAGCCGTCCTTCAACTAGATTGTTGGGAACACAATGTTTCTGTTCAGTTGCAAACTCCACTCCATACATATATATGGGGAGGTAGTAGCTCCAACTCGGTTTTACAGTGAAAACTGCAGGAACTTCAAACCAGCCCTAGGAAACAGACTGAGAAACCAGAGTAAAAGTTTCTCCTGCAACCCGTTCCCTTTGTGCTAGATGAATGAACGTCTCTCCACCTGCTCAGTTGTGAGAGGTAAGTGTGTGTGAAAGCCGTCCTTCACATAGCTTGTTGGGAACACAAAGTTTCTTTTCAGTTGCAAACTCCACTCCATACATTTATATGGGGAGGTACTAGCTCCAACTCGGTTTTACAGTGAAAACTGCAGGAACATCAAAGCGGCACTAGGAAACAGACCTAGAAACCAGAGTATAAGTTTCTCCTGCAACCCGTTCCCTTTGGGCTAGATGAACGAACGTCTCTCCACATGCTCAGTTCTGAGAGATAAGTGTCTGTGAAAGCCGTCCTTCACCTAGCTTGTTGGGAACACAAAGTTTCTCTTCAGTTGCAAAGTCCACCCATACATATATATGGGTAGGTACTAGCTCCAACTCGGTTTTACAGTGAAAACTGCAGGAACTTCAAACCGGCACTAGGAAACATACTGAGAAACCAGAGTAAAAGTTTCTCCTGCATCCCGTTCATTTTGTGCTAGATGAACGAACGTCTCTCCACATGCTCAGTTCTGAGAGATAAGTGTATGTGAAAGCCGTCCTTCAACAAGATTGTTTTGAACACAATGTTTCTCTTCAGTTGAAAACTCCACTCCATACATATATATGGTGAGGTAGTAGCTCCAACTCGGTTTTACAGTGAAAACTGCAGGAACTTCAAACCGGCACTAGGAAACACACTGAGAAACCAGAGTAAAAGTTTATCCTGCAACCCGTTCCCTTTGTGCTAGATGAACGAACGTCTCTCCACATGCTCAGTTCTGAGAGATAAGTGTCTGTGAAAGCAGTTCTTCACCTAGCTTGTAGGGAACACAAAGTTTCTCTTCAGTTGCAAACTCCACCCATACCTATATATGGGGAGGTACTAGCTCCAACTCGGTTTTACAGTGAAAACTGCAGGAACTTCAAACCGGCACTAGGAAACAGACTGAGAAACCAGAGTAAAAGTTTCACTTGCATCCCGTTCATTTTGTGCTAGATGAACGAAAGTCTCTCCACATGCTCAGTTCTGAGAGATAAGTGTGTGTGAAAGCCGTCCTTCAACAAGATTGTTGGGAACACAATGTTTCTCTTCAGTTGAAAACTCCACTCCATACATATATATGGGGAGGTAGTAGCTCCAACTCGGTTTTACAGTGAAAACTGCAGGAACTTCAAACCGGCACTAGGAAACACACTGAGATACCTGTGTAAAAGTTTCTCCTGGAACCCGTTCCCTTTGGGCTAGATGAACGTACGTCTCTCCACATGCTCAGTTCTGAGGGATATGTGTGTATGAAAGCCGTCCTTCACCTAGCTTGTTGGGAACACAAAGTTTCTTTTCAGTTGCAAACTCCACTCCATACATTTATATGGGGAGGTACTAGCTCCAACTCGGTTTTACAGTGAAAACTGCAGGAACATCAAACCGGCACTAGGAAACAGACTGAGAAACCAGAGTATAAGTTTCTCCTGCAACCCGTTCCCTTTGTGCTAGATGAACGAACGTCTCTCCACATGCTCAGTTCTGAGGGATAAGTGAGTGTGAAAGCCGTCCTTAAACTAGCTTGTTGGGAACACAAAGTTTCTCTTCAGTTGCAAATTCCACTCCATACATATATATGGGGAGGTAATAGCTCCAACTCGGTTTTACAGTGAAAACTGCAGGAACTTCCAAATGGCACTAGGAAACAGACTGAGGAACCAGAGTATAAGTTTCTCATGCAACCCGTTCATTTTGTGCTAGATGAACGAACGTCTCTCCACATGCGCAGTTCTGAGAGATAAGTGTGTGTGAAAGCCGTCCTTCAACTAGATTGTTGGGAACACAATGTTTCTGTTCAGTTGCAAACTCCACTCCATACATATATATGGGGAGGTAGTAGCTCCAACTCGGTTTTACAGTGAAAACTGCAGGAAATTCAAACCAGCACTAGGAAACAGACTGAGAAACCAGAGTAAAAGTTTCTCCTGCAACCCGTTCCCTTTGTGCTAGATGAATGAACGTCTCTCCACCTGCTCAGTTGTGAGAGGTAAGTGTGTGAGAAAGCCGTCCTTCACATAGCTTGTTGGGAACACAAAGTTTCTTTTCAGTTGCAAACTCCACTCCATACATTTATATGGGGAGGTACTAGCTCCAACTCGGTTTTACAGTGAAAACTGCAGGAACATCAAACCGGCACTAGGAAACAGACCTAGAAACCAGAGTATAAGTTTCTCCTGCAACCCGTTCCCTTTGGGCTAGATGAACGAACGTCTCTCCACATGCTCAGTTCTGAGAGATATGTGTCTGTGAAAGCCGTCCTTCACCTTGCTTGTTGGGAACACAAAGTTTCTCTTCAGTTACAAACTCCACCCATACATATATATGGGGAGGTACTAGCTCCAACTCGGTTTTACAGTGAAAACTGCAGGAACTTCAAACCGGCACTAGGAAACAGACTGAGAAACCAGAGTAAAAGTTTCTCCTGCATCCCGTTCATTTTGTGCTAGATGAACGAACGTCTCTCCACATGCTCAGTTCTGAGAGATAAGTGTCTGTGAAAGCCGTCCTTCAACAAGATTGTTTTGAACACAATGTTTCTCTTCAGTTGAAAACTCCACTCCATACATATATATGGGGAGGTAGTAGCTCCAACTCGGTTTTACAGTGAAAACTGCAGGAACTTCAAACCGGCACTTGGAAACACACTGAGAAACCAGAGTAAATGTTTCTCCTGCAACCCGTTCCCTTTGGGCTAGATGAACGTACGTATCTCCACATGCTCAGTTCTGAGGGATAAGTGTGTGTGAAAGCCGCCCTTCACCTAGCTTGTTGGGAACACAAAGATTCTCTTCAGTTGCAAACTCCCCTCCATACATATATATGGGGAGGTACTAGCTCCAAATCGGTTTTACAGTGAAAACTGCAGGAACTTCAAACCGGCACCTGGAAACAGAGTGAGAAACCACAGTAAAATTTTCTCCTGCAACCCGTTCCCTTTGTGCTAGATGAATGAACGTCTCTCCACATGCTCAGTTCTGAGAGATAAGTGTGTGTGAAAGCCGTACTTTACCTAGCTTGTTGGGAAAACAAAGTTTCTCTTCAGTTGCAAACTCCACTCCATACATTTATATGGGGAAGTACTAGCTCCAACTCGGGTTTACAGTGAAAACTGCAGGAACATCAAACCGGCACTAGGAAACAGACTGAGAAACCAGAGTAAAAGTTTCTCCTGCAACCCATTCCCTTTGTGCTAGATGAACGAACGTCTCTCCACATGCTCAGTTCTGAGACATAAGTGTCTGTGAAAGCCGTACTTCAACTAGATTGTTGGGAACACAATGTTTCTCTTCAGTTGCAAACTCCACTCCATACATATATATGGGGAGGTAGTAGCTCCAACACGGTTTTACAGAGAAAACTGCAGGAACTTCAAACCGGGACTAGGAAACAGACTGAGAAACCAGAGTAAAAGTTTCTCTTGCAAACCGTTCCCTTCGTGCTAGATGAATGAACGTCTCTCCACATGCTCAGTTCTGAGAGATAAGTGTGTGGGAAAACCGTACTTCACCTAGCTTGTTGGGAACACAAAGTTTCTTTTCAGTTGCAAACTCCAACCATACATATATATGGGGAGGTACTAGCTCCAACTCGGTTTTACAGTGAAAACTGCAGGAATTTCAAACCGGCACTATTAAACAGACTGAGAAACCAGAGTAAAAGTTTCTCCTGCAACCCGTTCCCTTTGTGCTACATGAATGAACGTCTCTCCACATGCTCAGTTCTGAGAGATAAGTGTCTGTGAAAGCCGTCCTTTACCTAGCTTGTTGGGAACACAAAGTTTATCTTCAGTTGCAAACTCCACTCCATACATATATATGGGGAGGTAGTAGCTCCAACTCGGTTTTACAGTGAAAACTTCAGGAATTTCAAACCGGCACTAGGAAACAGACTGAGAACCCAAAGTAAAAGTTTCTCCTGCAACCCGTTCCCTTTGGGCTAGATGAACGTATGTCTCTCCACATGCTCAGTTCTAAGGGATAAGTGTGTGTGAAAGCCGTCCTTCACGTAGCTTGTTGGGAACACAAAGTTTCTCTTCAGTTGCAAACTCCACCCATACATTTATATGGGGAGGTACCCGCTCCAACTCGGTTTTACAGTGAAAACTGCAGGAACTTCAAACCGGCACTAGGAAACAGACTGAGAAACCAGAGTAAAAGTCTATCCTGCATCCCTTTCATTTTTTGCTAGGTGAACGAACGTCTCTCCACATGCTCAGTTCTGAGAGATAAGTGTGTGTGAAAGCCGTCCTTCAACAAGATTGTTGGGAACACAATGTTTCTCTTCAGTTGAAAACTCCACTCCATACATATATATGGGGAGGTAGTAGCTCCAACTCGGTTTTACAGTGAAAACTGCAGGAACATCAAACCGGCACTAGGAAACAGACTGAGAAACCAGAGTATAAGTTTCTCCTGCAACCCGTTCCCTTTGTGCTAGATGAACGAACGTCTCTCCACATGCTCAGTTCTGAGGGATAAGTGAGTGTGAAAGCCGTCCTTAACCTAGCTTGTTGGGAACACAAAGTTTCTCTTCAGTTGCAAATTCCACTCCATACATATATATGGGGAGGTACAAGCTCCAACTCGGTTTTACAGTGAAAACTGCAGGAACTTCCAACCGGCACTAGGAAACAGACTGAGAAACCAGAGTATAAGTTTCTCCTGCAACCCGTTCATTTTGTGCTAGATGAACGAAAGTCTCTCCACATGCGCAGTTCTGAGAGATAAGTGTGTGTGAAAGCCGTCCTTCAACTAGATTGTTGGGAACACAATGTTTCTGTTCAGTTGCAAACTCCACTCCATACATATATATGGGGAGGTAGTAGCTCCAACTCGGTTTTACAGTGAAAACTGCAGGAACTTCAAACCAGCACTAGGAAACAGACTGAGAAACCAGAGTAAAAGTTTCTCCTGCAACCCGTTCCCTTTGTGCTAGATGAATGAACGTCTCTCCACCTGCTCAGTTGTGAGAGGTAAGTGTGTGTGAAAGCCGTCCTTCACATAGCTTGTTGGGAACACAAAGTTTCTTTTCAGTTGCAAACTCCACTCCATATATTTATATGGGGAGGTACTAGCTCCAACTCGGTTTTACAGTGAAAACTGCAGGAACATCAAACCGGCACTAGGAAACAGACCTAGAAACCAGAGTATAAGTTTCTCCTGCAACCCGTTCCCTTTGGGCTAGATGAACGAACGTCTCTCCACATGCTCAGTTCTGAGAGATAAGTGTCTGTGAAAGCCGTCCTTCACCTTGCTTGTTGGGAACACAAAGTTTCTCTTCAGTTACAAACTCCACCCATACATATATATGGGGAGGTACTAGCTCCAACTCGGTTTTACAGTGAAAACTGCAGGAACTTCAAACCGGCACTAGGAAACAGACTGAGAAACCAGAGTAAAAGTTTCTCCTGCATCCCGTTCATTTTGTGCTAGATGAACGAACGTCTCTCCACATGCTCAGTTCTGAGAGATAAGTGTCTGTGAAAGCCGTCCTTCAACAAGATTGTTTTGAACACAATGTTTCTCTTCAGTTGAAAACTCCACTCCATACATATATATGGGGAGGTAGTAGCTCCAACTCGGTTTTACAGTGAAAACTGCAGGAACTTCAAACCGGCACTTGGAAACACACTGAGAAACCAGAGTAAATGTTTCTCCTGCAACCCGTTCCCTTTGGGCTAGATGAACGTACGTATCTCCACATGCTCAGTTCTGAGGGATAAGTGTGTGTGAAAGCCGCCCTTCACCTAGCTTGTTGGGAACACAAAGATTCTCTTCAGTTGCAAACTCCCCTCCATACATATATATGGGGAGGTACTAGCTCCAAATCGGTTTTACAGTGAAAACTGCAGGAACTTCAAACCGGCACCTGGAAACAGAGTGAGAAACCACAGTAAAATTTTCTCCTGCAACCCGTTCCCTTTGTGCTAGATGAATGAACGTCTCTCCACATGCTCAGTTCTGAGAGATAAGTGTGTGTGAAAGCCGTACTTCACCTAGCTTGTTGGGAAAACAAAGTTTCTCTTCAGTTGCAAACTCCACTCCATACATTTATATGGGGAAGTACTAGCTCCAACTCGGGTTTACAGTGAAAACTGCAGGAACATCAAACCGGCACTAGGAAACAGACTGAGAAACCAGAGTAAAAGTTTCTCCTGCAACCCATTCCCTTTGTGCTAGATGAACGAACGTCTCTCCACATGCTCAGTTCTGAGACATAAGTGTCTGTGAAAGCCGTACTTCAACTAGATTGTTGGGAACACAATGTTTCTCTTCAGTTGCAAACTCCACTCCATACATATATATGGGGAGGTAGTAGCTCCAACACGGTTTTACAGAGAAAACTGCAGGAACTTCAAACCGGGACTAGGAAACAGACTGAGAAACCAGAGTAAAAGTTTCTCTTGCAAACCGTTCCCTTCGTGCTAGATGAATGAACGTCTCTCCACATGCTCAGTTCTGAGAGATAAGTGTGTGGGAAAACCGTACTTCACCTAGCTTGTTGGGAACACAAAGTTTCTTTTCAGTTGCAAACTCCAACCATACATATATATGGGGAGGTACTAGCTCCAACTCGGTTTTACAGTGAAAACTGCAGGAATTTCAAACCGGCACTATTAAACAGACTGAGAAACCAGAGTAAAAGTTTCTCCTGCAACCCGTTCCCTTTGTGCTACATGAATGAACGTCTCTCCACATGCTCAGTTCTGAGAGATAAGTGTCTGTGAAAGCCGTCCTTCACCTAGCTTGTTGGGAACACAAAGTTTATCTTCAGTTGCAAACTCCACTCCATACATATATATGGGGAGGTAGTAGCTCCAACTCGGTTTTACAGTGAAAACTTCAGGAATTTCAAACCGGCACTAGGAAACAGACTGAGAACCCAAAGTAAAAGTTTCTCCTGCAACCCGTTCCCTTTGGGCTAGATGAACGTATGTCTCTCCACATGCTCAGTTCTAAGGGATAAGTGTGTGTGAAAGCCGTCCTTCACGTAGCTTGTTGGGAACACAAAGTTTCTCTTCAGTTGCAAACTCCACCCATACATTTATATGGGGAGGTACCCGCTCCAACTCGGTTTTACAGTGAAAACTGCAGGAACTTCAAACCGGCACTAGGAAACAGACTGAGAAACCAGAGTAAAAGTCTATCCTGCATCCCGTTCATTTTTTGCTAGATGAACGAACGTCTCTCCACATGCTCAGTTCTGAGAGATAAGTGTGTGTGAAAGCCGTCCTTCAACAAGATTGTTGGGAACACAATGTTTCTCTTCAGTTGAAAACTCCACTCCATACATATATATGGGGAGGTAGTAGCTCCAACTCGGTTTTACAGTGAAAACTGCAGGAACATCAAACCGGCACTAGGAAACAGACTGAGAAACCAGAGTATAAGTTTCTCCTGCAACCCGTTCCCTTTGTGCTAGATGAACGAACGTCTCTCCACATGCTCAGTTCTGAGGGATAAGTGAGTGTGAAAGCCGTCCTTAACCTAGCTTGTTGGGAACACAAAGTTTCTCTTCAGTTGCAAATTCCACTCCATACATATATATGGGGAGGTACTAGCTCCAACTCGGTTTTACAGTGAAAACTGCAGGAACTTCCAACCGGCACTAGGAAACAGACTGAGAAACCAGAGTATAAGTTTCTCCTGCAACCCGTTCATTTTGTGCTAGATGAACGAAAGCCTCTCCACATGCGCAGTTCTGAGAGATAAGTGTGTGTGAAAGCCGTCCTTCAACTAGATTGTTGGGAACACAATGTTTCTGTTCAGTTGCAAACTCCAATCCATACATATATATGGGGAGGTAGTAGCTCCAACTCGGTTTTACAGTGAAAACTGCAGGAACTTCAAACCAGCACTAGGAAACAGACTGAGAAACCAGAGTAAAAGTTTCTCCTGCAACCCGTTCCCTTTGTGCGAGATGAATGAACGTCTCTCCACCTGCTCAGTTGTGAGAGGTAAGTGTGTGTGAAAGCCGTCCTTCACATAGCTTGTTGGGAACACAAAGTTTCTTTTCAGTTGCAAACTCCACTCCATACATTTATATGGGGAGGTACTAGCTCCAACTCGGTTTTACAGTGAAAACTGCAGGAACATCAAACCGGAACTAGGAAACAGACCTAGAAACCAGAGTATAAGTTTCTCCTACAACAGGTTCCCTTTGGGATAGATGAACGAACGTCTCTCCACATGCTCAGTTCTGAGAGATAAGTGTCTGTGAAAGCCGTCCTTCACCTAGCTTGTTGGGAACACAAAGTTTCTCTTCAGTTACAAACTCCACCCATACATATATATGGGGAGGTACTAGCTCCAAATCGGTTTTACAGTGAAAACTGCAGGAAATTCAAACCGGCACTAGGAAACAGACTGAGAAACCAGAGTAAAAGTTTCTCTTGCAAACCGTTCCCTTCGTGCTAGATGAATGAACGTCTCTCCACATGCTCAGTTCTGAGAGATAAGTGTGTGGGAAAACCGTACTTCACCTAGCTTGTTGGGAACACAAAGTTTCTTTTCAGTTGCAAACTCCAACCATACATATATATGGGGAGGTACTAGCTCCAACTCGGTTTTACAGTGAAAACTGCAGGAATTTCAAACCGGCACTATTAAACAGACTGAGAATCCAGAGTAAAAGTTTCTCCTGCAACCCGTTCCCTTTGTGCTACATGAATGAACGTCTCTCCACATGCTCAGTTCTGAGAGATAAGTGTCTGTGAAAGCCGTCCTTCACCTAGCTTGTTGGGAACACAAAGTTTATCTTCAGTTGCAAACTCCACTCCATACATATATATGGGGAGGTAGTAGCTCCAACTCGGTTTTACAGTGAAAACTTCAGGAATTTCAAACCGGCACTAGGAAACAGACTGAGAACCCAAAGTAAAAGTTTCTCCTGCAACCCGTTCCCTTTGGGCTAGATGAACGTATGTCTCTCCACATGCTCAGTTCTAAGGGATAAGTGTGTGTGAAAGCCGTCCTTCACCTAGCTTGTTGGGAAAACAAAGTTTCTCTTCAGTTGCAAACTCCACCCATACATTTATATGGGGAGGTACCCGCTCCAACTCGGTTTTACAGTGAAAACTGCAGGAACTTCAAACCGGCACTAGGAAACAGACTGAGAAACCAGAGTAAAAGTCTATCCTGCATCCCGTTCATTTTTTGCTAGATGAACGAACTTCTCTCCACATGCTCAGTTCTGAGAGATAAGTGTGTGTGAAAGCCGTCCTTCAACAAGATTGTTGGGAACACAATGTTTCTCTTCAGTTGAAAACTCCACTCCATACATATATATGGGGAGGTAGTAGCTCCAACTCGGTTTTACAGTGAAAACTGCAGGAACTTCAAACCGGCACTAGGAAACACACTGAGAAACCAGAGTAAAAGTTTTTCCTGCAACCCGTTCCCTTTGGGCTAGATGAACGTACGTCTCTCCACATGCTCAGTTCAGAGGGATAAGTGTGTTTGAAAGCCGTCCTTCACCTAGCTTGTTGGGAACACAAAGTTTCTCTTCAGTTGCAAACTCCCCTCCATACATATATATGGGGATGTACTAGCTCCAAATCTGTTTTACAGTGAAAACTGCAGGAACTTCAAACCGGCACCTGGAAACAGACTGAGAAACCAGAGTATAAGTTTCTCCTGCAACCCGTTCCCTTTGTGCTAGATGAACGAACGTCTCTCCACATGCTCAGTTCTGAGAAATAAGTGTCTGTGAAAGCCGTACTTCACCTTGCTTGTTGGGAACACAAAGTTTCTCTTCAGTTGCAAACTCCACCCATACATATATATGGGGAGGTACTAGCTCCAAATCGGTTTTACAGTGAAAACTGCAGGAACTTCAAACCGGCACTAGGAAACAGACTGAGAAACCAGAGTAAAAGTTTCTCCTGAATCCCGTTCATTTTGTGCTAGATGAACGAACGTCTCTCCACATGCTCAGTTCTGAGAGATAAGTGTGTGTGAAAGCCGTCCTTCACCTAGCTTTTGGGAACACAAAGTTTCTCTTCAGTTGCAAACTCCACTCCATACATATATATGGGGAGGTACTAGCTCCAAATCTGTTTTACAGTGAAAACTGCAGGAACTTCAAACCGGCACTAGGAAACACACTGAGAAACCTGTGTAAAAGTTTCTCCTGCAACCCGTTCCCTTTGGGCTAGATGAACGTAAGTCTCTCCACATGCTCAGTTCTGAGGGATAAGTGTGTGTGAAAGCCGTCCTTCACCTAGCTTGTTGGGAACACAAAGTTTCTTTTCAGTTGCAAACTCCACTCCATACATTTATATGGGGAGGTACTAGCTCCAACTCGGTTTTACAGTGAAAACTGCAGGAACATCAAACCGGCACTAGGAAACAGACTGAGAAACCAGAGTATAAGTTTCTCCTGCAACCCGTTCCCTTTGTGCTAGATGAACGAACGTCTCTCCACATGCTCAGTTCTGAGAGATAAGTGTCTGTGAAAGCCGTACTTCACCTAGCTTGTTGGGAACACAAAGTTTCTCTTCAGTTGCAAACTCCATTCATACATATATATGGGGAGGTACTAGCTCCAACTCGGTTTTACAGTGAAAACTGCAGGAACTTCAAACCGGCACTATTAAACAGACTGAGAAACCAGAGTAAAAGTTTCTCCTGCAACCCGTTCCATTTGTGCTACATGAATGAACGTCTCTCCACATGCTCAGTTCTGAGAGATAAGTGTCTGTGAAAGCCGTCCTTCACCAAGCTTGTTGGGAACACAAAGTTTATCTTCAGTTGCAAACTCCACTCCATACATATATATGGGGAGGTAGTAGCTCCAACTCGGTTTTACAGTGAAAACTTCAGGAATTTCAAACCGGCACTAGGAAACAGCCTGAGAACCCAGAGTAAAAGTTTCTCCTGCAACCCGTTCCCTTTGGGCTAGATGAACGTACGTCTCTCCACATGCTCAGTTCTAAGGGATAAGTGTGTGTGAAAGCCGTCCTACACCTAGCTTGTTGGGAACACAAAGTTTCTCTTCAGTTGCAAACTCCACCCATACATATATATGGGGAGGTACTAGCTCCAACTCGGTTATACAGTGAAAACTGCAGGAACTTCAAACCGGCACTAGGAAACACACTGAGAAACCAGAGTAAAAGTTTCTCCTGCAACCCGTTCCCTTTGGGCTAGATGAACGAACGTCTCTCCACATGCTCAGTTCTGAGAGATAAGTGTGTGTGAAAGCCGTCCTTCACCTAGCTTTTGGGAACACAAAGTTTCTCTTCAGTTGCAAACTCCACTCCATACATATATATGGGGAGGTACTAGCTCCAAATCTGTTTTACAGTGAAAACTGCAGGAACTTCAAACCGGCACTAGGAAACACACTGAGAAACCTGTGTAAAAGTTTCTCCTGCAACCCGTTCCCTTTGGGCTAGATGAACGTACGTCTCTCCACATGCTCAGTTCTGAGGGATATGTGTGTGTGAAAGCCGTCCTACACCTAGCTTGTTGGGAACACAAAGTTTCTTTTCAGTAGCAAACTCCACTCCTTACATTTATATGGGGAGGTACTAGCTCCAACTCGGTTTTACAGTGAAAACTGCAGGAACATCAAACCGGCACTAGGAAACAGACTGAGAAACCAGAGTATAAGTTTCTCCTGCAACCCGTTCCCTTTGTGCTAGATGAACGAACGTCTCTCCACATGCTCAGTTCTGAGAGATAAGTGTCTGTGAAAGCCGTACTTCACCTAGCTTGTTGGGAACACAAAGTTTCTCTTCAGTTGCAAACTCCACCCATACATATATATGGGGAGGTACTAGCTCCAACTCGGTTTTACAGTGAAAACTGCAGGAACTTCAAACCGGCACTATTAAACAGACTGAGAAACCAGAGTAAAAGTTTCTCCTGCAACCCGTTCCCTTTGTGCTACATGAATGAACGTCTCTCCACATGCTCAGTTCTGAGAGATAAGTGTCTGTGAAAGCCGTCCTTCACCAAGCTTGTTGGGAACACAAAGTTTATCTTCAGTTGCAAACTCCACTCCATACATATATATGGGGAGGTAGTAGCTCCAACTCGGTTTTACAGTGAAAACTTCAGGAATTTCAAACCGGCACTAGGAAACAGCCTGAGAACCCAGAGTAAAAGTTTCTCCTGCAACCCGTTCCCTTTGGGCTAGATGAACGTACGTCTCTCCACATGCTCAGTTCTAAGGGATAAGTGTGTGTGATAGCCGTCCTTCACCTAGCTTGTTGGGAACACAAAGTTTCTCTTCAGTTGCAAACTCCACCCATACATATATATGGGGAGGTACTAGCTCCAACTCGGTTATACAGTGAAAACTGCAGGAACTTCAAACCGGCACTAGGAAACACACTGAGAAACCAGAGTATAAGTTTCTCCTGCAACCCGTTCCCTTTGGGCTAGATGAACGTACGTCTCTACACATGCTCAGTTCTGAGGGATAAGTGTGTTTGAAAGCCGTCCTTCACCTAGCTTGTTGGGAACACAAAGTTTCTCTTCAGTTGCAAACTCCCCTCCATACATATATATGGGGATGTACTAGCTCCAAATCTGTTTTACAGTGAAAACTGCAGGAACTTCAAACCGGCACCTGGAAACAGACTGAGAAACCAGAGTAAAAGTTTCTCCTGCAACCCGTTCCCTTTGTGCTAGATGAATGAACGTATCTCCACATGCTCAGTTCTGAGAGATAAGTGTGTGTGAAAGCCCTACTTCACATTGCTTGTTGGGAACACAAAGTTTCTCTTCAGTTGCAAACTCCACTCCATACATTTATATGGGGAAGTACTAGCTCCAACTCGGTTTACAGTGAAAACTGCAGGAACTTCAAACCGGCACTATTAAACAGACTGAGAAACCAGAGTAAAAGTTTCTCCTGCAACCCGTTCCCTTTGTGCTACATGAATGAACGTCTCTCCACATGCTCAGTTCTGAGAGATAAGTGTCTGTGAAAGCCGTCCTTCACCAAGCTTGTTGGGAACACAAAGTTTATCTTCAGTTGCAAACTCCACTCCATACATATATATGGGGAGGTAGTAGCTCCAACTCGGTTTTACAGTGAAAACTTCAGGAATTTCAAACCGGCACTAGGAAACAGCCTGAGAACCCAGAGTAAAAGTTTCTCCTGCAACCCGTTCCCTTTGGGCTAGATGAACGTACGTCTCTCCACATGCTCAGTTCTAAGGGATAAGTGTGTGTGAAAGCCGTCCTTCACATAGCTTGTTGGGAACACAAAGTTTCTCTTCAGTTGCAAACTCCACCCATACATATATATGGGGAGGTACTAGCTCCAACTCGGTTATACAGTGAAAACTGCAGGAACTTCAAACCGGCACTAGGAAACACACTGAGAAACCAGAGTAAAAGTTTCTCCTGCAACCCGTTCCCTTTGGGCTAGATGAACGAACGTCTCTCCACATGCTCAGTTCTGAGAGATAAGTGTGTGTGAAAGCCGTCCTTCACCTAGCTTTTGGGAACACAAAGTTTCTCTTCAGTTGCAAACTCCACTCCATACATATATATGGGGAGGTACTAGCTCCAAATCTGTTTTACAGTGAAAACTGCAGGAACTTCAAACCGGCACTAGGAAACACACTGAGAAACCTGTGTAAAAGTTTCTCCTGCAACCCGTTCCCTTTGGGCTAGATGAACGTACGTCTCTCCACATGCTCAGTTCTGAGGGATATGTGTGTGTGAAAGCCGTCCTACACCTAGCTTGTTGGGAACACAAAGATTCTTTTCAGTTGCAAACTCCACTCCTTACATTTATATGGGGAGGTACTAGCTCCAACTCGGTTTTACAGTGAAAACTGCAGGAACATCAAACCGGCACTAGGAAACAGACTGAGAAACCAGAGTATAAGTTTCTCCTGCAACCCGTTCCCTTTGTGCTAGATGAACGAACATCTCTCCACATGCTCAGTTCTGAGAGATAAGTGTCTGTGAAAGCCGTACTTCACCTAGCTTGTTGGGAACACAAAGTTTCTCTTCAGTTGCAAACTCCATCCATACATATATATGGGGAGGTACTAGCTCCAACTCGGTTTTACAGTGAAAACTGCAGGAACTTCAAACCGGCACTATTAAACAGACTGAGAAACCAGAGTAAAAGTTTCTCCTGCAACCCGTTCCCTTTGTGCTACATGAATGAACGTCTCTCCACATGCTCAGTTCTGAGAGATAAGTGTCTGTGAAAGCCGTCCTTCACCAAGCTTGTTGGGAACACAAAGTTTATCTTCAGTTGCAAACTCCACTCCATACATATATATGGGGAGGTAGTAGCTCCAACTCGGTTTTACAGTGAAAACTTCAGGAATTTCAAACCGGCACTAGGAAACAGCCTGAGAACCCAGAGTAAAAGTTTCTCCTGCAACCCGTTCCCTTTGGGCTAGATGAACGTACGTCTCTCCACATGCTCAGTTCTAAGGGATAAGTGTGTGTGAAAGCCGTCCTTCACCTAGCTTGTTGGGAACACAAAGTTTCTCTTCAGTTGCAAACTCCACCCATACATATATATGGGGAGGTACTAGCTCCAACTCGGTTATACAGTGAAAACTGCAGGAACTTCAAACCGGCACTAGGAAACACACTGAGAAACCAGAGTATAAGTTTCTCCTGCAACCCGTTCCCTTTGGGCTAGATGAACGTACGTCTCTACACATGCTCAGTTCTGAGGGATAAGTGTGTTTGAAAGCCGTCCTTCACCTAGCTTGTTGGGAACACAAAGTTTCTCTTCAGTTGCAAACTCCCCTCCATACATATATATGGGGATGTACTAGCTCCAAATCTGTTTTACAGTGAAAACTGCAGGAACTTCAAACCGGCACCTGGAAACAGACTGAGAAACCAGAGTAAAAGTTTCTCCTGCAACCCGTTCCCTTTGTGCTAGATGAATGAACGTATCTCCACATGCTCAGTTCTGAGAGATAAGTGTGTGTGAAAGCCCTACTTCACATAGCTTGTTGGGAACACAAAGTTTCTCTTCAGTTGCAAACTCCACTCCATACATTTATATGGGGAAGTACTAGCTCCAACTCGGTTTTACAGTGAAAACTGCAGGAACATCAAACCGGCACTAGGAAACAGACTGAGAAACCAGAGTAAAAGTTTCTACTGCAACCCATTCCCTTTGTGCTAGATGAACGAATGTCTCTCCACATGCTCATTTCTGAGAGATAAGTGTCTGTGAAAGCCGTCCTTCAACTAGATTGTTGGGAACACAATGTTTCTCTTCAGTTGCAAACTCCACTCCATACATATATATGGGGAGGTAGTAGCTCCAACTCGGTTTTACAGAGAAAACTGCAGGAACTTCAAACCGGGACTAGGAAAAAAACTGAGAAACCAGAGTAAAAGTTTCTCTTGCAAACCGTTCCCTTCTTGCTAGATGAATGAACGTCTCTCCACATGCTCAGTTCTGAGAGATAAGTGTGTGGGAAAGCCGTACTTCACCTAGCTTGTTGGGAACACAAAGTTTCTTTTCAGTTGCAAACTCCAACCATACATATATATGGGGAGGTACTAGCTCCAACTCGGTTTTACAGTGAAAACTGCAGGAATTTTAAACCGGCACTATTAAACAGACTGAGAAACCAGAGTAAAATTTCTCCTGCAACCCGTTCCCTTTGGGCTAGATGAACGTACGTATCTCCACATGCTCAGTTCTGAGGGATAAGTGTGTGTGAAAGCCGCCCTTCACCTAGCTTGTTGGGAACACAAAGTTTCTCTTCAGTTGCAAACTCCCCTCCATACATATATATGGGGAGGTATTAGCTCCAAATCGGTTTTACAGTGAAAACTGCAGGAACTTCAAACCGGCATCTGGAAACAGAGTGAGAAACCAGAGTAAAAGTTTCTCCTGCAACCCGTTCCCTTTGTGCTACATGAATGAACGTCTCTCCACATGCTCAGTTCTGAGAGATAAGTGTCTGTGAAAGCCGTCCTTCACGTAGCTTGTTGGGAACACAAAGTTTATATTCAGTTGCAAACTCCACTCCATACATATATATGGGGAGGTAGTAGCTCCAACTCGGTTTTACAGTGAAAAGTTCAGGAATTTCAAACCGGCACCAAGAAACAGACTGAGAACCCAGAGTAAAAGTTTCTCCTGCAACCAGTTCCATTTGGGCTAGATGAACGTACGTCTCTCCACATGCTCAGTTCTAAGGGATAAGTGTGTGTGAAAGCCGTCCTTCACCTAGCTTGTTGGGAACACAAAGTTTCTCTTCAGTTGCAAACTCCACCCATACATATATATGGGGAGGTACTAGCTCCAACTCGGTTTTACAGTGAAAACTGCAGGAACTTCAAACCGGCACTAGGAAACAGACTGAGAAACCAGAGTAAAAGTCTATCCTGCATCCCGTTCATTTTGTGCTAGATGAACGAACGTCTCTCCACATGCTCAGTTCTGAGAGATAAGTGTGTGTGAAAGCCGTCCTTCACCTAGCTTTTGGGAACACAAAGTTTCTCTTCAGTTGCAAACTCCACTCCATACATATATATGGGGAGGTACTAGCTCCAAATCTGTTTTACAGTGAAAACTGCAGGAACTTCAAACCGGCACTAGGAAACACACTGAGAAACCTGTGTAAAAGTTTCTCCTGCAACCCGTTCCCTTTGGGCTAGATGAACGTACGTCTCTCCACATGCTCAGTTCTGAGGGATATGTGTGTGTGAAAGCCGTCCTACACCTAGCTTGTTGGGAACACAAAGTTTCTTTTCAGTTGCAAACTCCACTCCTTACATTTATATGGGGAGGTACTAGCTCCAACTCGGTTTTACAGTGAAAACTGCAGGAACATCAAACCGGCACTAGGAAACAGACTGAGAAACCAGAGTATAAGTTTCTCCTGCAACCCGTTCCCTTTGTGCTAGATGAACGAACATCTCTCCACATGCTCAGTTCTGAGAGATAAGTGTCTGTGAAAGCCGTACTTCACCTAGCTTGTTGGGAACACAAAGTTTCTCTTCAGTTGCAAACTCCATCCATACATATATATGGGGAGGTACTAGCTCCAACTCGGTTTTACAGTGAAAACTGCAGGAACTTCAAACCGGCACTATTAAACAGACTGAGAAACCAGAGTAAAAGTTTCTCCTGCAACCCGTTCCCTTTGTGCTACATGAATGAACGTCTCTCCACATGCTCAGTTCTGAGAGATAAGTGTCTGTGAAAGCCGTCCTTCACCAAGCTTGTTGGGAACACAAAGTTTATCTTCAGTTGCAAACTCCACTCCATACATATATATGGGGAGGTAGTAGCTCCAACTCGGTTTTACAGTGAAAACTTCAGGAATTTCAAACCGGCACTAGGAAACAGCCTGAGAACCCAGAGTAAAAGTTTCTCCTGCAACCCGTTCCCTTTGGGCTAGATGAACGTACGTCTCTCCACATGCTCAGTTCTAAGGGATAAGTGTGTGTGAAAGCCGTCCTTCACCTAGCTTGTTGGGAACACAAAGTTTCTCTTCAGTTGCAAACTCCACCCATACATATATATGGGGAGGTACTAGCTCCAACTCGGTTATACAGTGAAAACTGCAGGAACTTCAAACCGGCACTAGGAAACACACTGAGAAACCAGAGTATAAGTTTCTCCTGCAACCCGTTCCCTTTGGGCTAGATGAACGTACGTCTCTACACATGCTCAGTTCTGAGGGATAAGTGTGTTTGAAAGCCGTCCTTCACCTAGCTTGTTGGGAACACAAAGTTTCTCTTCAGTTGCAAACTCCCCTCCATACATATATATGGGGATGTACTAGCTCCAAATCTGTTTTACAGTGAAAACTGCAGGAACTTCAAACCGGCACCTGGAAACAGACTGAGAAACCAGAGTAAAAGTTTCTCCTGCAACCCGTTCCCTTTGTGCTAGATGAATGAACGTATCTCCACATGCTCAGTTCTGAGAGATAAGTGTGTGTGAAAGCCCTACTTCACATAGCTTGTTGGGAACACAAAGTTTCTCTTCAGTTGCAAACTCCACTCCATACATTTATATGGGGAAGTACTAGCTCCAACTCGGTTTTACAGTGAAAACTGCAGGAACATCAAACCGGCACTAGGAAACAGACTGAGAAACCAGAGTAAAAGTTTCTACTGCAACCCATTCCCTTTGTGCTAGATGAACGAATGTCTCTCCACATGCTCAGTTCTGAGAGATAAGTGTCTGTGAAAGCCGTCCTTCAACTAGATTGTTGGGAACACAATGTTTCTCTTCAGTTGCAAACTCCACTCCATACATATATATGGGGAGGTAGTAGCTCCAACTCGGTTTTACAGAGAAAACTGCAGGAACTTCAAACCGGGACTAGGAAACAAACTGAGAAACCAGAGTAAAAGTTTCTCTTGCAAACCGTTCCCTTCTTGCTAGATGAATGAACGTCTCTCCACATGCTCAGTTCTGAGAGATAAGTGTGTGGGAAAGCCGTACTTCACCTAGCTTGTTGGGAACACAAAGTTTCTTTTCAGTTGCAAACTCCAACCATACATATATATGGGGAGGTACTAGCTCCAACTCGGTTTTACAGTGAAAACTGCAGGAATTTTAAACCGGCACTATTAAACAGACTGAGAAACCAGAGTAAAATTTCTCCTGCAACCCGTTCCCTTTGGGCTAGATGAACGTACGTATCTCCACATGCTCAGTTCTGAGGGATAAGTGTGTGTGAAAGCCGCCCTTCTCCTAGCTTGTTGGGAACACAAAGTTTCTCTTCAGTTGCAAACTCCCCTCCATACATATATATGGGGAGGTATTAGCTCCAAATCGGTTTTACAGTGAAAACTGCAGGAACTTCAAACCGGCACCTGGAAACAGAGTGAGAAACCAGAGTAAAAGTTTCTCCTGGAACCCGTTCCCTTTGTGCTACATGAATGAACGTCTCTCCACATGCTCAGTTCTGAGAGATAAGTGTCTGTGAAAGCCGTCCTTCACGTAGCTTGTTGGGAACACAAAGTTTATATTCAGTTGCAAACTCCACTCCATACATATATATGGGGAGGTAGTAGCTCCAACTCGGTTTTACAGTGAAAAGTTCAGGAATTTCAAACCGGCACCAAGAAACAGACTGAGAACCCAGAGTAAAAGTTTCTCCTGCAACCAGTTCCCTTTGGGCTAGATGAACGTACGTCTCTCCACATGCTCAGTTCTAAGGGATAAGTGTGTGTGAAAGCCGTCCTTCACCTAGCTTGTTGGGAACACAAAGTTTCTCTTCAGTTGCAAACTCCACCCATACATATATATGGGGAGGTACTAGCTCCAACTCGGTTTTACAGTGAAAACTGCAGGAACTTCAAACCGGCACTAGGAAACAGACTGAGAAACCAGAGTAAAAGTCTATCCTGCATCCCGTTCATTTTGTGCTAGATGAACGAACGTCTCTCCACATGCTCAGTTCTGAGAGATAAGTGTGTGTGAAAGCCGTCCTTCAACAAGATTGTTGGGAACACAATGTTTCTCTTCAGTTGAAAACTCCACTCCATACATATATATGGGGAGGTAGTAGCTCCAACTCGGTTTTACAGTGAAAACTGCAGGAACTTCAAACCGGCACTAGGAAACACACTGAGAAACCAGAGTAAAAGTTTCTCCTGCAACCCGTTCCCTTTGGGCTAGATGAACGTACGTCTCTCCACATGCTCAGTTCTGAGGGATAAGTGTGTTTGAAAGCCGTCCTTCACCTAGCTTGTTGGGAACACAAAGTTTCTCTTCAGTTGCAAACTCCCCTCCATACATATATATGGGGATGTACTAGCTCCAAATCTGTTTTACAGTGAAAACTGCAGGAACTTCAAACCGGCACCTGGAAACAGACTGAGAAACCAGAGTAAAAGTTTCTCCTGCAACCCGTTCCCTTTGTGCTAGATGAATGAAAGTCTCTCCACATGCTCAGTTCTGAGAGATAAGTGTGTGTGAAAGCCCTACTTCACCTAGCTTGTTGGGAACACAAAGTTTCTCTTCAGTTGCAAACTCCACTTCATACATTTATATGGGGAAGTACTAGCTCCAACTCGGTTTTACAGTGAAAACTGCAGGAACATCAAACCGGCACTAGGAAACAGACTGAGAAACCAGAGTAAAAGTTTCTCCTGCAACCCATTCCCTTTGTGCTAGATGAACGAACGTCTCTCCACATGCTCAGTTCTGAGAGATAAGTGTCTGAGAAAGCCATCCTTCAACTAGATTGTTGGGAACACAATGTTTCTCTTCAGTTGCAAACTCCAATCCATATATATATATGGGGAGGTAGTAGCTCCAACTCGGTTTTACAGAGAAAACTGCAGGAACTTCAAACCGGGACTAGGAAACAGACTTAGAAACCAGAGTAAAAGTTTATCTTGCAAACCGTTCCCTTCGTGCTAGATGAATGAACGTCTCTCCACATGCTCAGTTCTGAGGGATATGTGTGTGTGAAAGCCGTCCTTC
Organism: Camelus dromedarius; assembly: GCF_036321535.1. Lineage (NCBI taxonomy): Eukaryota > Metazoa > Chordata > Mammalia > Artiodactyla > Camelidae > Camelus > Camelus dromedarius. The sequence goes on from NW_026989750.1 coordinate 2,103,845, forward strand.
ACCTAGCTTGTTGGGAACACAAAGTTTCTTTTCAGTTGCAAACTCCACTCCATACATATATATGGGGAGGTAGTAGCTCCAACTCGGTTTTACAGTGAAAACTGCAGGAATTAAAACCGGCACTAAGAAACAGACCTAGAAACCAGAGTATAAGTTTCCCCTGCAACCCGTTCCCTTTGTGCTAGATGAACGAACGTCTCTCCACATGCTCAGTTCTGAGAGATAAGTGTCTGTGAAAGCCGTCCTTCACCTAGCTTGTTGGGAACACAAAGTTTATCTTCAGTTGCAAACTCCACTCCATACATATATATGGGGAGGTAGTAGCTCCAACTCGGTTTTACAGTGAAAACTTCAGGAATTTCAAACCGGCACTAGGAAACAGACTGAGAACCCAGAGTAAAATTTTCTCCTGCAACCCGTTCCCTTTGGGCTAGATGAACGTACGTCTCTCCACATGCTCAGTTCTAAGGGATAAGTGTGTTTGAAAGCCGTCCTTCACCTAGCTTGTTGGGAACACAAAGTTTCTCTTCAGTTGCAAACTCCACCCATACATATATATGGGGAGGTACTAGCTCCAACTCGGTTTTACAGTGAAAACTGCAGGAACTTCAAACCGGCACTAGGAAACAGACTGAGAAACCAGAGTAAAAGTCTATCCTGCATCCCGTTCAATTTGTGCTAGATGAACGAACGTCTCTCCACATGCTCAGTTCTGAGAGATAAGTGTGTGTGAAAGCCGTCCTTCAACAAGATTGTTGGGAACACAATGTTTCTCTTCAGTTGAAAACTCCAATCCATACATATATATGGGGAGGTAGTAGCTCCAACTCGGTTTTACAGTGAAAACTGCAGGAACTTCAAACCGGCACTAGGAAACACACTGAGAAACCAGAGTAAAAGTTTCTCCTGCAACCCGTTCCCTTTGGGCTAGATGAACGTACGTCTCTACACATGCTCAGTTCTGAGGGATAAGTGTGTTTGAAAGCCGTCCTTCACCTAGCTTGTTGGGAACACAAAGTTTCTCTTCAGTTGCAAACTCCCCTCCATACATATATATGGGGATGTACTAGCTCCAAATCTGTTTTACAGTGAAAACTGCAGGAACTTCAAACCGGCACCTGGAAACAGACTGAGAAACCAGAGTAAAAGTTTCTCCTGCAACCCGTTCCCTTTGTGCTAGATGAATGAACGTCTCTCCACATGCTCAGTTCTGAGAGATAAGTGTGTGTGAAAGCCCTACTTCACATAGCTTGTTGGGAACACAAAGTTTCTCTTCAGTTGCAAACTCCACTCCATACATTTATATGGGGAAGTACTAGCTCCAACTCGGTTTTACAGTGAAAACTGCAGGAACATCAAACCGGCACTAGGAAACAGACTGAGAAACCAGAGTAAAAGTTTCTCCTGCAACCCATTCCCTTTGTGCTAGATGAACGAACGTCTCTCCACATGCTCAGTTCTGAGAGATAAGTGTCTGTGAAAGCCGTCCTTCAACTAGATTGTTGGGAACACAATGTTTCTCTTCAGTTGCAAACTCCAATCCATATATATATATGGGGAGGTAGTAGCTCCAACTCGGTTTTACAGAGAAAACTGCAGGAACTTCAAACCGGGACTAGGAAACAGACTTAGAAACCAGAGTAAAAGTTTCTCTTGCAAACCGTTCCCTTCGTGCTAGATGAATGAACGTCTCTCCACATGCTCAGTTCTGAGAGATAAGTGTGTGGGAAAGCCGTACTTCACCTAGCTTGTTGGGAACACAAAGTTTCTTTTCAGTTGCAAAATCCAATCCATACATATATATGGGGAGGTACTAGCTCCAACTCGGTTTTACAGTGAAAACTGCAGGAACTTCAAACCGGCACTAGGAAACAGACTGAGAAACCAGAGTAAAAGTTTCTCCTGCAAACCCTTCCCTTTGTGCTAGATAAACGAAAGTCTCTCCACATGCTCAGTTCTGAGAGATAATTGCGTGTGAAAGCCGCCCTTCACCTAGATTGTTGGGAACACTAAGTTTCTCTTCAGTTGCTAAATCCATTCCATACATATATATGGGGAGGTAGTAGCTCCAACTCGGTATTACAGTGAAAACTGCAGGAACATCAACCCGGCACTAGGAAACACACTGAGAAACCTGAGTAAAAGTTTCTCCTGCAACCCGTTCCCTTTGGGCTAGATGAACGTACGTCTCTCCACATGCTCAGTTCTGAGGGATAAGTGTGTGTGAAAGCCGTCCTTCACCTAGCTTGTTGGGAACACAAAGTTTCTCTTCAGTTGCAAACTCCACTCCATACATATATATGGGGAGGTACTAGCTCCAAATCGGTTTTACAGTGAAAACTGCAGGAATTCAAACCGGCATTAGGAAACAGACCTAGAAACCAGAGTATAAGTTTCTCCTGCAACCCGTTCCATTTGTGCTAGATGAACGAACGTCTCTCCACATGCTCAGTTCTGAGAGATAACTGTCTGTGAAAGCCGTCCTTCACCTAGCTTGTTGGGAACACAAAGTTTCTCTTCAGTTGCAAACTCCACCCATACATATATATGGGGAGGTACTAGCTCCAAATCGGTTTTACTGTGAAAACTGCAGGAACTTCAAACCGGCACTAGGAAACAGACTGAGAAACCAGAGTAAAAGTTTCTCTTGCATCCCGTTCATTTTGTGCTAGATGAACGAACGTCTCTCCACATGCTCAATTCTGAGAGATGTGTGTGTGAAAGCCGTCCTTCAACAAGACTGTTGGGAACACAATGTTTCTCTTCAGTTGAAAACTCCACTCCATACATATATATGGGGAGGTAGTAGCTCCAACTCTGTTTTACAGTGAAAACTGCAGGAACTTCAAACCGGCACTAGGAAACACACTGAGAAACCTGTGTAAAAGTTTCTCCTGCAACCCGTTCCCTTTGGGCTAGATGAACGTACGTCTCTCCACATGCTCAGTTCTGAGGGATAAGTGTGTGTGAAAGCCGTCCTTCACCTAGCTTGTTGGGAACACAAAGTTTCTTTTCAGTTGCAAACTCCACTCCATACATTTATATGGGGAGGTACTAGCTCCAACTCGGTTTTACAGTGAAAACTGCAGGAACATCAAACCGGCACTAGGAAACAGACTGAGAAACCAGAGTATAAGTTTCTCCAGCAACCCGTTCCCTTTGTGCTAGATGAACGAACGTCTCTCCACATGCTCAGTTCTGAGAGATAAGTGTCTGTGAAAGCCGTACTTCACCTAGCTTGTTGGGAACACAAAGTTTCCCTTCAGTTGCAAACTCCACCCATACATATATATGGGGAGGTACTAGCTCCAACTCGGTTTTACAGTGAAAACTGCAGGAACTTCAAACCGGCACTAGGAAACAGACTGAGAAACCAGAGTAAAAGTTTCTCCTGCATCCCGTTCATTTTGTGCTAGATGAACGAACGTCTCTCCACATGCTCAGTTCTGAGAGATAAGTGTGTGTGAAAGCCGTCCTTCAACAAGTTTGTTTTGAACACAATGTTTCTCTTCAGTTGAAAACTCCACTCCATACATATATATGGGGAGGTAGTAGCTCCAACTCGGTTTTACAGTGAAAACTGCAGGAACTTCAAACCGGCACTAGGAAACAGACTGAGAAACCAGAGTGAAAGTTTCTCCTGCAACCCGTTAACTTTGGGCTAGATGAACGTACGTATCTCCACATGCACAGTTCTGAGGGATAAGTGTGTGTGAAAGCCGCCCTTCACCTAGCTTGTTGGGAACACAAAGTTTCTCTTCAGTTGCAAACTCCCCTCCATACATTTATATGGGGAAGTACTAGCTCCAACTCGGTTTTACAGTGAAAACTGCAGGAACATCAAACCGGCACTAGGAAACAGACTGAGAAACCAGAGTAAAAGTTTCTCCTGCAACCCATTCCCTTTGTGCTAGATGAACGAACGTCTCTCCACATGCTCAGTTCTGAGACATAAGTGTCTGTTAAAGCCGTATTTCAACTAGATTGTTGGGAACACAATGTTTCTCTTCAGTTGCAAACTCCACTCCATACATATATATGGGGAGGTAGTAGCTCCAACACGGTTTTACAGAGAAAACTGCAGGAACTTCAAACCGGGACTAGGATACAGACTGAGAAACCAGAGTAAAAGTTTCTCTTGCAAACCGTTCCCTTCGTGCTAGATGAATGAACGTCTCTCCACATGCTCAGTTCTGAGAGATAAGTGTGTGGGAAAACCGTACTTCACCTAGCTTGTTGGGAACACAAAGTTTCTTTTCAGTTGCAAACTCCAACCATACATATATATGGGGAGGTACTAGCTCCAACTCGGTTTTACAGTGAAAACTGCAGGAATTTCAAACCGGCACTATTAAACAGACTGAGAAACCAGAGTAAAAGTTTCTCCTGCAACCCGTTCCTTTGTGCTACATGAATGAACGTCTCTCCACATGCACAGTTCTGAGAGATAAGTGTCTGTGAAAGCCGTCCTTCACCTAGCTTGTTGGGAACACAAAGTTTATCTTCAGTTGCAAACGCCATTCCATACATATATATGGGGAGGTAGTAGCTCCAACTCGGTTTTACAGTGAAAACTTCAGGAATTTCAAACCGGCACTAGGAAACAGACTGAGAACCCAAAGTAAAAGTTTCTCCTGCAACCCGTTCCCTTTGGGCTAGATGAACGTATGTCTCTCCACATGCTCATTTCTAAGGGATAAGTGTGTGTGAAAGCCGTCCTTCACATAGCTTGTTGGGAACACAAAGTTTCTCTTCAGTTGCAAACTCCACCCATACATATATATGGGGAGGTACCCGCTCCAACTCGGTTTTACAGTGAAAACTGCAGGAACTTCAAACCGGCACTAGGAAACAGACTGAGAAACCAGAGTAAAAGTTCCTCCTGCAAACCCTTCCCTTTGTGCTAGATAAACGAAAGTCTCTCCACATGCTCAGTTCTGAGAGATAATTGCGTGTGAAAGCCGCCCTTCACCTAGAATGTTGGGAACACTAAGTTTCTCTTCAGTTGCTAAATCCATTCCATACATATATATGGGGAGGTAGTAGCTCCAACTCGGTTTTACAGTGAAAACTGCAGGAACATCAAACCGGCACTAAGAAACACACTGAGAAACCTGAGTAAAAGTTTCTCCTGCAACCCGTTCCCTTTGGGCTAGATGAACGTACGTCTCTCCACATGCTCAGTTCTGAGGGATAAGTGTGTGTGAAAGCCGTCCTTCACCTAGCTTGTTGGGAACACAAAGTTTCTCTTCAGTTGCAAACTCCACTCCATACATATATATGGGGAGGTACTAGCTCCAAATCGGTTTTACAGTGAAAACTGCAGGAATTCAAACCGGCACTAGGAAACAGACCTAGAAACCAGAGTATAAGTTTCTCCTGCAACCCGTTCCCTTTGTTCTAGATGAACGAACGTCTCTCCACATGCTCAGTTCTGAGAGATAAGTGTCTGTGAAAGCCGTCCTTCACCTAGCTTGTTGGGAACACAAAGTTTCTCTTCAGTTGCAAACTCCACCCATACATATATATGGGGAGGTACTAGCTCCAACTCGGTTTTACTGTGAAAACTGCAGGAACTTCAAACCGGCACTAGGAAACAGACTGAGAAACCAGAGTAAAAGTTTCTCTTGCATCCCGTTCATTTTGTGCTAGATGAACGAACGTCTCTCCACATGCTCAATTCTGAGAGATGTGTGTGTGAAAGCCGTCCTTCAACAAGACTGTTGGGAACACAATGTTTCTCTTCAGTTGAAAACTCCACTCCATACATATATATGGGGAGGTAGTAGCTCCAACTCGGTTTTACAGTGAAAACTGCAGGAACTTCAAACCGGCACTAGGAAACACACTGAGAAACCTGTGTAAAAGTTTCTCCTGCAACCCGTTCCCTTTGGGCTAGATGAACGTACGTCTCTCCACATGCTCAGTTCTGAGGGATAAGTGTGTGTGAAAGCCGTCCTTCACCTAGCTTGTTGGGAACACAAAGTTTCTTTTCAGTTGCAAACTCCACTCCATACATTTATATGGGGTGCTACTAGCTCCAACTCGGTTTTACAGTGAAAACTGCAGGAACATCAAACCGGCACTAGGAAACAGACTGAGAAACCAGAGTATAAGTTTCTCCAGCATCCCGTTCCCTTTGTGCTAGATGAACGAACGTCTCTCCACATGCTCAGTTCTGAGAGATAAGTGTCTGTGAAAGCCGTCCTTCACCTAGCTTGTTGGGAACACAAAGTTTCTCTTCAGTTGCAAACTCCACCCATACATATATATGGGGAGGTACTAGCTCCAACTCGGTTTTACAGTGAAAACTGCAGGAACTTCAAACCGGCACTAGGAAACAGACTGAGAAACCAGAGTAAAATTTTCTCCTGCATCCCGTTCATTTTGTGCTAGATGAACGAACGTCTCTCCACATGCTCAGTTCTGAGAGATAAGTGTGTGTGAAAGCCGTCCTTCAACAAGATTGTTTTGAACACAATGTTTCTCTTCAGTTGAAAACTCCACTCCATACATATATATGGGGAGGTAGTTGCTCCAACTCGGTTTTACAGTGAAAACTGCAGGAACTTCAAACCGGCACTAGGAAACAGACTGAGAAACCAGAGTAAAAGTTTCTCCTGCAACCCGTTCCCTTTGGGCTAGATGAACGTACGTATCTCCACATGCTCAGTTCTGAGGGATAAGTGTGTGTGAAAGCCGCCCTTCACCTAGCTTGTTGGGAACACAAAGATTCTCTTCAGTTGCAAACTCCCCTCCATACATATATATGGGGAGGTACTAGCTCCAAATCGGTTTTACAGTGAAAACTGCAGGAACTTCAAACCGGCACCTGGAAACAGAGTGAGAAACCACAGTAAAATTTTCTCCTGCAACCCGTTCCCTTTGTGCTAGATGAATGAACGTCTCTCCACATGCTCAGTTCTGAGAGATAAGTGTGTGTGAAAGCCGTACTTCACCTAGCTTGTTGGGAACACAAAGTTTCTCTTCAGTTGCAAACTCCACTCCATACATTTATATGGGGAAGTACTAGCTCCAACTCGGTTTTACAGTGAAAACTGCAGGAACATCAAACCGGCACTAGGAAACAGACTGAGAAACCAGAGTAAAAGTTTCTCCTGCAACCCGTTCCCTTTGGGCTAGATGAACGTACGTCTCTCAACATGCTCAGTTCTGAGGGATAAGTGTGTGTGAAAGCCGTCCTTCACCTAGCTTGTTGGGAACACAAAGTTTCTCTTCAGTTGTAAACTCCACTCCATACATATATATGGGGAGGTACTAGCTCCAAATCGGTTTTACAGTGAAAACTGCAGGAATTCAAACCGGCATTAGGAAACAGACCTAGAAACCAGAGTATAAGTTTCTCCTGCAACCCGTTCCCTTTGTGCTAGATGAACGAACGTCTCTCCACATGCTCAGTTCTGAGAGATAACTGTCTGTGAAAGCCGTCCTTCACCTAGCTTGTTGGGAACACAAAGTTTCTCTTCAGTTGCAAACTCCACCCATACATATATATGGGGAGGTACTAGCTCCAAATCGGTTTTACTGTGAAAACTGCAGGAACTTCAAACCGGCACTAGGAAACAGACTGAGAAACCAGAGTAAAAGTTTCTCTTGCATCCCGTTCATTTTGTGCTAGATGAACGAACGTCTCTCCACATGCTCAATTCTGAGAGATGTGTGTGTGAAAGCCGTCCTTCAACAAGACTGTTGGGAACACAATGTTTCTCTTCAGTTGAAAACTCCACTCCATACATATATATGGGGAGGTAGTAGCTCCAACTCTGTTTTACAGTGAAAACTGCAGGAACTTCAAACCGGCACTAGGAAACACACTGAGAAACCTGTGTAAAAGTTTCTCCTGCAACCCGTTCCCTTTGGGCTAGATGAACGTACGTCTCTCCACATGCTCAGTTCTGAGGGATAAGTGTGTGTGAAAGCCGTCCTTCACCTAGCTTGTTGGGAACACAAAGTTTCTTTTCAGTTGCAAACTCCACTCCATACATTTATATGGGGAGGTACTAGCTCCAACTCGGTTTTACAGTGAAAACTGCAGGAACATCAAACCGGCACTAGGAAACAGACTGAGAAACCAGAGTATAAGTTTCTCCAGCAACCCGTTCCCTTTGTGCTAGATGAACGAACGTCTCTCCACATGCTCAGTTCTGAGAGATAAGTGTCTGTGAAAGCCGTACTTCACCTAGCTTGTTGGGAACACAAAGTTTCTCTTCAGTTGCAAACTCCACCCATACATATATATGGGGAGGTACTAGCTCCAACTCGGTTTTACAGTGAAAACTGCAGGAACTTCCAACCGGCACTAGGAAACAGACTGAGAAACCAGAGTAAAAGTTTCTCTTGCATCCCGTTCATTTTGTGCTAGATGAACGAACGTCTCTCCACATGCTCAGTTCTGAGAGATAAGTGTGTGTGAAAGCCGTCCTTCAACAAGATTGTTTTGAACACAATGTTTCTCTTCAGTTGAAAACTCCACTCCATACATATATATGGGGAGGTAGTAGCTCCAACTCGGTTTTACAGTGAAAACTGCAGGAACTTCAAACCGGCACTAGGAAACAGACTGAGAAACCAGAGTAAAAGTTTCTCCTGCAACCCGTTCCCTTTGGGCTAGATGAACGTACGTATCTCCACATGCTCAGTTCTGAGGGATAAGTGTGTGTGAAAGCCGCCCTTCACCTAGCTTGTTGGGAACACAAAGTTTCTCTTCAGTTGCAAACTCCCCTCCATACATATATATGGGGAGGTACTAGCTCCAAATCGGTTTTACAGTGAAAACTGCAGGAACTTCAAACCGGCACCTGGAAACAGAGTGAGAAACCACAGTAAAATTTTCTCCTGCAACCCGTTCCCTTTGTGCTAGATGAATGAACGTCTCTCCACATGCTCAGTTCTGAGAGATAAGTGTGTGTGAAAGCCGTACTTCACCTAGCTTGTTGGGAACACAAAGTTTCTCTTCAGTTGCAAACTCCACTCCATACATTTATATGGGGAAGTACTAGCTCCAACTCGGTTTTACAGTGAAAACTGCAGGAACATCAAACCGGCACTAGGAAACAGACTGAGAAACCAGAGTAAAAGTTTCTCCTGCAACCCATTCCCTTTGTGCTAGATGAACGAACGTCTCTCCACATGCTCAGTTCTGAGACATAAGTGTCTGTTAAAGCCGTACTTCAACTAGATTGTTGGGAACACAATGTTTCTCTTCAGTTGCAAACTCCACTCCATACATATATATGGGGAGGTAGTAGCTCCAACACGGTTTTACAGAGAAAACTGCAGGAACTTCAAACCGGGACTAGGAAACAGACTGAGAAACCAGAGTAAAAGTTTCTCTTGCAAACCGTTCCCTTCGTGCTAGATGAATGAACGTCTCTCCACATGCTCAGTTCTGAGAGATAAGTGTGTGGGAAAACCGTACTTCATCTAGCTTGTTGGGAACACAAAGTTTCTTTTCAGTTGCAAACTCCAACCATACATATATATGGGGAGGTACTAGCTCCAACTCGGTTTTACAGTGAAAACTGCAGGAATTTCAAACCGGCACTATTAAACAGACTGAGAAACCAGAGTAAATGTTTCTCCTGCAACCCGTTCCCTTTGTGCTACATGAAAGAACGTCTCTCCACATGCTCAGTTCTGAGAAATAAGTGTCTGTGAAAGCCGTACTTCACCTTGCTTATGGGGAACACAAAGTTTCTCTTCAGTTGCAAACTCCACCCATACATATATATGGGGAGGTACTAGCTCCAACTCGGTTTTACAGTGAAAACTGCAGGAACTTCAAACCGGCACTAGGAAACAGACTGAGAAACCAGAGTAAAAGTTTCTCCTGCATCCCGTTCATTTTGTGCTAGATGAACGAACGTCTCTCCACATGCTCAGTTCTGAGAGATAAGTGTGTGTGAAAGCCGTCCTTCAACAAGATTGTTTTGAACACAATGTTTCTCTTCAGTTGAAAACTCCACTCCATACATATATATGGGGAGGTAGTAGCTCCAACTCGGTTTTACAGTGAAAACTGCAGGAACTTCAAACCGGCACTAGGAAACAGACTGAGAAACCAGAGTAAAAGTTTCTCCTGCAACCCGTTCCCTTTGGGCTAGATGAACGTACGTATCTCCACATGCTCAGTTCTGAGGGATAAGTGTGTGTGAAAGCCGCCCTTCACCTAGCTTCTTGGGAACACAAAGTTTCTCTTCAGTTGCAAACTCCCCTCCATACATATATATGGGGAGGTACTAGCTCCAAATCGGTTTTACAGTGAAAACTGCAGGAACTTCAAACCGGCACCTGGAAACAGAGTGAGAAACCACAGTAAAATTTTCTCCTGCAACCCGTTCCCTTTGTGCTAGATGAATGAACGTCTCTCCACATGCTCAGTTCTGAGAGATAAGTGTGTGTGAAAGCCGTACTTCACCTAGCTTGTTGGGAACACAAAGTTTCTCTTCAGTTGCAAACTCCACTCCTTACATTTATATGGGGAAGTACTAGCTCCAACTCGGTTTTACAGTGAAAACTGCAGGAACATCAAACCGGCACTAGGAAACAGACTGAGAAACCAGAGTAAAAGTTTCTCCTGCAACCCGTTCCCTTTGGGCTAGATGAACGTACGTCTCTCCACATGCTCAGTTCTGAGGGATAAGTGTGTGTGAAAGCCGTCCTTCACCTAGCTTGTTGGGAACACAAAGTTTCTCTTCAGTTGCAAACTCCACTCCATACATATATATGGGGAGGTACTAGCTCCAAATCGGTTTTACAGTGAAAACTGCAGGAATTCAAACCGGCACTAGGAAACAGACCTAGAAACCAGAGTATAAGTTTCTCCTGCAACCCGTTCCCTTTGTGCTAGATGAACGAACGTCTCTCCACATGCTCAGTTCTGAGAGATAAGTGTCTGTGAAAGCCGTCCTTCACCTAGCTTGTTGGGAACACAAAGTTTCTCTTCAGTTGCAAACTCCACCCATACATATATATGGGGAGGTACTAGCTCCAACTCGGTTTTACTGTGAAAACTGCAGGAACTTCAAACCGGCACTAGGAAACAGACTGAGAAACCAGAGTAAAAGTTTCTCTTGCATCCCGTTCATTTTGTGCTAGATGAACGAACGTCTCTCCACATGCTCAATTCTGAGAGATGTGTGTGTGAAAGCCGTCCTTCAACAAGACTGTTGGGAACACAATGTTTCTCTTCAGTTGAAAACTCCACTCCATACATATATATGGGGAGGTAGTAGCTCCAACTCTGTTTTACAGTGAAAACTGCAGGAACTTCAAACCGGCACTAGGAAACACACTGAGAAACCTGTGTAAAAGTTTCTCCTGCAACCCGTTCCATTTGGGCTAGATGAACGTACGTCTCTCCACATGCTCAGTTCTGAGGGATAAGTGTGTGTGAAAGCCGTCCTTCACCTAGCTTGTTGGGAACACAAAGTTTCTTTTCAGTTGCAAACTCCACTCCATACATTTATATGGGGAGGTACTAGCTCCAACTCGGTTTTACAGTGAAAACTGCAGGAACATCAAACCGGCACTAGGAAACAGACTGAGAAACCAGAGTAAAAGTTTCTCCTGCAACCCGTTCCCTTTGGGCTAGATGAACGTACGTATCTCCACATGCTCAGTTCTGAGGGATAAGTGTGTGTGAAAGCCGCCCTTCACCTAGCTTCTTGGGAACACAAAGTTTCTCTTCAGTTGCAAACTCCCCTCCATACATATATATGGGGAGGTACTAGCTCCAAATCGGTTTTACAGTGAAAACTGCAGGAACTTCAAACCGGCACCTGGAAACAGAGTGAGAAACCACAGTAAAATTTTCTCCTGCAACCCGTTCCCTTTGTGCTAGATGAATGAACGTCTCTCCACATGCTCAGTTCTGAGAGATAAGTGTGTGTGAAAGCCGTACTTCACCTAGCTTGTTGGGAACACAAAGTTTCTCTTCAGTTGCAAACTCCACTCCATACATTTATATGGGGAAGTACTAGCTCCAACTCGGTTTTACAGTGAAAACTGCAGGAACATCAAACCGGCACTAGGAAACAGACTGAGAAACCAGAGTAAAAGTTTCTCCTGCAACCCGTTCCCTTTGGGCTAGATGAACGTACGTCTCTCCACATGCTCAGTTCTGAGGGATAAGTGTGTGTGAAAGCCGTCCTTCACCTAGCTTGTTGGGAACACAAAGTTTCTCTTCAGTTGCAAACTCCACTCCATACATATATATTGGGAGGTACTAGCTCCAAATCGGTTTTACAGTGAAAACTGCAGGAATTCAAACCGGCACTAGGAAACAGACCTAGAAACCAGAGTATAAGTTTCTCCTGCAACCCGTTCCCTTTGTGCTAGATGAACGAACGTCTCTCCACATGCTCAGTTCTGAGAGATAAGTGTCTGTGGAAGCCGTCCTTCACCTAGCTTGTTGGGAACACAAAGTTTCTCTTCAGTTGCAAACTCCACCCATACATATATATGGGGAGGTACTAGCTCCAACTCGGTTTTACTGTGAAAACTGCAGGAACTTCAAACCGGCACTAGGAAACAGACTGAGAAACCAGAGTAAAAGTTTCTCTTGCATCCCGTTCATTTTGTGCTAGATGAACGAACGTCTCTCCACATGCTCAATTCTGAGAGATGTGTGTGTGAAAGCCGTCCTTCAACAAGACTGTTGGGAACACAATGTTTCTCTTCAGTTGAAAACTCCACTCCATACATATATATGGGGAGGTAGTAGCTCCAACTCTGTTTTACAGTGAAAACTGCAGGAACTTCAAACCGGCACTAGGAAACACACTGAGAAACCTGTGTAAAAGTTTCTCCTGCAACCCGTTCCATTTGGGCTAGATGAACGTATGTCTCTCCACATGCTCAGTTCTGAGGGATAAGTGTGTGTGAAAGCCGTACTTCACCTAGCTTGTTGGGAACACAAAGTTTCTTTTCAGTTGCAAACTCCACTCCATACATTTATATGGGGAGGTACTAGCTCCAACTCGGTTTTACAGTGAAAACTGCAGGAACATCAAACCGGCACTAGGAAACAGACTGAGAAACCAGAGTAAAGTTTCTCCTGCAACCCGTTCCCTTTGGGCTAGATGAACGTACGTATCTCCACATGCTCAGTTCTGAGGGATAAGTGTGTGTGAAAGCCGCCCTTCACCTAGCTTCTTGGGAACACAAAGTTTCTCTTCAGTTGCAAACTCCCCTCCATACATATATATGGGGAGGTACTAGCTCCAAATCGGTTTTACAGTGAAAACTGCAATAACTTCAAACCGGCACCTGGAAACAGAGTGAGAAACCACAGTAAAATTTTCTCCTGCAACCCGTTCCCTTTGTGCTAGATGAATGAACGTCTCTCCACATGCTCAGTTCTGAGAGATAAGTGTGTGTGAAAGCCGTACTTCACCTAGCTTGTTGGGAACACAAAGTTTCTCTTCAGTTGCAAACTCCACTCCATACATTTATATGGGGAAATACTAGCTCCAACTCGGTTTTACAGTGAAAACTGCAGGAACATCAAACCGGCACTAGGAAACAGACTGAGAAACCAGAGTAAAAGTTTCTCCTGCAACCCGTTCCCTTTGGGCTAGATGAACGTACGTCTCTCCACATGCTCAGTTCTGAGGGATAAGTGTGTGTGAAAGCCGTCCTTCACCTAGCTTGTTGGGAACACAAAGTTTCTCTTCAGTTGCAAACTCCACTCCATACATATATATGGGGAGGTACTAGCTCCAAATCGGTTTTACAGTGAAAACTGCAGGAATTCAAACCGGCACTAGGAAACAGACCTAGAAACCAGAGTATAAGTTTCTCCTGCAACCCGTTCCCTTTGTGCTAGATGAACGAACGTCTCTCCACATGCTCAGTTCTGAGAGATAAGTGTCTGTGAAAGCCGTCCTTCACCTAGCTTGTTGGGAACACAAAGTTTCTCTTCAGTTGCAAACTCCACCCATACATATATATGGGGAGGTACTAGCTCCAACTCGGTTTTACTGTGAAAACTGCAGGAACTTCAAACCGGCACTAGGAAACAGACTGAGAAACCAGAGTAAAAGTTTCTCTTGCATCCCGTTCATTTTGTGCTAGATGAACGAACGTCTCTCCACATGCTCAATTCTGAGAGATGTGTGTGTGAAAGCCGTCCTTCAACAAGACTGTTGGGAACACAATGTTTCTCTTCAGTTGAAAACTCCACTCCATACATATATATGGGGAGGTAGTAGCTCCAACTCTGTTTTACAGTGAAAACTGCAGGAACTTCAAACCGGCACTAGGAAACACACTGAGAAACCTGTGTAAAAGTTTCTCCTGCAACCCGTTCCATTTGGGCTAGATGAACGTACGTCTCTCCACATGCTCAGTTCTGAGGGATAAGTGTGTGTGAAAGCCGTCCTTCACCTAGCTTGTTGGGAACACAAAGTTTCTTTTCAGTTGCAAACTCCACTCCATACATTTATATGGGGAGGTACTAGCTCCAACTCGGTTTTACAGTGAAAACTGCAGGAACATCAAACCGGCACTAGGAAACAGACTGAGAAACCAGAGTATAAGTTTCTCCAGCAACCCGTTCCCTTTGTGCTAGATGAACGAAAGTATCTCCACATGCTCAGTTCTGAGAGATAAGTGTCTGTGAAAGCCGTACTTCACCTAGCTTGTTGGGAACACAAAGTTTCTCTTCAGTTGCAAACTCCACCCATACATATATATGGGGAGGTACTAGCTCCAACTCGGTTTTACAGTGAAAACTGCAGGAACTTCAAACCGGCACTAGGAAACAGACTGAGAAACCAGAGTAAAAGTTTCTCCTGCATCCCGTTCATTTTGTGCTAGATGAACGAAAGTCTCTCCACATGCTCAGTTCTGAGAGATAAGTGTGTGTGAAAGCCGTCCTTCAACAAAATTGTTTTGAACACAATGTTTCTCTTCAGTTGAAAACTCCACTCCATACATATATATGGGGAGGTAGTAGCTCCAACTCGGTTTACAGTGAAAACTGCAGGAACTTCAAACCGGCACTAGGAAACAGACTGAGAAACCAGAGTATAAGTTTCTCCAGCAACCCGTTCCCTTTGTGCTAGATGAACGAAAGTCTCTCCACATGCTCAGTTCTGAGAGATAAGTGTCTGTGAAAGCCCTACTTCACCTAGCTTGTTGGGAACACAAAGTTTCTCTTCAGTTGCAAACTCCACCCATACATATATATGGGGAGGTACTAGCTCCAACTCGGTTTTACAGTGAAAACTGCAGGAACTTCAAACCGGCACTAGGAAACAGACTGAGAAACCAGAGTAAAAGTTTCTCCTGCATCCCGTTCATTTTGTGCTAGATGAACGAACGTCTCTCCACATGCTCAGTTCTGAGAGATAAGTGTGTGTGAAAGCCGTCCTTCAACAAATTTGTTTTGAACACAATGTTTCTCTTCAGTTGAAAACTCCAATCCATACATATATATGGGGAGGTAGTAGCTCCAACTCGGTTTTACAGTGAAAACTGCAGGAAATTCAAACCGGCACTAGGAAACAGACTGAGAAACCAGAGTAAAAGTTTCTCCTGCAACCCGTTCCCTTTGTGCTACATGAAAGAACGTCTCTCCACATGCTCAGTTCTGAGAAATAAGTGTCTGTGAAAGCCGTACTTCACCTTGCTTATTGGGAACACAAAGTTTCTCTTCAGTTGCAAACTCCACCCATACATATATATGGGGAGGTACTAGCTCCAACTCGGTTTTACAGTGAAAACTGCAGGAACTTCAAACCGGAACTAGGAAACAGACTGAGAAACCAGAGTAAAAGTTTCTCCTGCATCCCGTTCATTTTGTGCTAGATGAACGAACGTCTCTCCACATGCTCAGTTCTGAGAGATAAGTGTGTGTGAAAGCCGTCCTTCAACAAGATTGTTTTGAACACAATGTTTCTCTTCAGTTGAAAACTCCACTCCATACATATATATGGGGAGGTAGTAGCTCCAACTCGGTTTTACAGTGAAAACTGCAGGAACTTCAAACCGGCACTAGGAAACAGACTGATAAACCAGAGTAAAAGTTTCTCCTGCAACCCGTTCCCTTTGGGCTAGATGAACGTACGTATCTCCACATGCTCAGTTCTGAGGGATAAGTGTGTGTGAAAGCCGCCCTTCACCTAGCTTCTTGGGAACACAAAGTTACTCTTCAGTTGCAAACTCCCCTCCATACATATATATGGGGAGGTACTAGCTCCAAATCGGTTTTACAGTGAAAACTGCAGGAACTTCAAACCGGCACCTGGAAACAGAGTGAGAAACCACAGTAAAATTTTCTCCTGCAACCCGTTCCCTTTGTGCTAGATGAATGAACGTCTCTCCACATGCTCAGTTCTGAGAGATAAGTGTGTGTGAAAGCCGTACTTCACCTAGCTTGTTGGGAACACAAAGTTTCTCTTCAGTTGCAAACTCCACTCCTTACATTTATATGGGGAAGTACTAGCTCCAACTCGGTTTTACAGTGAAAACTGCAGGAACATCAAACCGGCACTAGGAAACAGACTGAGAAACCAGAGTAAAAGTTTCTCCTGCAACCCGTTCCCTTTGGGCTAGATGAACGTACGTCTCTCCACATGCTCAGTTCTGAGGGATAAGTGTGTGTGAAAGCCGTCCTTCACCTAGCTTGTTGGGAACACAAAGTTTCTCTTCAGTTGCAAACTCCACTCCATACATATATATGGGGAGGTACTAGCTCCAAATCGGTTTTACAGTGAAAACTGCAGGAATTCAAACCGGCACTAGGAAACAGACCTAGAAACCAGAGTATAAGTTTCTCCTGCAACCCGTTCCCTTTGTGCTAGATGAACGAACGTCTCTCCACATGCTCAGTTCTGAGAGATAAGTGTCTGTGAAAGCCGTCCTTCACCTAGCTTGTTGGGAACACAAAGTTTCTCTTCAGTTGCAAACTCCACCCATACATATATATGGGGAGGTACTAGCTCCAACTCGGTTTTACTGTGAAAACTGCAGGAACTTCAAACCGGCACTAGGAAACAGACTGAGAAACCAGAGTAAAAGTTTCTCTTGCATCCCGTTCATTTTGTGCTAGATGAACGAACGTCTCTCCACATGCTCAATTCTGAGAGATGTGTGTGTGAAAGCCGTCCTTCAACAAGACTGTTGGGAACACAATGTTTCTCTTCAGTTGAAAACTCCACTCCATACATATATATGGGGAGGTAGTAGCTCCAACTCTGTTTTACAGTGAAAACTGCAGGAACTTCAAACCGGCACTAGGAAACACACTGAGAAACCTGTGTAAAAGTTTCTCCTGCAACCCGTTCCATTTGGGCTAGATGAACGTACGTCTCTCCACATGCTCAGTTCTGAGGGATAAGTGTGTGTGAAAGCCGTCCTTCACCTAGCTTGTTGGGAACACAAAGTTTCTTTTCAGTTGCAAACTCCACTCCATACATTTATATGGGGAGGTACTAGCTCCAACTCGGTTTTACAGTGAAAACTGCAGGAACATCAAACCGGCACTAGGAAACAGACTGAGAAACCAGAGTAAAAGTTTCTCCTGCAACCCGTTCCCTTTGGGCTAGATGAACGTACGTATCTCCACATGCTCAGTTCTGAGGGATAAGTGTGTGTGAAAGCCGCCCTTCACCTAGCTTGTTGGGAACACAAAGTTTCTCTTCAGTTGCAAACTCCCCTCCATACATATATATGGGGAGGTACTAGCTCCAAATCGGTTTTACAGTGAAAACTGCAGGAACTTCAAACCGGCACCTGGAAACAGAGTGAGAAACCACAGTAAAATTTTCTCCTGCAACCCGTTCCCTTTGTGCT
This sequence comes from Camelus dromedarius, assembly GCF_036321535.1. Lineage (NCBI taxonomy): Eukaryota > Metazoa > Chordata > Mammalia > Artiodactyla > Camelidae > Camelus > Camelus dromedarius. Next base: position 2,121,665 of record NW_026989750.1, read on the forward strand.
AGATGAATGAACGTCTCTCCACATGCTCAGTTCTGAGAGATAAGTGTGTGTGAAAGCCGTACTTCACCTAGCTTGTTGGGAACACAAAGTTTCTCTTCAGTTGCAAACTCCACTCCATACATTTATATGGGGAAGTACTAGCTCCAACTCGGTTTTACAGTGAAAACTGCAGGAACATCAAACCGGCACTAGGAAACAGACTGAGAAACCAGAGTAAAAGTTTCTCCTGCAACCCGTTCCCTTTGGGCTAGATGAACGTACGTCTCTCCACATGCTCAGTTCTGAGGGATAAGTGTGTGTGAAAGCCGTCCTTCACCTAGCTTGTTGGGAACACAAAGTTTCTCTTCAGTTGCAAACTCCACTCCATACATATATATGGGGAGGTACTAGCTCCAAATCGGTTTTACAGTGAAAACTGCAGGAATTCAAACCGGCACTAGGAAACAGACCTAGAAACCAGAGTATAAGTTTCTCCTGCAACCCGTTCCCTTTGTGCTAGATGAACGAACGTCTCTCCACATGCTCAGTTCTGAGAGATAAGTGTCTGTGAAAGCCGTCCTTCACCTAGCTTGTTGGGAACACAAAGTTTCTCTTCAGTTGCAAACTCCACCCATACATATATATGGGGAGGTACTAGCTCCAACTCGGTTTTACTGTGAAAACTGCAGGAACTTCAAACCGGCACTAGGAAACAGACTGAGAAACCAGAGTAAAAGTTTCTCTTGCATCCCGTTCATTTTGTGCTAGATGAACGAACGTCTCTCCACATGCTCAATTCTGAGAGATGTGTGTGTGAAAGCCGTCCTTCAACAAGACTGTTGGGAACACAATGTTTCTCTTCAGTTGAAAACTCCACTCCATACATATATATGGGGAGGTAGTAGCTCCAACTCTGTTTTACAGTGAAAACTGCAGGAACTTCAAACCGGCACTAGGAAACACACTGAGAAACCTGTGTAAAAGTTTCTCCTGCAACCCGTTCCATTTGGGCTAGATGAACGTACGTCTCTCCACATGCTCAGTTCTGAGGGATAAGTGTGTGTGAAAGCCGTCCTTCACCTAGCTTGTTGGGAACACAAAGTTTCTTTTCAGTTGCAAATACCACTCCATACATTTATATGGGGAGGTACTAGCTCCAACTCGGTTTTACAGTGAAAACTGCAGGAACATCAAACCGGCACTAGGAAACAGACTGAGAAACCAGAGTAAAGTTTCTCCTGCAACCCGTTCCCTTTGGGCTAGATGAACGTACGTATCTCCACATGCTCAGTTCTGAGGGATAAGTGTGTGTGAAAGCCGCCCTTCACCTAGCTTCTTGGGAACACAAAGTTTCTCTTCAGTTGCAAACTCCCCTCCATACATATATATGGGGAGGTACTAGCTCCAAATCGGTTTTACAGTGAAAACTGCAGGAACTTCAAACCGGCACCTGGAAACAGAGTGAGAAACCACAGTAAAATTTTCTCCTGCAACCCGTTCCCTTTGTGCTAGATGAATGAACGTCTCTCCACATGCTCAGTTCTGAGGGATAAGTGTGTGTGAAAGCCGTCCTTCACCTAGCTTGTTGGGAACACAAAGTTTCTCTTCAGTTGCAAACTCCACTCCATACATATATATTGGGAGGTACTAGCTCCAAATCGGTTTTACAGTGAAAACTGCAGGAATTCAAAACGGCACTAGGAAACAGACCTAGAAACCAGAGTATAAGTTTCTCCTGCAACCCGTTCCCTTTGTGCTAGATGAACGAACGTCTCTCCACATGCTCAGTTCTGAGAGATAAGTGTCTGTGAAAGCCGTCCTTCACCTAGCTTGTTGGGAACACAAAGTTTCTCTTCAGTTGCAAACTCCACCCATACATATATATGGGGAGGTACTAGCTCCAACTCGGTTTTACTGTGAAAACTGCAGGAACTTCAAACCGGCACTAGGAAACAGACTGAGAAACCAGAGTAAAAGTTTCTCTTGCATCCCGTTCATTTTGTGCTAGATGAACGAACGTCTCTCCACATGCTCAATTCTGAGAGATGTGTGTGTGAAAGCCGTCCTTCAAAAAGACTGTTGGGAACACAATGTTTCTCTTCAGTTGAAAACTCCACTCCATACATATATATGGGGAGGTAGTAGCTCCAACTCTGTTTTACAGTGAAAACTGCAGGAACTTCAAACCGGCACTAGGAAACACACTGAGAAACCTGTGTAAAAGTTTCTCCTGCAACCCGTTCCATTTGGGCTAGATGAACGTACGTCTCTCCACATGCTCAGTTCTGAGGGATAAGTGTGTGTGAAAGCCGTCCTTCACCTAGCTTGTTGGGAACACAAAGTTTCTCTTCAGTTGCAAACTCCACGCCATACATTTATATGGGGAGGTACTAGCTCCAACTCGGTTTTACAGTGAAAACTGCAGGAACTTCAAACCGGCACCTGGAAACAGAGTGAGAAACCACAGTAAAATTTTCTCCTGCAACCCGTTCCCTTTGTGCTAGATGAATGAACGTCTCTCCACATGCTCAGTTCTGAGAGATAAGTGTGTGTGAAAGCCGTACTTCAACTAGCTTGTTGGGAACACAAAGTTTCTCTTCAGTTGCAAACTCCACTCCATACATTTATATGGGGAAGTACTAGCTCCAACTCGGTTTTACAGTGAAAACTGCAGGAACATCAAACCGGCACTAGGAAACAGACTGAGAAACCAGAGTAAAAGTTTCTCCTGCAACCCGTTCCCTTTGGGCTAGATGAACGTACGTCTCTCCACATGCTCAGTTCTGAGGGATAAGTGTGTGTGAAAGCCGTCCTTCACCTAGCTTGTTGGGAACACAAAGTTTCTCTTCAGTTGCAAACTCCACTCCATACATATATATTGGGAGGTACTAGCTCCAAATCGGTTTTACAGTGAAAACTGCAGGAATTCAAACCGGCACTAGGAAACAGACCTAGAAACCAGAGTATAAGTTTCTCCTGCAACCCGTTCCCTTTGTGCTAGATGAACGAACGTCTCTCCACATGCTCAGTTCTGAGAGATAAGTGTCTGTGAAAGCCGTCCTTCACCTAGCTTGTTGGGAACACAAAGTTTCTCTTCAGTTGCAAACTCCACCCATACATATATATGGGGAGGTACTAGCTCCAACTCGGTTTTACTGTGAAAACTGCAGGAACTTCAAACCGGCACTAGGAAACAGACTGAGAAACCAGAGTAAAAGTTTCTCTTGCATCCCGTTCATTTTGTGCTAGATGAACGAACGTCTCTCCACATGCTCAATTCTGAGAGATGTGTGTGTGAAAGCCGTCCTTCAACAAGACTGTTGGGAACACAATGTTTCTCTTCAGTTGAAAACTCCACTCCATACATATATATGGGGAGGTAGTAGCTCCAACTCTGTTTTACAGTGAAAACTGCAGGAACTTCAAACCGGCACTAGGAAACACACTGAGAAACCTGTGTAAAAGTTTCTCCTGCAACCCGTTCCATTTGGGCTAGATGAACGTACGTCTCTCCACATGCTCAGTTCTGAGGGATAAGTGTGTGTGAAAGCCGTCCTTCACCTAGCTTGTTGGGAACACAAAGTTTCTTTTCAGTTGCAAACTCCACTCCATACATTTATATGGGGAGGTACTAGCTCCAACTCGGTTTTACAGTGAAAACTGCAGGAACATCAAACCGGCACTAGGAAACAGACTGAGAAACCAGAGTAAAAGTTTCTCCTGCAACCCGTTCCCTTTGGGCTAGATGAACGTACGTATCTCCACATGCTCAGTTCTGAGGGATAAGTGTGTGTGAAAGCCGCCCTTCACCTAGCTTCTTGGGAACACAAAGTTTCTCTTCAGTTGCAAACTCCCCTCCATACATATATATGGGGAGGTACTAGCTCCAAATCGGTTTTACAGTGAAAACTGCAGGAACTTCAAACCGGCACCTGGAAACAGAGTGAGAAACCACAGTAAAATTTTCTCCTGCAACCCGTTCCCTTTGTGCTAGATGAATGAACGTCTCTCCACATGCTCAGTTCTGAGAGATAAGTGTGTGTGAAAGCCGTACTTCACCTAGCTTGTGGGGAACACAAAGTTTCTCTTCAGTTGCAAACTCCACTCCATATATTTATATGGGGAAATACTAGCTCCAACTCGGTTTTACAGTGAAAACTGCAGGAACATCAAACCGGCACTAGGAAACAGACTGAGAAACCAGAGTAAAAGTTTCTCCTGCAACCCGTTCCCTTTGGGCTAGATGAACGTACGTCTCTCCACATGCTCAGTTCTGAGGGATAAGTGTGTGTGAAAGCCGTCCTTCACCTAGCTTGTTGGGAACACAAAGTTTCTCTTCAGTTGCAAACTCCACTCCATACATATATATGGGGAGGTACTGGCTCCAAATCGGTTTTACAGTGAAAACTGCAGGAATTCAAACCGGCACTAGGAAACAGACCTAGAAACCAGACTATAAGTTTCTCCTGCAACCCGTTCCCTTTGTGCTAGATGAACGAACGTCTCTCCACATGCTCAGTTCTGAGAGATAAGTGTCTGTGAAAGCCGTCCTTCACCTAGCTTGTTGGGAACACAAAGTTTCTCTTCAGTTGCAAACTCCACCCATACATATATATGGGGAGGTACTAGCTCCAACTCGGTTTTACTGTGAAAACTGCAGGAACTTCAAACCGGCACTAGGAAACAGACTGAGAAACCAGAGTAAAAGTTTCTCTTGCATCCCGTTCATTTTGTGCTAGATGAACGAACGTCTCTCCACATGCTCAATTCTGAGAGATGTGTGTGTGAAAGCCGTCCTTCAACAAGACTGTTGGGAACACAATGTTTCTCTTCAGTTGAAAACTCCACTCCATACATATATATGGGGAGGTAGTAGCTCCAACTCTGTTTTACAGTGAAAACTGCAGGAACTTCAAATCGGCACTAGGAAACACACTGAGAAACCTGTGTAAAAGTTTCTCCTGCAACCCGTTCCATTTGGGCTAGATGAACGTACGTCTCTCCACATGCTCAGTTCTGAGGGATAAGTGTGTGTGAAAGCCGTCCTTCACCTAGCTTGTTGGGAACACAAAGTTTCTTTTCAGTTGCAAACTCCACTCCATACATTTATATGGGGAGGTACTAGCTCCAACTCGGTTTTACAGTGAAAACTGCAGGAACATCAAACCGGCACTAGGAAACAGACTGAGAAACCAGAGTATAAGTTTCTCCAGCAACCCGTTCCCTTTGTGCTAGATGAACGAAAGTCTCTCCACATGCTCAGTTCTGAGAGATAAGTGTCTGTGAAAGCCGTACTTCACCTAGCTTGTTGGGAACACAAAGTTTCTCTTCAGTTGCAAACTCCACCCATACATATATATGGGGAGGTACTAGCTCCAACTCGGTTTTACAGTGAAAACTGCAGGAACTTCAAACCGGCACTAGGAAACAGACTGAGAAACCAGAGTAAAAGTTTCTCCTGCATCCCGTTCATTTTGTGCTAGATGAACGAAAGTCTCTCCACATGCTCAGTTCTGAGAGATAAGTGTGTGTGAAAGCCGTCCTTCAACAAAATTGTTTTGAACACAATGTTTCTCTTCAGTTGAAAACTCCACTCCATACATATATATGGGGAGGTAGTAGCTCCAACTCGGTTTTACAGTGAAAACTGCAGGAACTTCAAACCGGCACTAGGAAACAGACTGAGAAACCAGAGTATAAGTTTCTCCAGCAACCCGTTCCCTTTGTGCTAGATGAACGAAAGTCTCTCCACATGCTCAGTTCTGAGAGATAAGTGTCTGTGAAAGCCCTACTTCACCTAGCTTGTTGGGAACACAAAGTTTCTCTTCAGTTGCAAACTCCACCCATACATATATATGGGGAGGTACTAGCTCCAACTCGGTTTTACAGTGAAAACTGCAGGAACTTCAAACCGGCACTAGGAAACAGACTGAGAAACCAGAGTAAAAGTTTCTCCTGCATCCCGTTCATTTTGTGCTAGATGAACGAACGTCTCTCCACATGCTCAGTTCTGAGAGATAAGTGTGTGTGAAAGCCGTCCTTCAACAAAATTGTTTTGAACACAATGTTTCTCTTCAGTTGAAAACTCCAATCCATACATATATATGGGGAGGTAGTAGCTCCAACTCGGTTTTACAGTGAAAACTGCAGGAAATTCAAACCGGCACTAGGAAACAGACTGAGAAACCAGAGTAAAAGTTTCTCCTGCAACCCGTTCCTTTTGGGCTAGATGAACGTACGTATCTCCACATGCTCAGTTCTGAGGGATAAGTGTGTGTGAAAGCCGCCCTTCACCTAGCTTGTTGGGAACACAAAGTTTCTCTTCAGTTGCAAACTCCCCTCCATACATATATATGGGGAGGTACTAGCTCCAAATCGGTTTTACAGTGAAAACTGCAGGAACTTCAAACCGGCACCTGGAAACAGAGTGAGAAACCACAGTAAAATTTTCTCCTGCAACCCGTTCCCTTTGTGCTAGATGAATGAACGTCTCTCCACATGCTCAGTTCTGAGAGATAAGTGTGTTTGAAAGCCGTACTTCACCTAGCTTGTTGGGAACACAAAGTTTCTCTTCAGTTGCAAACTCCACTCCATACATTTATATGGGGAAGTACTAGCTCCAACTCGGTTTTACAGTGAAAACTGCAGGAACATCAAACCGGCACTAGGAAACAGACTGAGAAACCAGAGTAAAAGTTTCTCCTGCAACCCATTCCCTTTGTGCTAGATGAACGAACGTCTCTCCACATGCTCAGTTCTGAGAGATAAGTGTCTGTGAAAGCCGTCCTTCACCTAGCTTGTTGGGAACACAAAGTTTATCTTCAGTTGCAAACTCCATTCCATACATATATATGGGGAGGTAGTAGCTCCAACTCGGTTTTACAGTGAAAACTTCAGGAATTTCAAACCGGCACTAGGAAACAGACTGAGAACCCAAAGTAAAAGTTTCTCCTGCAACCCGTTCCCTTTGGGCTAGATGAACGTATGTCTCTCCACATGCTCAGTTCTAAGGGATAAGTGTGTGTGAAAGCCGTCCTTCACCTAGCTTGTTGGGAACACAAAGTTTCTCTTCAGTTGCAAACTCCACCCATACATATATATGGGGAGGTACCCGCTCCAACTCAGTTTTACAGTGAAAACTGCAGGAACTTCAAACCGGCACTAGGAAACAGACTGAGAAACCAGAGTAAAAGTCTATCCTGCATCCCGTTCATTTTGTGCTAGATGAACGAACGTCTCTCCACATGCTCAGTTCTGAGAGATAAGTGTGTGTGAAAGCCGTCCTTCAACAAGATTGTTGGGAACACAATGTTTCTCTTCAGTTGAAAACTCCACTCCATACATATATATGGGGAGGTAGTAGCTCCAACTCGGTTTTACAGTGAAAACTGCAGGAACTTCAAACCGGCACTAGGAAACACACTGAGAAACCAGAGTAAAAGTTTCTCCTGCAACCCGTTCCCTTTTGGCTAGATGAAGGTACGTCTCTCCACATGCTCAGTTCTGAGGGATAAGTGTGTTTGAAAGCCGTCCTTCACCTAGCTTCTGGGGAACACAAAGTTTCTCTTCAGTTGCAAACTCCCCTCCATACATATATATGGGGATGTACTAGCTCCAAATCTGTTTTACAGTGAAAACTGCAGGAACTTCAAACCGGCACCTGGAAACAGACTGAGAAACCAGAGTATAAGTTTCTCCTGCAACCCGTTCCCTTTGTGCTAGATGAACGAACGTCTCTCCACATGCTCAGTTCTGAGAAATAAGTGTCTGTGAAAGCCGTACTTCACCTTGCTTATTGGGAACACAAAGTTTCTCTTCAGTTGCAAACTCCACCCATACATATATATGGGGAGGTACTAGCTCCAACTCGGTTTTACAGTGAAAACTGCAGGAACTTCAAACCGGCACTAGGAAACAGACTGAGAAACCAGAGTAAAAGTTTCTCCTGCAACCCATTCCCTTTGTGCTAGATGAACGAACGTCTCTCCACATGCTCAGTTCTGAGACATAAGTGTCTGTGAAAGCCGTACTTCAACTAGATTGTTGGGAACACAATGTTTCTGTTCAGTTGCAAACTCCACTCCATACATATATATGGGGAGGTAGTAGCTCCAACTCGGTTTTACAGTGAAAACTGCAGGAACTTCAAACCGGCACTAGGAAACAGACTGAGAAACCAGAGTAAAAGTTTCTCCTGCAACCCGTTCCCTTTTGGCTAGATGAACGTACGTATCTCCACATGCTCAGTTCTGAGGGATAAGTGTGTGTGAAAGCCGCCCTTCACCTAGCTTGTTGGGAACACAAAGTTTCTCTTCAGTTGCAAACTCCCCTCCATACATATATATGGGGAGGTACTAGCTCCAAATCGGTTTTACAGTGAAAACTGCAGGAACTTCAAACCGGCACCTGGAAACAGAGTGAGAAACCACAGTAAAATTTTCTCCTGCAACCCGTTCCCTTTGTGCTAGATGAATGAACGTCACTCCACATGCTCAGTTCTGAGAGATAAGTGTGTGTGAAAGCCGTACTTCACCTAGCTTGTTGGGAACACAAAGTTTCTCTTCAGTTGCAAACTCCACTCCATACATTTATATGGGGAAGTACTAGCTCCAACTCGGTTTTACAGTGAAAACTGCAGGAACATCAAACCGGCACTAGGAAACAGACTGAGAAACCAGAGTAAAAGTTTCTCCTGCAACCCATTCCCTTTGTGCTAGATGAACGAACGTCTCTCCACATGCTCAGTTCTGAGACATAAGTGTCTGTGAAAGCCGTACTTCAACTAGATTTTTGGGAACACAATGTTTCTCTTCAGTTGCAAACTCCACTCCATACATATATATGGGGAGGTAGTAGCTCCAACACGGTTTTACAGAGACAACTGCAGGAACTTCAAACCGGGACTAGGAAACAGACTGAGAAACCAGAGTAAAAGTTTCTCTTGCAAACCGTTCCCTTCGTGCTAGATGAATGAACGTCTCTCCACATGCTCAGTTCTGAGAGATAAGTGTGTGGGAAAACCGTACTTCACCTAGCTTGTTGGGAACACAAAGTTTCTTTTCAGTTGCAAACTCCAACCATACATATATATGGGGAGGTACCAGCTCCAACTCGGTTTTACAGTGAAAACTGCAGGAATTTCAAACCGGCACTATTAAACAGACTGAGAAACCAGAGTATAAGTTTCTCCTGCAACCCGTTCCCTTTGTGCTACATGAATGAACGTCTCTCCACATGCTCAGTTCTGAGAGATAAGTGTCTGTGAAAGCCGTCCTTCACCTAGCTTGTTGGGAACACAAAGTTTATCTTCAGTTGCAAACTCCACTCCATACATATATATGGGGAAGTAGTAGCTCCAACTCGGTTTTACAGTGAAAACTTCAGGAATTTCAAACCGGCACTAGGAAACAGACTGAGAACCCAAAGTAAAAGTTTCTCCTGCAACCCATTCCCTTTGGGCTAGATGAACGAACGTCTCTCCACATGCTCAGTTCTGAGAAATACGTGTCTGTGAAAGCCGTGCTTCACCTTGCTTATTGGGAACACAAAGTTTCTCTTCAGTTGCAAACTCCACCCATACATATATATGGGGAAGTACTAGCTCCAACTCGGTTTTACAGTGAAAACTGCAGGAACTTCAAACCGGCACTAGGAAACAGACTGAGAAACCAGAGTAAAAGTTTCTCCTGCATCCCGTTCATTTTGTGCTAGATGAACGAACGTCTCTCCACATGCTCAGTTCTGAGAGATAAGTGTGTGTGAAAGCCGTCCTTCACCTAGCTTTTGGGAACACAAAGTTTCTCTTCAGTTGCAAACTCCACTCCATACATATATATGGGGAGGTACTAGCTTCAACTCGGTTTTACAGTGAAAACTGCAGGAACTTCAAAATGGCACTAGGAAACAGACTGAGAAACCAGAGTAAAAGATTCCCCTGCAACCCGTTCCCTTTGTTCTACGTGAACGAACGTCTCTCCACATGCTCAATTTTGAGACATAAGTGTGTGTGAAAGCCGTCCTTCACCTAGCTTGTTGGGAACACAAAGTTTCTTTTCAGTTGCAAACTCCACTCCATACATATATATGTGGAGGTACTTGCTCCAACACGGTTTTACAGTGAAAACTGCAGGAACTTCTAACCGGCACTAGGAAACAGACTGAGAAACCAGAGTAATAGTTTCTCCTGCAAACCGATCCCTTTGTGCTAGATGAACGAAAGTCTCTCCACATGCTCAGTTCTGAGAGATAAGTGCGTGTGAAAGCCGTCCTTCACCTAGATTGTTGGGAACACAAAGTTTCTCTTCAGTTGCAAAATCCACTCCATACACATATATGGGGAGGTAGTAGCCCCAAATCTGTTTTACAGTGAAAACTGCAGGAACTTCAAACCGGCACTAGGAAACAGACTGAGAAACCAGAGTAGAAGTTTCTCCTGCAACCCGTTCCCTTTGTGCTAGATGAACGTACGTCTTTCCACATGCTCAGTTCTGAGGGATAAGTGTGTGTGAAAGCCGTCCTTAACCTAGCATGTTGGGAACACAAAGTTTCTCTTCAGTTGCAAATTCCACTCCATACATATATATGGGGAGGTACTAGCTCCAACTCGGTTTTACAGTGAAAACTGCAGGAACTTCCAACCGGCACTAGGAAACAGACTGAGAAACCAGAGTATAAGTTTCTCCTGCAACCCGTTCATTTTGTGCTAGATGAACGAACGTCTCTCCACATGCTCAGTTCTGAGAGATAAGTGTGTGTGAAAGCCGTCCTTCAACTAGATTGTTGGGAACACAATGTTTCTGTTCAGTTGCAAACTCCACTCCATACATATATATGGGGAGGTAGTAGCTCCAACTCGGTTTTACAGTGAAAACTGCAGGAATTTCAAACCAGCACTAGGAAACAGACTGAGAAACCAGAGTAAAATTTCTCCTGCAACACGTTCCCTTTGTGCTAGATGAATGAACTTCTCTCAACCTGCTCAGTTCTGAGAGATAAGTGTGTGTGAAAGCCGTCCTTCAACAAGACTGTTGGGAACACAATGTTTCTCTTCAGTTGAAAACTCCATTCCATACATATATATGGGGAGGTAGTAGCTCCAACTCTGTTTTACAGTTAAAACTGCAGGAACTTCAAACCGGCACTAGGAAACACACTGAGAAACCTGTGTAAAAGTTTCTCCTGCAACCCGTTCCCTTTGGGCTAGATGAACGTACGTCTCTCCACATGCTCAGTTCTGAGGGATTAGTGTGTGTGAAAGCCGTCCTTCACCTAGCTTGTTGGGAATACAAAGTTTCTTTTCAGTTGCAAACTCCACTCCATACATTTATATGGGGAGGTACTAGCTCCAACTCGGTTTTACAGTGAAAACTGCAGGAACATCAAACCGGCACTAGGAAACAGACTGAGAAATCAGAGTATAAGTTTCTCCTGGAACACGTTCCCTTTGTGCTAGATGAACGAACGTCTCTCCACATGCTCAGTTCTGAGAAATAAGTGTCTGTGAAAGCCGTACTTCACCTTGCTTATTGGGAACACAAAGTTTCTCTTCAGTTGCAAACTCCACCCATACATATATATGGGGAGGTACTAGCTCCAACTCGGTTTTACAGTGAAAACTGCAGGAACTTCAAACCGGCACTAGGAAACAGACTGAGAAACCAGAGTAAAAGTTTCTCCTGCATCCCGTTCATTTTGTGCTAGATGAACGAACGTCTCTCCACATGCTCAGTTCTGAGAGATAAGTGTGTGTGAAAGCCGTCCTTCAACTAGATTGTTGGGAACACAATGTTTCTGTTCAGTTGCAAACTCCACTCCATACATATATATGGGGAGGTAGTAGCTCCAACTCGGTTTTACAGTGAAAACTGCAGGAATTTCAAACCAGCACTAGGAAACAGACTGAGAAACCAGAGTAAAAGTTTCTCCTGCAACCCGTTCCCTTTGTGCTAGATGAAAGAACTTCTCTCAACCTGCTCAGTTCTGAGAGATAAGTGTGTGTGAAAGCCGTCCTTCACCTAGCTTGTTGGGAACACATAGTTTCTTTCAGTTGCAAACTCCACTCCATACATTTATATGGGGAGGTACTAGCTCCAACTCGGTTTTACAGTGAAAACTGCAGGAACATCAACCCGGCACTAGGAAACAGACCTAGAAACCAGAGTATTAGTTTCTCCTGCAACCCTTTCCCTTTGTCCTAGATGAACGAACGTCTCTCCACATTCTCAGTTCTGAGAGATAAGTGTCTGTGAAAGCCGTCCTTCACCTAGCTTGTTGGGAACACAAAGTTTCTCTTCAGTTGCAAACTCCACTCCATACATATATATGGGGAGGTACTAGCTCCAACTCGGTTTTACAGTGAAAACTGCAGGAACTTCAAACCGGCACTAGGAAACAGACTGAGAAACCAGAGTAAAAGTTTCTCTTGCATCCCGTTCATTTTGTGCTAGATGAACGAACGTCTCTCCACATGCTCAATTCTGAGAGATAAGTGTGTGTGAAAGCCGTCCTTCAACAAGACTGTTGGGAACACAATGTTTCTCTTCAGTTGAAAACTCCACTCCATACATATATATGGGGAGGTAGTAGCTCCAACTCTGTTTTACAGTGAAAACTGCAGGAACTTCAAACCGGCACTAGGAAACAGACTGAGAAACCAGAGTAAAAGTTTCTCCTGCATCCCGTTCATTTTGTGCTAGATGAACGAACGTCTCTCCACATGCTCAGTTCTGAGAGATAAGTGTGTGTGAAAGCCGTCCTTCAACTAGATTGTTGGGAACACAATGTTTCTGTTCAGTTGCAAACTCCACTCCATACATATATATGGGGAGGTAGTAGCTCCAACTCGGTTTTACAGTGAAAACTGCAGGAATTTCAAACCAGCACTAGGAAACAGACTGAGAAACCAGAGTAAATTTTCTCCTGCAACCCGTTCCCTTTGTGCTAGATGAAAGAACTTCTCTCAACCTGCTCAGTTCTGAGAGATAAGTGTGTGTGAAAGCCGTGCTTCACCTAGCTTGTTGGGAACACATAGTTTCTTTTCAGTTGCAAACTCCACTCCATACATTTATATGGGGAGGTACTAGCTCCAACTCGGTTTTACAGTGAAAACTGCAGGAACATCAACCCGGCACTAGGAAACAGACCTAGAAACCAGAGTATTAGTTTCTCCTGCAACCCTTTCCCTTTGTCCTAGATGAACGAACGTCTCTCCACATTCTCAGTTCTGAGAGATAAGTGTCTGTGAAAGCCGTCCTTCACCTAGCTTGTTGGGAACACAAAGTTTCTCTTCAGTTGCAAACTCCACTCCATACATATATATGGGGAGGTACTAGCTCCAACTCGGTTTTACAGTGAAAACTGCAGGAACTTCAAACCGGCACTAGGAAACAGACTGAGAAACCAGAGTAAAAGTTTCTCTTGCATCCCGTTCATTTTGTGCTAGATGAACGAACGTCTCTCCACATGCTCAATTCTGAGAGATAAGTGTGTGTGAAAGCCGTCCTTCAACAAGACTGTTGGGAACACAATGTTTCTCTTCAGTTGAAAACTCCACTCCATACATATATATGGGGAGGTAGTAGCTCCAACTCTGTTTTACAGTGAAAACTGCAGGAACTTCAAACCGGCACTAGGAAACACACTGAGAAACCTGTGTAAAAGTTTCTCCTGCAACCCGTTCCCTTTGGGCTAGATGAACGTACGTCTCTCCACATGCTCAGTTCTGAGGGATAAGTGTGTGTGAAAGCCGTCCTTCACCTAGCTTGTTGGGAATACAAAGTTTCTTTACAGTTGCAAACTCCACTCCATACATTTATATGGGGAGGTACTAGCTCCAACTCGGTTTTACAGTGAAAACTGCAGGAACATCAAACCGGCACTAGGAAACAGACTGAGAAACCAGAGTATAAGTTTCTCCTGCAACCTATTCCCTTTGTGCTAGATGAACGAACGTCTCTCCACATGCTCAGTTCTGAGAGATAAGTGTCTGTGAAAGCCGTACTTCACCTAGCTTGTTGGGAACACAAAGTTTCTCTTCAGTTGCAAACTCCACCCATACATATATATGGGGAGGTACTAGCTCCAACTCGGTTTTACAATGAAAACTGCAGGAACTTCAAACCGGCACTATTAAACAGACTGAGAAACCAGAGTAAAAGTTTCTCCTGCAACCCGTTCCTTTTGTGCTACATGAATGAACGTCTCTCCAAATGCTCAGTTCTGAGAGATAAGTGTGTGTGAAAGCCGTCCTTCACCTAGCTTGTTGGGAACACAAAGTTTCTTTTCAGTTGCAAACTCCACTCCATACATATATATGTGGAGGTACTTGCTCCAACACGGTTTTACAGTGAAAACTGCAGGAACTTCTAACCGGCACTAGGAAACAGACTGAGAAACCAGAGTAATAGTTTCTCCTGCAAACCGATCCCTTTGTGCTAGATGAACGAAAGTCTCTCCACATGCTCAGTTCTGAGAGATAAGTGCGTGTGAAAGCCGTCCTTCACCTAGATTGTTGGGAACACAAAGTTTCTCTTCAGTTGCAAAATCCACTCCATACACATATATGGGGAGGTAGTAGCCCCAAATCTGTTTTACAGTGAAAACTGCAGGAACTTCAAACCGGCACTAGGAAACAGACTGAGAAACCAGAGTAGAAGTTTCTCCTGCAACCCGTTCCCTTTGTGCTAGATGAACGTACGTCTTTCCACATGCTCAGTTCTGAGGGATAAGTGTGTGTGAAAGCCGTCCTTAACCTAGCATGTTGGGAACACAAAGTTTCTCTTCAGTTGCAAATTCCACTCCATACATATATATGGGGAGGTACTAGCTCCAACTCGGTTTTACAGTGAAAACTGCAGGAACTTCCAACCGGCACTAGGAAACAGACTGAGAAACCAGAGTATAAGTTTCTCCTGCAACCCGTTCATTTTGTGCTAGATGAACGAACGTCTCTCCACATGCTCAGTTCTGAGAGATAAGTGTGTGTGAAAGCCGTCCTTCAACTAGATTGTTGGGAACACAATGTTTCTGTTCAGTTGCAAACTCCACTCCATACATATATATGGGGAGGTAGTAGCTCCAACTCGGTTTTACAGTGAAAACTGCAGGAATTTCAAACCAGCACTAGGAAACAGACTGAGAAACCAGAGTAAAATTTCTCCTGCAACACGTTCCCTTTGTGCTAGATGAATGAACTTCTCTCAACCTGCTCAGTTCTGAGAGATAAGTGTGTGTGAAAGCCGTCCTTCAACAAGACTGTTGGGAACACAATGTTTCTCTTCAGTTGAAAACTCCATTCCATACATATATATGGGGAGGTAGTAGCTCCAACTCTGTTTTACAGTGAAAACTGCAGGAACTTCAAACCGGCACTAGGAAACACACTGAGAAACCTGTGTAAAAGTTTCTCCTGCAACCCGTTCCCTTTGGGCTAGATGAACGTACGTCTCTCCACATGCTCAGTTCTGAGGGATTAGTGTGTGTGAAAGCCGTCCTTCACCTAGCTTGTTGGGAATACAAAGTTTCTTTTCAGTTGCAAACTCCACTCCATACATTTATATGGGGAGGTACTAGCTCCAACTCGGTTTTACAGTGAAAACTGCAGGAACATCAAACCGGCACTAGGAAACAGACTGAGAAATCAGAGTATAAGTTTCTCCTGGAACACGTTCCCTTTGTGCTAGATGAACGAACGTCTCTCCACATGCTCAGTTCTGAGAAATAAGTGTCTGTGAAAGCCGTACTTCACCTTGCTTATTGGGAACACAAAGTTTCTCTTCAGTTGCAAACTCCACCCATACATATATATGGGGAGGTACTAGCTCCAACTCGGTTTTACAGTGAAAACTGCAGGAACTTCAAACCGGCACTAGGAAACAGACTGAGAAACCAGAGTAAAAGTTTCTCCTGCATCCCGTTCATTTTGTGCTAGATGAACGAACGTCTCTCCACATGCTCAGTTCTGAGAGATAAGTGTGTGTGAAAGCCGTCCTTCAACTAGATTGTTGGGAACACAATGTTTCTGTTCAGTTGCAAACTCCACTCCATACATATATATGGGGAGGTAGTAGCTCCAACTCGGTTTTACAGTGAAAACTGCAGGAATTTCAAACCAGCACTAGGAAACAGACTGAGAAACCAGAGTAAAAGTTTCTCCTGCAACCCGTTCCCTTTGTGCTAGATGAAAGAACTTCTCTCAACCTGCTCAGTTCTGAGAGATAAGTGTGTGTGAAAGCCGTCCTTCACCTAGCTTGTTGGGAACACATAGTTTCTTTCAGTTGCAAACTCCACTCCATACATTTATATGGGGAGGTACTAGCTCCAACTCGGTTTTACAGTGAAAACTGCAGGAACATCAACCCGGCACTAGGAAACAGACCTAGAAACCAGAGTATTAGTTTCTCCTGCAACCCTTTCCCTTTGTCCTAGATGAACGAACGTCTCTCCACATTCTCAGTTCTGAGAGATAAGTGTCTGTGAAAGCCGTCCTTCACCTAGCTTGTTGGGAACACAAAGTTTCTCTTCAGTTGCAAACTCCACTCCATACATATATATGGGGAGGTACTAGCTCCAACTCGGTTTTACAGTGAAAACTGCAGGAACTTCAAACCGGCACTAGGAAACAGACTGAGAAACCAGAGTAAAAGTTTCTCTTGCATCCCGTTCATTTTGTGCTAGATGAACGAACGTCTCTCCACATGCTCAATTCTGAGAGATAAGTGTGTGTGAAAGCCGTCCTTCAACAAGACTGTTGGGAACACAATGTTTCTCTTCAGTTGAAAACTCCACTCCATACATATATATGGGGAGGTAGTAGCTCCAACTCTGTTTTACAGTGAAAACTGCAGGAACTTCAAACCGGCACTAGGAAACAGACTGAGAAACCAGAGTAAAAGTTTCTCCTGCATCCCGTTCATTTTGTGCTAGATGAACGAACGTCTCTCCACATGCTCAGTTCTGAGAGATAAGTGTGTGTGAAAGCCGTCCTTCAACTAGATTGTTGGGAACACAATGTTTCTGTTCAGTTGCAAACTCCACTCCATACATATATATGGGGAGGTAGTAGCTCCAACTCGGTTTTACAGTGAAAACTGCAGGAATTTCAAACCAGCACTAGGAAACAGACTGAGAAACCAGAGTAAATTTTCTCCTGCAACCCGTTCCCTTTGTGCTAGATGAAAGAACTTCTCTCAACCTGCTCAGTTCTGAGAGATAAGTGTGTGTGAAAGCCGTGCTTCACCTAGCTTGTTGGGAACACATAGTTTCTTTTCAGTTGCAAACTCCACTCCATACATTTATATGGGGAGGTACTAGCTCCAACTCGGTTTTACAGTGAAAACTGCAGGAACATCAACCCGGCACTAGGAAACAGACCTAGAAACCAGAGTATTAGTTTCTCCTGCAACCCTTTCCCTTTGTCCTAGATGAACGAACGTCTCTCCACATTCTCAGTTCTGAGAGATAAGTGTCTGTGAAAGCCGTCCTTCACCTAGCTTGTTGGGAACACAAAGTTTCTCTTCAGTTGCAAACTCCACTCCATACATATATATGGGGAGGTACTAGCTCCAACTCGGTTTTACAGTGAAAACTGCAGGAACTTCAAACCGGCACTAGGAAACAGACTGAGAAACCAGAGTAAAAGTTTCTCTTGCATCCCGTTCATTTTGTGCTAGATGAACGAACGTCTCTCCACATGCTCAATTCTGAGAGATAAGTGTGTGTGAAAGCCGTCCTTCAACAAGACTGTTGGGAACACAATGTTTCTCTTCAGTTGAAAACTCCACTCCATACATATATATGGGGAGGTAGTAGCTCCAACTCTGTTTTACAGTGAAAACTGCAGGAACTTCAAACCGGCACTAGGAAACACACTGAGAAACCTGTGTAAAAGTTTCTCCTGCAACCCGTTCCCTTTGGGCTAGATGAACGTACGTCTCTCCACATGCTCAGTTCTGAGGGATAAGTGTGTGTGAAAGCCATCCTTCACCTAGCTTGTTGGGAATACAAAGTTTCTTTACAGTTGCAAACTCCACTCCATACATTTATATGGGGAGGTACTAGCTCCAACTCGGTTTTACAGTGAAAACTGCAGGAACATCAAACCGGCACTAGGAAACAGACTGAGAAACCAGAGTATAAGTTTCTCCTGCAACCTATTCCCTTTGTGCTAGATGAACGAACGTCTCTCCACATGCTCAGTTCTGAGAGATAAGTGTCTGTGAAAGCCGTACTTCACCTAGCTTGTTGGGAACACAAAGTTTCTCTTCAGTTGCAAACTCCACCCATACATATATATGGGGAGGTACTAGCTCCAACTCGGTTTTACAATGAAAACTGCAGGAACTTCAAACCGGCACTATTAAACAGACTGAGAAACCAGAGTAAAAGTTTCTCCTGCAACCCGTTCCTTTTGTTCTACATGAATGAACGTCTCTCCAAATGCTCAGTTCTGAGAGATAAGTGTCTGTGAAAGCCGTCCTTCACCTAGCTTGTTGGGAACACAAAGTTTATCTTCAGTTGCAAACTCCACTCCATACATATATATGGGGAGGTAGTAGCTCCAACTCGGTTTTACAGTGAAAACTTCAGGAATTTCAAACCGGCACTAGGAAACAGACAGAGAACCCAGAGTAAAAGTTTCTCCTGCAACCCGTTCCCTTTGGGCTAGATGAACGAACGTCTCTCCACATGCTCAGTTCTGAGAGATAAGTGCGTGTGAAAGCCGTCCTTCACCTAGATTGTTGGGAACACAAAGTTTCTCTTCAGTTGCAAAATCCACTCCATACACATATATGGGGAGGTAGTAGCCCCAAATCTGTTTTACAGTGAAAACTGCAGGAACTTCAAACCGGCACTAGGAAACAGACTGAGAAACCAGAGTAGAAGTTTCTCCTGCAACCCGTTCCCTTTGTGCTAGATGAACGTACGTCTTTCCACATGCTCAGTTCTGAGGGATAAGTGTGTGTGAAAGCCGTCCTTAACCTAGCATGTTGGGAACACAAAGTTTCTCTTCAGTTGCAAATTCCACTCCATACATATATATGGGGAGGTACTAGCTCCAACTCGGTTTTACAGTGAAAACTGCAGGAACTTCCAACCGGCACTAGGAAACAGACTGAGAAACCAGAGTATAAGTTTCTCCTGCAACCCGTTCATTTTGTGCTAGATGAACGAACGTCTCTCCACATGCTCAGTTCTGAGAGATAAGTGTGTGTGAAAGCCGTCCTTCAACTAGATTGTTGGGAACACAATGTTTCTGTTCAGTTGCAAACTCCACTCCATACATATATATGGGGAGGTAGTAGCTCCAACTCGGTTTTACAGTGAAAACTGCAGGAATTTCAAACCAGCACTAGGAAACAGACTGAGAAACCAGAGTAAAATTTCTCCTGCAACCCGTTCCCTTTGTGCTAGATGAATGAACTTCTCTCAACCTGCTCAGTTCTGAGAGATAAGTGTGTGTGAAAGCCGTCCTTCAACAAGACTGTTGGGAACACAATGTTTCTCTTCAGTTGAAAACTCCATTCCATACATATATATGGGGAGGTAGTAGCTCCAACTCTGTTTTACAGTGAAAACTGCAGGAACTTCAAACCGGCACTAGGAAACACACTGAGAAACCTGTGTAAAAGTTTCTCCTGCAACCCGTTCCCTTTGGGCTAGATGAACGTACGTCTCTCCACATGCTCAGTTCTGAGGGATTAGTGTGTGTGAAAGCCGTCCTTCACCTAGCTTGTTGGGAATACAAAGTTTCTTTTCAGTTGCAAACTCCACTCCATACATTTATATGGGGAGGTACTAGCTCCAACTCGGTTTTACAGTGAAAACTGCAGGAACATCAAACCGGCACTAGGAAACAGACTGAGAAATCAGAGTATAAGTTTCTCCTGGAACACGTTCCCTTTGTGCTAGATGAACGAACGTCTCTCCACATGCTCAGTTCTGAGAAATAAGTGTCTGTGAAAGCCGTACTTCACCTTGCTTATTGGGAACACAAAGTTTCTCTTCAGTTGCAAACTCCACCCATACATATATATGGGGAGGTACTAGCTCCAACTCGGTTTTACAGTGAAAACTGCAGGAACTTCAAACCGGCACTAGGAAACAGACTGAGAAACCAGAGTAAAAGTTTCTCCTGCATCCCGTTCATTTTGTGCTAGATGAACGAACGTCTCTCCACATGCTCAGTTCTGAGAGATAAGTGTGTGTGAAAGCCGTCCTTCAACTAGATTGTTGGGAACACAATGTTTCTGTTCAGTTGCAAACTCCACTCCATACATATATATGGGGAGGTAGTAGCTCCAACTCGGTTTTACAGTGAAAACTGCAGGAATTTCAAACCAGCACTAGGAAACAGACTGAGAAACCAGAGTAAAAGTTTCTCCTGCAACCCGTTCCCTTTGTGCTAGATGAAAGAACTTCTCTCAACCTGCTCAGTTCTGAGAGATAAGTGTGTGTGAAAGCCGTCCTTCAACTAGATTGTTGGGAACACAATGTTTCTGTTCAGTTGCAAACTCCACTCCATACATATATATGGGGAGGTAGTAGCTCCAACTCGGTTTTACAGTGAAAACTGCAGGAATTTCAAACCAGCACTAGGAAACAGACTGAGAAACCAGAGTAAATTTTCTCCTGCAACCCGTTCCCTTTGTGCTAGATGAAAGAACTTCTCTCAACCTGCTCAGTTCTGAGAGATAAGTGTGTGTGAAAGCCGTGCTTCACCTAGCTTGTTGGGAACACATAGTTTCTTTTCAGTTGCAAACTCCACTCCATACATATATATGGGGAGGTAGTAGCTCCAACTCTGTTTTACAGTGAAAACTGCAGGAACTTCAAACCGGCACTAGGAAACACACTGAGAAACCTGTGTAAAAGTTTCTCCTGCAACCCGTTCCCTTTGGGCTAGATGAACGTACGTCTCTCCACATGCTCAGTTCTGAGGGATAAGTGTGTGTGAAAGCCGTCCTTCACCTAGCTTGTTGGGAATACAAAGTTTCTTTACAGTTGCAAACTCCACTCCATACATTTATATGGGGAGGTACTAGCTCCAACTCGGTTTTACAGTGAAAACTGCAGGAACATCAAACCGGCACTAGGAAACAGACTGAGAAACCAGAGTATAAGTTTCTCCTGCAACCTATTCCCTTTGTGCTAGATGAACGAACGTCTCTCCACATGCTCAGTTCTGAGAGATAAGTGTCTGTGAAAGCCGTACTTCACCTAGCTTGTTGGGAACACAAAGTTTCTCTTCAGTTGCAAACTCCACCCATACATATATATGGGGAGGTACTAGCTCCAACTCGGTTTTACAATGAAAACTGCAGGAACTTCAAACCGGCACTATTAAACAGACTGAGAAACCAGAGTAAAAGTTTCTCCTGCAACCCGTTCCTTTTGTGCTACATGAATGAACGTCTCTCCAAATGCTCAGTTCTGAGAGATAAGTGTCTGTGAAAGCCGTCCTTCACCTAGCTTGTTGGGAACACAAAGTTTATCTTCAGTTGCAAACTCCACTCCATACATATATATGGGGAGGTAGTAGCTCCAACTCGGTTTTACAGTGAAAACTTCAGGAATTTCAAACCGGCACTAGGAAACAGACAGAGAACCCAGAGTAAAAGTTTCTCCTGCAACCCGTTCCCTTTGGGCTAGATGAACGAACGTCTCTCCACATGCTCAGTTCTGAGAGATAAGTGCGTGTGAAAGCCGTCCTTCACCTAGATTGTTGGGAACACAAAGTTTCTCTTCAGTTGCAAAATCCACTCCATACACATATATGGGGAGGTAGTAGCCCCAAATCTGTTTTACAGTGAAAACTGCAGGAACTTCAAACCGGCACTAGGAAACAGACTGAGAAACCAGAGTAGAAGTTTCTCCTGCAACCCGTTCCCTTTGTGCTAGATGAACGTACGTCTTTCCACATGCTCAGTTCTGAGGGATAAGTGTGTGTGAAAGCCGTCCTTAACCTAGCATGTTGGGAACACAAAGTTTCTCTTCAGTTGCAAATTCCACTCCATACATATATATGGGGAGGTACTAGCTCCAACTCGGTTTTACAGTGAAAACTGCAGGAACTTCCAACCGGCACTAGGAAACAGACTGAGAAACCAGAGTATAAGTTTCTCCTGCAACCCGTTCATTTTGTGCTAGATGAACGAACGTCTCTCCACATGCTCAGTTCTGAGAGATAAGTGTGTGTGAAAGCCGTCCTTCAACTAGATTGTTGGGAACACAATGTTTCTGTTCAGTTGCAAACTCCACTCCATACATATATATGGGGAGGTAGTAGCTCCAACTCGGTTTTACAGTGAAAACTGCAGGAATTTCAAACCAGCACTAGGAAACAGACTGAGAAACCAGAGTAAAATTTCTCCTGCAACCCGTTCCCTTTGTGCTAGATGAATGAACTTCTCTCAACCTGCTCAGTTCTGAGAGATAAGTGTGTGTGAAAGCCGTCCTTCAACAAGACTGTTGGGAACACAATGTTTCTCTTCAGTTGAAAACTCCATTCCATACATATATATGGGGAGGTAGTAGCTCCAACTCTGTTTTACAGTGAAAACTGCAGGAACTTCAAACCGGCACTAGGAAACACACTGAGAAACCTGTGTAAAAGTTTCTCCTGCAACCCGTTCCCTTTGGGCTAGATGAACGTACGTCTCTCCACATGCTCAGTTCTGAGGGATTAGTGTGTGTGAAAGCCGTCCTTCACCTAGCTTGTTGGGAATACAAAGTTTCTTTTCAGTTGCAAACTCCACTCCATACATTTATATGGGGAGGTACTAGCTCCAACTCGGTTTTACAGTGAAAACTGCAGGAACATCAAACCGGCACTAGGAAACAGACTGAGAAATCAGAGTATAAGTTTCTCCTGGAACACGTTCCCTTTGTGCTAGATGAACGAACGTCTCTCCACATGCTCAGTTCTGAGAAATAAGTGTCTGTGAAAGCCGTACTTCAACTTGCTTATTGGGAACACAAAGTTTCTCTTCAGTTGCAAACTCCACCCATACATATATATGGGGAGGTACTAGCTCCAACTCGGTTTTACAGTGAAAACTGCAGGAACTTCAAACCGGCACTAGGAAACAGACTGAGAAACCAGAGTAAAAGTTTCTCCTGCATCCCGTTCATTTTGTGCTAGATGAACGAACGTCTCTCCACATGCTCAGTTCTGAGAGATAAGTGTGTGTGAAAGCCGTCCTTCAACTAGATTGTTGGGAACACAATGTTTCTGTTCAGTTGCAAACTCCACTCCATACATATATATGGGGAGGTAGTAGCTCCAACTCGGTTTTACAGTGAAAACTGCAGGAATTTCAAACCAGCACTAGGAAACAGACTGAGAAACCAGAGTAAAAGTTTCTCCTGCAACCCGTTCCCTTTGTGCTAGATGAAAGAACTTCTCTCAACCTGCTCAGTTCTGAGAGATAAGTGTGTGTGAAAGCCGTCCTTCAACTAGATTGTTGAGAACACAATGTTTCTGTTCAGTTGCAAACTCCACTCCATACATATATATGGGGAGGTAGTAGCTCCAACTCGGTTTTACAGTGAAAACTGCAGGAATTTCAAACCAGCACTAGGAAACAGACTGAGAAACCAGAGTAAATTTTCTCCTGCAACCCGTTCCCTTTGTGCTAGATGAAAGAACTTCTCTCAACCTGCTCAGTTCTGAGAGATAAGTGTGTGTGAAAGCCGTGCTTCACCTAGCTTGTTGGGAACACATAGTTTCTTTTCAGTTGCAAACTCCACTCCATACATTTATATGGGGAGGTACTAGCTCCAACTCGGTTTTACAGTGAAAACTGCAGGAACATCAACCCGGCACTAGGAAACAGACCTAGAAACCAGAGTATTAGTTTCTCCTGCAACCCTTTCCCTTTGTCCTAGATGAACGAACGTCTCTCCACATTCTCAGTTCTGAGAGATAAGTGTCTGTGAAAGCCGTCCTTCACCTAGCTTGTTGGGAACACAAAGTTTCTCTTCAGTTGCAAACTCCACTCCATACATATATATGGGGAGGTACTAGCTCCAACTCTGTTTTACAGTGAAAACTGCAGGAACTTCAAACCGGCACTAGGAAACAGACTGAGAAACCAGAGTAAAAGTTTCTCTTGCATCCCGTTCATTTTGTGCTAGATGAACGAACGTCTCTCCACATGCTCAATTCTGAGAGATAAGTGTGTGTGAAAGCCGTCCTTCAACAAGACTGTTGGGAACACAATGTTTCTCTTCAGTTGAAAACTCCACTCCATACATATATATGGGGAGGTAGTAGCTCCAACTCTGTTTTACAGTGAAAACTGCAGGAACTTCAAACCGGCACTAGGAAACACACTGAGAAACCTGTGTAAAAGTTTCTCCTGCAACCCGTTCCCTTTGGGCTAGATGAACGTACGTCTCTCCACATGCTCAGTTCTGAGGGATAAGTGTGTGTGAAAGCCGTCCTTCACCTAGCTTGTTGGGAATACAAAGTTTCTTTACAGTTGCAAACTCCACTCCATACATTTATATGGGGAGGTACTAGCTCCAACTCGGTTTTACAGTGAAAACTGCAGGAACATCAAACCGGCACTAGGAAACAGACTGAGAAACCAGAGTATAAGTTTCTCCTGCAACCTATTCCCTTTGTGCTAGATGAACGAACGTCTCTCCACATGCTCAGTTCTGAGAGATAAGTGTCTGTGAAAGCCGTACTTCACCTAGCTTGTTGGGAACACAAAGTTTCTCTTCAGTTGCAAACTCCACCCATACATATATATGGGGAGGTACTAGCTCCAACTCGGTTTTACAATGAAAACTGCAGGAACTTCAAACCGGCACTATTAAACAGACTGAGAAACCAGAGTAAAAGTTTCTCCTGCAACCCGTTCCTTTTGTGCTACATGAATGAACGTCTCTCCAAATGCTCAGTTCTGAGAGATAAGTGTCTGTGAAAGCCGTCCTTCACCTAGCTTGTTGGGAACACAAAGTTTATCTTCAGTTGCAAACTCCACTCCATACATATATATGGGGAGGTAGTAGCTCCAACTCGGTTTTACAGTGAAAACTTCAGGAATTTCAAACCGGCACTAGGAAACAGACTGAGAACCCAGAGTAAAAGTTTCTCCTGCAACCCGTTCCCTTTGGGCTAGATGAACGAACGTCTCTCCACATGCTCAGTTCTGAGAGATAAGTGTGTGTGAAAGCCGTCCTTCAACAAGATTGTTGGGAACACAATGTTTCTCTTCATTTGAAAACTCCACTCCATACATATATATGGGGAGGTAGTAGCTCCAACTCGGTTTTACAGTGAAAACTGCAGTAACTTCAAACCGGCACTAGGAAACACACTGAGATACCAGAGTAAAAGTTTCTCCTGCAACCCGTTCCCTTTGGGCTAGATGAACGTACGTCTCTCCACATGCTCAGTTCTGAGGGATAAGTGTGTTTGAAAGCCGTCCTTCACCTAGCTTGTTGGGAACACAAAGTTTCTCTTCAGTTGCAAACTCCCCTCCATACATATATATGGGGATGTACTAGCTCCAAATCTGTTTTACAGTGAAAACTGCAGGAACTTCAAACCGGCACCTGGAAACAGACTGAGAAACCAGAGTAAAAGTTTCTCCTGCAACCCGTTCCCTTTGTGCTAGATGAATGAACGTCTCTCCACATGCTCAGTTCTGAGAGATAAGTGTGTGTGAAAGCCCTACTTCACATAGCTTGTTGGGAACACAAAGTTTCTCTTCAGTTGCAAACTCCACTCCATACATTTATATGGGGAAGTACTAGCTCCAACTCGGTTTTACAGTGAAAACTGCAGGAACATCAAACCGGCACTAGGAAACAGACTGAGAAACCAGAGTAAAAGTTTCTCCTGCAACCCATTCCCTTTGTGCTAGATGAACGAACGTCTCTCCACATGCTCAGTTCTGAGAGATAAGTGTCTGTGAAAGCCGTCCTTCAACTAGATTGTTGGGAACACAATGTTTCTCTTCAGTTGCAAACTCCACTCCATATATATATATGGGGAGGTAGTAGCTCCAACTCGGTTTTACAGAGAAAAATGCAGGAACTTCAAACCGGGACTAGGAAACAGACTTAGAAACCAGAGTAAAAGTTTCTCTTGCAAACCGTTCCCTTCGTGCTAGATGAATGAACGTCTCTCCACATGCTCAGTTCTGAGAGATAAGTGTGTGGGAAAGCCGTACTTCACCTAGCTTGTTGGGAACACAAAGTTTCTTTTCAGTTGCAAAATCCAATCCATACATATATATGGGGAGGTACTAGCTCCAACTCCGTTTTACAGTGAAAACTGCAGGAACTTCACACCGGCACTAGGAAACAGACTGAGAAACCAGAGTAAAAGTTCCTC
Source organism: Camelus dromedarius (assembly GCF_036321535.1). Taxonomy (NCBI): domain Eukaryota; kingdom Metazoa; phylum Chordata; class Mammalia; order Artiodactyla; family Camelidae; genus Camelus; species Camelus dromedarius. Next base: position 2,147,994 of record NW_026989750.1, read on the forward strand.
CTGCAAACCCTTCCCTTTGTGCTAGATAAACGAAAGTCTCTCCACATGCTCAGTTCTGAGAGATAATTGCGTGTGAAAGCCGTCCTTCACCTAGATTGTTGGGAACACTAAGTTTCTCTTCAGTTGCTAAATCCATTCCATACATATATATGGGGAGGTGGTAGCTCCAACTCGGTTTTACAGTGAAAACTGCAGGAACTTCAAACCGGCACTAGGAAACACACTGAGAAACCTGAGTAAAATTTTCTCCTGCAACCCGTTCCCTTTGGGCTAGATGAACGTACGTCTCTCCACATGCTCAGTTCTGAGGGATAAGTGTGTGTGAAAGCCGTCCTTCACCTAGCTTGTTGGGAACACAAAGTTTCTCTTCAGTTGCAAACTCCACTCCATACATATATATGGTGAGGTACTAGCTCCAAATCGGTTTTACAGTGAAAACTGCAGGAATTCAAACCGGCACTAGGAAACAGACTGAGAAACCAGAGTAAAAGTTTCTCCTGCAACCCGTTCCTTTTGTGCTAGATGAACGAACGTCTCTCCACATGCTCAGTTCTGAGAGATAAGTGTCTGTGAAAGCCGTCCTTCACCTAGCTTGTTGGGAACACAAAGTTTATCTTCAGTTGCAAACTCCACTCCATACATATATATGGGGAGGTAGTAGATCCAACTCGATTTTACAGTGAAAACTTCAGGAATTTCAAACCGGCACTAGGAAACAGACTGAGAACCCAGAGTAAAATTTTCTCCTGCAACCCGTTCCCTTTGGGCTAGATGAACGTACGTCTCTCCACATGCTCAGTTCTAAGGGATAAGTGTGTGTGAAAGCCGTCCTTCACCTAGCTTGTTGGGAACACAAAGATTCTCTTCAGTTGCAAACTCCACTCCATACATATATATGGGGAGGTACTAGCTCCAACTCGGTTTAAACGTGAAAATTGCAGGAACTTCAAACCGGCACTAGGAAACAGACTGAGAATCAAGAGTAAAAGTTTCTCCTGCAACACGTTACTTTGTGCTAGATGAACGAACGTCTCTCCACATGCTCAGTTCTGAGAGATAAGTGTGTTTGAACGCCTTCATTCACATAGCTTGTTGGGAACACAAATTTTCTCTTCAGATGCAAACTCCACTCCATACATATATATGGGGAGGTAGTAGCTCCAACTCGGTTTTACAGTGAAAACTGCAGGAACTTCAAACCGGAAGTAGGAAACAGACTGAGAAACCAGAGTAAAAGTTTCCCCTGCAAACCGTTCCCTTTGTGCTAGATGAACGAACGTCTCTCCACATGCTCAGTTTTAGAGAGTTAAGTGTGTGTGAAAGCTGTCCTTAACCTAGCTTGTTGGGAACACAAATATCTTTTCTGTTGCAAACTCCACTCCATATATATATATGGGGAGGTACTAGCTCCAACTCGGTTTTACAGTGAAAACTGCAGGAACTTCAAACCGGCACTAGGAAACAGACTGAGAAACCAGAGTAAAATTGCTCCTGCCACCCGTTCCCTTTGTGTTAGATGAACGAACGTCTCTCCACATGCTCAGTTCTGAGAGATAATTGTGTGTGAAAGCCTTACTTCAACTAGCTTGTTGGGAACACAAAGTTTCTTTTCAGTTGCAAACCCCACTCCATACATATATATGGGGAGGTACTAGTTCCAACTCCATTTTACAGTGAAAACTGCAAGAACTTCAAACCGGCACTAGGAAACAGACTGAGAATCCAGAGTAAAAGTTTCACCTGCAACCCGTTCCTTTGTGCTAGATGAACGAACGTCTCTCCACATGCTCAGTTCTGAGAGGTAAGCGTGTGTGAAAGCCGTCCTTCACCTAGCTTGTTGGGAACACAAAGTTTCTTTTCAGTTGCTAACTCCACTCCATACATATATATGGGGAGGTACTATCTCCAACTCGGTTTTACAGTGAAAAATACAGGAACTTCAACCTGGACATAGAAAACAGACTGAGAAACCAGAGTAAAATTGCCCCTGCAACCCGTTCCCTTTGTACTAGATGAACGAACGTCTCTCCACATGCTCAGTTCTGACAGATAAGTGTCTGTGAAATCAGTCCTTCAACGAGCTTGTTAGGAACACAAGGTTACTCTTCAGCTGCAAACTCCACTCCATACATATATATGGGTAGTACTAGCTCCAACTCGGTTTTACAGTGAAAACTGCAGGAACTTCAAACCGGCACAAGGAAACAAACTGAGAAAGCAGAGTAAAAATTTCTCCTGCAACCCGATCCCTTTGGCTAGATGAACGAACGTCTCTCCACATGCTCAGTTCTGAGATGTAAGCGTGTGTGAAAGCCGTCCTTCACCTAGCTTGTTGGGAACACAAAGTTTCTTTTCAGTTGCAAACTCCACACCATACATATATATGGGGAGGTAGTAGCTCCAAATCGGTTTTACAGGGAAAACTGCAGGAACTTCAAACCGGCACTAGGAAACAGACTGAGAAACCAGAGTAAAAGATTCCCCTGCAACCCGTTCCCTTTGTGCGACATGAACGAACGTCTCTCCACATGCTCAGATCTGAGAGATAATTGTGTGTGAAAGCCGTCCTTCACCTAGCTTGTTGCGAACACAAAGTTTCTATTCAGTTGCAAACTCCACTCCATACATATATATGGGGAGGTACTAGCTCCAACTCGGTTTTACAGTGAAAACTGCAGGAACTTCAAACCGGCACTAGGAAACAGACTGAGAAACCAGAGGAAAAGTTTCCCCTGCAAACCGTTCCCTTTGTGCTAGATGAACGAACGTCTTTCCACATGCTCTGTTTTGAGAGTTAAGTGTGTGTGAATGCCGTCCTTCATCTAGCTTGTTGGGAACACAAAGATCTTCCCAGTTGCAAACCCCACTCCATACATGTATATGGGGTGGTACTAGGTCCAACACGGTTTTACCGTGAAAACTGCAGGAACTTCAAACCGGCACTAGGAAACAGACTGAGAATCAAGAGTAAAAGTTTCTCCTGCAACACGTTCCTTTGTGCTAGATGAACGAACGTCTCTCCACATGCTCAGTTCTGAGAGATAAGTGTGTTTGAATGCCTTCCTTCACCTAGCTTGTTGGGAACACAAAGTTTCTCTTCAGATGCAAACCCAATCCATACATATATATGGGGAGGTACTAGCTCCAACTCGGTTTTACAGTGAAAACTGCAGGAACTTCAAACCGGCACTAGGAAACAGACTGAGAAACCAGAGTAAAAGTTTCACCTGCAACCCGTTCCTTTGTGCTAGATGAATGAACGTCTCTCCACATGCTCAGTTCTGAGAGATAAGTGTGTGTGAAGTCCGTCCTTCACATAGCTTGTTGGGAAAACCAAGTTTCTCTTCAGTTGCAAACTCCAATCCATACATAAATATGGGTAGGTGCTAGCTCCAACTCGGTTTTACAGTGAAAACTGCAGGAACTTCAAACCGGCACTAGGAAACAGACTGAGAAACCAGAGTAAAATTGCTCCTGCCACCCGTTCCGTTTGTGTTAGATGAACGAACGTCTCTCCACATGCTCAGTTCTGAGAGATAATTGTGTGTGAAAGCCTTATTTCAACTAGCTTGTTGGGAACACAAAGTTTCTTTTCAGTTGCAAACTCCACTCCATACATATATATGGGGAGGTACTAGTTAAAACTCCATTTTACAGTGAAAACTGCAAGAACTTCAAACCGGCACTAGGAAACAGACTGAGAATCCAGAGTAAAAGTTTCACCTGCAACCCGTTCCTTTGTGCTAGATGAACGAACGTCTCTCCACATGCTCAGTTCTGAGAGGTAAGCGTGTGTGAAAGCCGTCCTTCACCTAGCTTGTTGGGAACACAAAGTTTCTTTTCAGTTGCTAACTCCACTCCATACATATATATGGGGAGGTACTATCTCCAACTCGGTTTTACAGTGAAAACTACAGGAACTTCAACCTGGACATAGAAAACAGACTGAGAAACCAGAGTAAAATTGCCCCTGCAACCCGTTCCCTTTGTACTAGATGAACGAACGTCTCTCCACATGCTCAGTTCTGAGAGATAAGTGTCTGTGAAATCAGTCCTTCAACGAGCTTGTTAGGAACACAAGGTTACTCTTCAGCTGCAAACTCCACTCCATACATATATATGGGTAGTACTAGCTCCAACTCGGTTTTACAGTGAAAACTGCAGGAACTTCAAACCGGCACAAGGAAACAAACTGAGAAAGCAGAGTAAAAATTTCTCCTGCAACCCGATCCCTTTGGCTAGATGAACGAACGTCTCTCCACATGCTCAGTTCTGAGATGTAAGCGTGTGCGAAAGCCGTCCTTCACCTAGCTTGTTGGGAACACAAAGTTTCTTTTCAGTTGCAAACTCCACTCCATACATATATATGGGGAGGTAGTAGCTCCAACTCGGTTTTACAGTGAAAACTGCAGGAACTTCAAACCGGCACTAGGAAACAGACTGAGAAACCAGAGTAAAAGATTCCCCTGCAACCCGTTCCCTTTGTGCGACATGAACGAACGTCTCTCCACATGCTCAGATCTGAGAGATAATTGTGTGTGAAAGCCGTCCTTCACCTAGCTTGTTGCGAACACAAAGTTTCTATTCAGTTGCAAACTCCACTCCATACATATATATGGGGAGGTACTAGCTCCAACTCGGTTTTACAGTGAAAACTGCAGGAACTTCAAACCGGCACTAGGAAACAGACTGAGAAACCAGAGGAAAAGTTTCCCCTGCAAACCGTTCCCTTTGTGCTAGATGAACGAACGTCTTTCCACATGCTCTGTTTTGAGAGTTAAGTGTGTGTGAATGCCGTCCTTCATCTAGCTTGTTGGGAACACAAAGATCTTTCCAGTTGCAAACCCCACTCCATACATATATATGGGGAGGTACTAGCTCCAACACGGTTTTACCGTGAAAACTGCAGGAACTTCAAACCGGCACTAGGAAACAGACTGAGAATCAAGAGTAAAAGTTTCTCCTGCAACACGTTCCTTTGTGCTAGATGAACGAAAGTCTCTCCACATGCTCAGTTCTGAGAGATAAGTGTGTTTGAATGCCTTCCTTCACCTAGCTTGTTGGGAACACAAAGTTTCTCTTCAGATGCAAACCCAATCCATACATATATATGGGGAGGTACTAGCTCCAACTCGGTTTTACAGTGAAAACTGCAGGAACTTCAAACCGGCACTAGGAAACAGACTGAGAAACCAGAGTAAAAGTTTCACCTGCAACCCGTTCCTTTGTGCTAGATGAATGAACGTCTCTCCACATGCTCAGTTCTGAGAGATAAGTGTGTGTGAAGTGCGTCCTTCACCTAGCTTGTTGGGAAAACCAAGTTTCTCTTCAGTTGCAAACTCCAATCCATACATAAATATGGGTAGGTGCTAGCTCCAACTCGGTTTTACAGTGAAAACTGCAGGAACTTCAAACCGGCACTAGGAAACAGACTGAGAAACCAGAGTAAAAGTTTCTCCTGCAACCCTTTCCTTTTGTGCTAGATGAACGAACGTCTCTCCACATGCTCAGATCTGAGAGATAATTGTGTGTGAAAGCCGTCCTTCACCTAGCTTGTTGGGAACACAAAGTTTCTTTTCAGTTGCAAACTCCACTCCATACATATATATGGGGATGTACTAGCTCCAACTCCATTTTACAGTGAAAACTGCAAGAACTTCAAACCGGCACTAGGAAACAGACTGAGAATCCAGAGTAAAAGTTTCACCTGCAACCCGTTCCTTTGTGCTAGATGAACGAACGTCTCTCCACATGCTCAGTTCTGAGAGGTAAGTGTCTGTGAAAGCCGTCCTTCACCTAGCTTGTTGGGAACACAAAGTTTATCTTCAGTTGCAAACTCCACTCCATACATATATATGGGGAGGTAGTAGATCCAACTCGATTTTACAGTGAAAACTTCAGGAATTTCAAACCGGCACTAGGAAACAGACTGAGAACCCAGAGTAAAATTTTCTCCTGCAACCCGTTCCCTTTGGGCTAGATGAACGTACGTCTCTCCACATGCTCAGTTCTAAGGGATAAGTGTGTGTGAAAGCCGTCCTTCACCTAGCTTGTTGGGAACACAAAGATTCTCTTCAGTTGCAAACTCCACTCCATACATATATATGGGGAGGTACTAGCTCCAACTCGGTTTAAACGTGAAAATTGCAGGAACTTCAAACCGGCACTAGGAAACAGACTGAGAATCAAGAGTAAAAGTTTCTCCTGCAACACGTTACTTTGTGCTAGATGAACGAACGTCTCTCCACATGCTCAGTTCTGAGAGATAAGTGTGTTTGAACGCCTTCATTCACATAGCTTGTTGGGAACACAAATTTTCTCTTCAGATGCAAACTCCACTCCATACATATATATGGGGAGGTAGTAGCTCCAACTCGGTTTTACAGTGAAAACTGCAGGAACTTCAAACCGGAAGTAGGAAACAGACTGAGAAACCAGAGTAAAAGTTTCCCCTGCAAACCGTTCCCTTTGTGCTAGATGAACGAACGTCTCTCCACATGCTCAGTTTTAGAGAGTTAAGTGTGTGTGAAAGCTGTCCTTAACCTAGCTTGTTGGGAACACAAATATCTTTTCTGTTGCAAACTCCACTCCATATATATATATGGGGAGGTACTAGCTCCAACTCGGTTTTACAGTGAAAACTGCAGGAACTTCAAACCGGCACTAGGAAACAGACTGAGAAACCAGAGTAAAATTGCTCCTGCCACCCGTTCCCTTTGTGTTAGATGAACGAACGTCTCTCCACATGCTCAGTTCTGAGAGATAATTGTGTGTGAAAGCCTTACTTCAACTAGCTTGTTGGGAACACAAAGTTTCTTTTCAGTTGCAAACCCCACTCCATACATATATATGGGGAGGTACTAGTTCCAACTCCATTTTACAGTGAAAACTGCAAGAACTTCAAACCGGCACTAGGAAACAGACTGAGAATCCAGAGTAAAAGTTTCACCTGCAACCCGTTCCTTTGTGCTAGATGAACGAACGTCTCTCCACATGCTCAGTTCTGAGAGGTAAGCGTGTGTGAAAGCCGTCCTTCACCTAGCTTGTTGGGAACACAAAGTTTCTTTTCAGTTGCTAACTCCACTCCATACATATATATGGGGAGGTACTATCTCCAACTCGGTTTTACAGTGAAAAATACAGGAACTTCAACCTGGACATAGAAAACAGACTGAGAAACCAGAGTAAAATTGCCCCTGCAACCCGTTCCCTTTGTACTAGATGAACGAACGTCTCTCCACATGCTCAGTTCTGACAGATAAGTGTCTGTGAAATCAGTCCTTCAACGAGCTTGTTAGGAACACAAGGTTACTCTTCAGCTGCAAACTCCACTCCATACATATATATGGGTAGTACTAGCTCCAACTCGGTTTTACAGTGAAAACTGCAGGAACTTCAAACCGGCACAAGGAAACAAACTGAGAAAGCAGAGTAAAAATTTCTCCTGCAACCCGATCCCTTTGGCTAGATGAACGAACGTCTCTCCACATGCTCAGTTCTGAGATGTAAGCGTGTGTGAAAGCCGTCCTTCACCTAGCTTGTTGGGAACACAAAGTTTCTTTTCAGTTGCAAACTCCACACCATACATATATATGGGGAGGTAGTAGCTCCAAATCGGTTTTACAGGGAAAACTGCAGGAACTTCAAACCGGCACTAGGAAACAGACTGAGAAACCAGAGTAAAAGATTCCCCTGCAACCCGTTCCCTTTGTGCGACATGAACGAACGTCTCTCCACATGCTCAGATCTGAGAGATAATTGTGTGTGAAAGCCGTCCTTCACCTAGCTTGTTGCGAACACAAAGTTTCTATTCAGTTGCAAACTCCACTCCATACATATATATGGGGAGGTACTAGCTCCAACTCGGTTTTACAGTGAAAACTGCAGGAACTTCAAACCGGCACTAGGAAACAGACTGAGAAACCAGAGGAAAAGTTTCCCCTGCAAACCGTTCCCTTTGTGCTAGATGAACGAACGTCTTTCCACATGCTCTGTTTTGAGAGTTAAGTGTGTGTGAATGCCGTCCTTCATCTAGCTTGTTGGGAACACAAAGATCTTCCCAGTTGCAAACCCCACTCCATACATGTATATGGGGTGGTACTAGGTCCAACACGGTTTTACCGTGAAAACTGCAGGAACTTCAAACCGGCACTAGGAAACAGACTGAGAATCAAGAGTAAAAGTTTCTCCTGCAACACGTTCCTTTGTGCTAGATGAACGAACGTCTCTCCACATGCTCAGTTCTGAGAGATAAGTGTGTTTGAATGCCTTCCTTCACCTAGCTTGTTGGGAACACAAAGTTTCTCTTCAGATGCAAACCCAATCCATACATATATATGGGGAGGTACTAGCTCCAACTCGGTTTTACAGTGAAAACTGCAGGAACTTCAAACCGGCACTAGGAAACAGACTGAGAAACCAGAGTAAAAGTTTCACCTGCAACCCGTTCCTTTGTGCTAGATGAATGAACGTCTCTCCACATGCTCAGTTCTGAGAGATAAGTGTGTGTGAAGTCCGTCCTTCACATAGCTTGTTGGGAAAACCAAGTTTCTCTTCAGTTGCAAACTCCAATCCATACATAAATATGGGTAGGTGCTAGCTCCAACTCGGTTTTACAGTGAAAACTGCAGGAACTTCAAACCGGCACTAGGAAACAGACTGAGAAACCAGAGTAAAATTGCTCCTGCCACCCGTTCCGTTTGTGTTAGATGAACGAACGTCTCTCCACATGCTCAGTTCTGAGAGATAATTGTGTGTGAAAGCCTTATTTCAACTAGCTTGTTGGGAACACAAAGTTTCTTTTCAGTTGCAAACTCCACTCCATACATATATATGGGGAGGTACTAGTTAAAACTCCATTTTACAGTGAAAACTGCAAGAACTTCAAACCGGCACTAGGAAACAGACTGAGAATCCAGAGTAAAAGTTTCACCTGCAACCCGTTCCTTTGTGCTAGATGAACGAACGTCTCTCCACATGCTCAGTTCTGAGAGGTAAGCGTGTGTGAAAGCCGTCCTTCACCTAGCTTGTTGGGAACACAAAGTTTCTTTTCAGTTGCTAACTCCACTCCATACATATATATGGGGAGGTACTATCTCCAACTCGGTTTTACAGTGAAAACTACAGGAACTTCAACCTGGACATAGAAAACAGACTGAGAAACCAGAGTAAAATTGCCCCTGCAACCCGTTCCCTTTGTACTAGATGAACGAACGTCTCTCCACATGCTCAGTTCTGAGAGATAAGTGTCTGTGAAATCAGTCCTTCAACGAGCTTGTTAGGAACACAAGGTTACTCTTCAGCTGCAAACTCCACTCCATACATATATATGGGTAGTACTAGCTCCAACTCGGTTTTACAGTGAAAACTGCAGGAACTTCAAACCGGCACAAGGAAACAAACTGAGAAAGCAGAGTAAAAATTTCTCCTGCAACCCGATCCCTTTGGCTAGATGAACGAACGTCTCTCCACATGCTCAGTTCTGAGATGTAAGCGTGTGCGAAAGCCGTCCTTCACCTAGCTTGTTGGGAACACAAAGTTTCTTTTCAGTTGCAAACTCCACTCCATACATATATATGGGGAGGTAGTAGCTCCAACTCGGTTTTACAGTGAAAACTGCAGGAACTTCAAACCGGCACTAGGAAACAGACTGAGAAACCAGAGTAAAAGATTCCCCTGCAACCCGTTCCCTTTGTGCGACATGAACGAACGTCTCTCCACATGCTCAGATCTGAGAGATAATTGTGTGTGAAAGCCGTCCTTCACCTAGCTTGTTGCGAACACAAAGTTTCTATTCAGTTGCAAACTCCACTCCATACATATATATGGGGAGGTACTAGCTCCAACTCGGTTTTACAGTGAAAACTGCAGGAACTTCAAACCGGCACTAGGAAACAGACTGAGAAACCAGAGGAAAAGTTTCCCCTGCAAACCGTTCCCTTTGTGCTAGATGAACGAACGTCTTTCCACATGCTCTGTTTTGAGAGTTAAGTGTGTGTGAATGCCGTCCTTCATCTAGCTTGTTGGGAACACAAAGATCTTTCCAGTTGCAAACCCCACTCCATACATATATATGGGGAGGTACTAGCTCCAACACGGTTTTACCGTGAAAACTGCAGGAACTTCAAACCGGCACTAGGAAACAGACTGAGAATCAAGAGTAAAAGTTTCTCCTGCAACACGTTCCTTTGTGCTAGATGAACGAAAGTCTCTCCACATGCTCAGTTCTGAGAGATAAGTGTGTTTGAATGCCTTCCTTCACCTAGCTTGTTGGGAACACAAAGTTTCTCTTCAGATGCAAACCCAATCCATACATATATATGGGGAGGTACTAGCTCCAACTCGGTTTTACAGTGAAAACTGCAGGAACTTCAAACCGGCACTAGGAAACAGACTGAGAAACCAGAGTAAAAGTTTCACCTGCAACCCGTTCCTTTGTGCTAGATGAATGAACGTCTCTCCACATGCTCAGTTCTGAGAGATAAGTGTGTGTGAAGTGCGTCCTTCACCTAGCTTGTTGGGAAAACCAAGTTTCTCTTCAGTTGCAAACTCCAATCCATACATAAATATGGGTAGGTGCTAGCTCCAACTCGGTTTTACAGTGAAAACTGCAGGAACTTCAAACCGGCACTAGGAAACAGACTGAGAAACCAGAGTAAAAGTTTCTCCTGCAACCCTTTCCTTTTGTGCTAGATGAACGAACGTCTCTCCACATGCTCAGATCTGAGAGATAATTGTGTGTGAAAGCCGTCCTTCACCTAGCTTGTTGGGAACACAAAGTTTCTTTTCAGTTGCAAACTCCACTCCATACATATATATGGGGATGTACTAGCTCCAACTCCATTTTACAGTGAAAACTGCAAGAACTTCAAACCGGCACTAGGAAACAGACTGAGAATCCAGAGTAAAAGTTTCACCTGCAACCCGTTCCTTTGTGCTAGATGAACGAACGTCTCTCCACATGCTCAGTTCTGAGAGGTAAGCGTGTGTGAAAGCCGTCCTTCACCTAGCTTGTTGGGAACACAAAGTTTCTTTTCAGTTGCTAACTCCACTCCATACATATATATGGGGAGGTACTATCTCCAACTCGGTTTTACAGTGAAAACTACAGGAACTTCAACCCGGACATAGAAAACAGACTGAGAAACCAGAGTAAAATTGCTCCTGCAACCCGTTCCCTTTGTGCTAGATGAACGAACGTCTCTCCACATGCTCAGTTCTGAGAGATAAGTGTCTGTGAAATCCGTCCTTCAACGAGCTTGTTAGGAACACAAGGTTACTCTTCAGCTGCAAACTCCACTCCATACATATATATGGGGAGGTACTAGCTCCAACTCGGTTTTACAGTGAAAACTGCAGGAACTTCAAACCGGCACTAGGAAACAAACTGAGAAAGCGGAGTAAAAATTTCTCCTGCAACCCGTTCCCTTTGGCTAGATGAACGAACGTCTCTCCACATGCTCAGTTCTGAGAGGTAAGCGTGTGTGAAAGCCGTCCTTCACCTAGCTTGTTGGGAACACAAAGTTTCTTTTCAGTTGCAAACTCCACTCCATACATATATATGGGGAGGTAGTAGCTCCAACTCGGTTTTACAGTGAAAACTGCAGGAACTTCAAACCGGCACTAGGAAACAGACTGAGAAACCAGAGTAAAAGATTCCCCTGCAACCCGTTCCCTTTGTGCTACATGAACGAACGTCTCTCCACATGCTCAGATCTGAGAGATAATTGTGTGTGAAAGCCGTCCTTCACCTAGCTTGTTGCGAACACAAAGTTTCTCTTCAGTTGCAAACTCCACTCCATACATATATATGGGGAGGTACTAGCTCCAACTCGGTTTTACAGTGAAAACTGCAGGAACTTCAAACCGGCACTAGGAAACAGACTGAGAAACCAGAGTAAATGTTTCCCCTGCAAACCGTTCCCTTTGTGCTAGATGAACGAACGTCTTTCCACATGCTCAGTTTTGAGAGTTAAGTGTGTGTGAATGCCGTCCTTCATCTAGCTTGTTGGGAACACAAAGATCTTTCCAGTTGCAAACTCCACTCCATACATATATATGGGGAGGTACTAGCTCCAACACGGTTTTACCGTGAAAACTGCAGGAACTTCAAACCGGCACTAGGAAACAGACAGAGAATCAAGAGTAAAAGTTTCTCCTGCAACACGTTCCTTTGTGCTAGATGAACGAACCTCTCTCCACATGCTCAGTTCTGAGAGATAAGTGTGTTTGAACGCCTTCCTTCACCTAGCTTGTTGGGAACACAAAGTTTCTCTTCAGATGCAAACCCAATCCATACATATATATGGGGAGGTACTAGCTCCAACTCGGTTTTATAGTGAAAACTGCAGGAACTTCAAACCGGCACTAGGAAACAGACTGAGAAACCAGAGTAAAAGTTTCACCTGCAACCCGTTCCTTTGTGCTAGATGAACGAACGTCTCTCCACATGCTCAGTTCTGAGAGATAAGTGTGTGTGAAGTCCGTCCTTCACCTAGCTTGTTGGGAAAACCAAGTTTTTCTTCAGTTGCAAACTCCAATCCATACATAAATATGGGTAGGTGCTAGCTCCAACTCGGTTTTACAGTGAAAACTGCAGGAACTTCAAACCGGCACTAGAAAACAGACTGAGAAACCAGAGTAAAAGTTTCTCCTGCAACCCTTTCCTTTTGTGCTAGATGAACGAACGTCTCTCCACATGCTCAGATCTGAGAGATAATTGTGTGTGAAAGCCGTCCTTCACCTAGCTTGTTGGGAACACAAAGTTTCTCTTCAGTTGCCAACTCCACTCCATACATTTATATGGGGAGGTACTAGCTCCAACTCGGTTTTACAATGAAAACTGCAGGAACTTCAAACCGGCACTAGGAAACACACTGAGAAACCAGAGTAAAAGTTTCCCCTGCAAACCGTTCCCTTTGTGCTAGATGAACGAACGTCGCTCCACATGCTCAGTTTTAGAGAGTTAAGTGTGTGTGAAAGCTGTCCTTAACCTAGCTTGTTGGGAACACAAAGATCTTTTCAGTTGCAAACTCCACTCAATATATATATATGGGGAAGTACTAGCTCCAACTCGTTTTACAGTGATAACTGCAGGAACTTCATACCGGCACTAGGAAACAGACTGAGAAACCAGAGTAAAATTGCTCCTGCAAACCGTTCCCTTTGTGTTAGATGAACGAACGACTCTCCACATGCTCAGTTCTGAGAGATAATTGTGTGTGAAAGCCTTACTTCACATAGCTTGTTGGGAACAGAAAGCTTCTTTTCAGCTTCAAAATCCACTCCATACATATATATGGGGAGGTACAAGCTCCAACTCAATTTTACAGTGAAAACTGAGGGAACTTCAAACCGGCACTAGGAAACAGACTGAGAATCCAGAGTAAAAGTTTCTCCTGCAACCCGTTCCTTTGTGCTAGATGAACGAACGTCTCTCCACATGCTCAGTTCTGAGAGGTAAGCGTGTGTGAAAGCCGTCCTTCACCTAGCTTGTTGGGAACACAAAGTTTCTTTTCAGTTGCAAACTCCACTCCATACATATATATGGGGAGGTACTAGCTCCAACTCGGTTTTACAGTGAAAACTGCAGGAACTTCAAACCGGCACTAGGAAACAGACTGAGAAACCAGAGTAAAAGTTTCACCTGCAACCCGTTCCTTTGTGCTAGATGAATGAACGTCTCTCCACATGCTCAGTTCTGAGAGATAAGTGTGTGTGAAGTCCGTAATTCACCTAGCTTGTTGGGAAAACCAAGTTTCTCTTCAGTTGCAAACTCCAATCCATACATAAATATGGGTAGGTGCTAACTCCAACTCGGTTTTACAGTGAAAACTGCAGGAACTTCAAACCGGCACTAGGAAACAGACTGAGAAACCAGAGTAAAGGTTTCTCCTGCAACCCTTTCCTTTTGTGCTAGATGAACGAACGTCTCTCCACATGCTCAGATCTGAGAGATAATTGTGTGTGAAAGCCGTCCTTCACCTAGCTTCTTGGGAACACAAAGTTTCTTTTCAGTTGCAAACCCCACTCCATACATATATATGGGGAGGTACTAGCTCCAACTCCATTTTACAGTGAAAACTGCAAGAACTTCAAACCGGCACTAGGAAACAGACTGAGAATCCAGAGTAAAAGTTTCACCTGCAACCCGTTCCTTTGTGCTAGATGAACGAACGTCTCTCCACATGCTCAGTTCTGAGAGGTAAGCGTGTGTGAAAGCCGTCCTTCACCTAGCTTGTTGGGAACACAAAGTTTCTTTTCAGTTGCAAACCCCACTCCATACATATATATGGGGAGGTACTAGCTCCAACTCGGTTTTACAGTGAAAACTGCAGGAACTTCAAACCGGCACTAGGAAGCAAACTGAGAAAGCAGAGTAAAAATTTCTCCTGCAACCCGTTCCCTTTGGCTAGATGAACGAACGTCTCTCCACATGCTCAGTTCTGAGATGTAAGCGTGTGTGAAAGCCGTCCTTCACCTAGCTTGTTGGGAACACAAAGTTTCTTTTCAGTTGCAAACTCCACTCCATACATATATATGGGGAGGTAGTAGCTCCAACTCGGTTTTACAGTGAAAACTGCAGGAACTTCAAACCGGCACTAGGAAACAGACTGAGAAACCAGAGTAAAAGATTCCCCTGCAAACCGTTCCCTTTTTTGCTACATGAACGAACGTCTCTCCACATGCTCAGATCTGAGAGATAATTGTGTGTGAAAGCCGTCCTTCACCTAGCTTGTTGCGAACACAAAGTTTCTCTTCAGTTGCAAACTCCACTCCATACATATATATGGGGAGGTACTAGCTCCAACACGGTTTTACCGTGAAAACTGCAGGAACTTCAAACCGGCACTAGGAAACAGACAGAGAATCAAGAGTAAAAGTTTCTCCTGCAACACGTTCCTTTGTGCTAGATGAACGAACGTCTCTCCACATGTTCAGTTCTGAGAGATAAGTGTGTTTGAACGCCTTCCTTCAACTAGCTTGTTGGGAACACAAAGTTTCTCTTCAGATGCAAACCCAATCCATACATATATACGGGGAGGTACTAGCTCCAACTCGGTTTTACAGTGAAAACTGCAGGAACTTCAAACCGGCACTAGGAAACAGACTGAGAAACCAGAGTAAAAGTTTCACCTGCAACCCGTTCCTTTGTGCTAGATGAACGAACTTCTCTCCACATGCTCAGTTCTGAGAGATAAGTGTGTGTGAAGTCCGTCCTTCACCTAGCTTGTTGGGAAAACCAAGTTTCTCTTCAGTTGCAAACTCCAATCCATACATAAATATGGGTAGGTGCTAGCTCCAACTCGGTTTTACAGTGAAAACTGCAGGAACTTCAAACCGGCACTAGAAAACAGACTGAGAAACCAGAGTAAAAGTTTCTCCTGCAACCCTTTCCTTTTGTGCTAGATGAACGAACGTCTCTCCACATGCTCAGATCTGAGAGATAATTGTGTGTGAAAGCCGTCCTTCACCTAGCTTGTTGGGAACACAAAGTTTCTCTTCAGTTGCCAACTCCACTCCATACATTTATATGGGGAGGTACTAGCTCCAACTCGGTTTTACAATGAAAACTGCAGGAACTTCAAACCGGCACTAGGAAACAGACTGAGAAACCAGAGTAAAAGTTTCCCCTGCAAACCGTTCCCTTTGTGCTAGATGAACGAACGTCGCTCCACATGCTCAGTTTTAGAGAGTTAAGTGTGTGTGAAAGCTGTCCTTAACCTAGCTTGTTGGGAACACAAAGATCTTTTCAGTTGCAAACTCCACTCCATATATATATATGGGGAAGTACTAGCTCCAACTCGGTTTTACAGTGATAACTGCAGGAACTTCAAACCGGCACTAGGAAACAGACTGAGAAACCAGAGTAAAATTGCTCCTGCAAACCGTTCCCTTTGTGTTAGATGAACGAACGACTCTCCACATGCTCAGTTCTGAGAGATAATTGTGTGTGAAAGCCTTACTTCACATAGCTTGTTGGGAAAACAAAGCTTCTTTTCAGTTGCAAAATCCACTCCATACATATATATGGGGAGGTACAAGCTCCAACTCAATTTTACAGTGAAAATTGAGGGAACTTCAAACCGGCACTAGGAAACAGACTGAGAAACCAGAGTAAAAGTTTCTCCTGCAACCCGTTCCCTTTGTGCTAGATGAATGAACGTCTCTCCACATGCTCAGTTCTGAGAGATAAGTGTGTGTGAAAGCCCTACTTCACATAGCTTGTTGGGAACACAAAGTTTCTCTTCAGTTGCAAACTCCACTCCATACATTTATATGGGGAAGTACTAGCTCCAACTCGGTTTTACAGTGAAAACTGCAGGAACATCAAACCGGCACTAGGAAACAGACTGAGAAACCAGAGTAAAAGTTTCTCCTGCAACCCATTCCCTTTGTGCTAGATGAACGAACGTCTCTCCACATGCTCAGTTCTGAGAGATAAGTGTCTGTGAAAGCCGTCCTTCAACTAGATTGTTGGGAACACAATGTTTCTCTTCAGTTGCAAACTCCACTCCATATATATATATGGGGAGGTAGTAGCTCCAACTCGGTTTTACAGAGAAAAATGCAGGAACTTCAAACCGGGACTAGGAAACAGACTTAGAAACCAGAGTAAAAGTTTCTCTTGCAAACCGTTCCCTTCGTGCTAGATGAATGAACGTCTCTCCACATGCTCAGTTCTGAGAGATAAGTGTGTGGGAAAGCCGTACTTCACCTAGCTTGTTGGGAACACAAAGTTTCTTTTCAGTTGCAAAATCCAATCCATACATATATATGGGGAGGTACTAGCTCCAACTCCGTTTTACAGTGAAAACTGCAGGAACTTCACACCGGCACTAGGAAACAGACTGAGAAACCAGAGTAAAAGTTCCTCCTGCAAACCCTTCCCTTTGTGCTAGATAAACGAAAGTCTCTCCACATGCTCAGTTCTGAGAGATAATTGCGTGTGAAAGCCGTCCTTCACCTAGATTGTTGGGAACACTAAGTTTCTCTTCAGTTGCTAAATCCATTCCATACATATATATGGGGAGGTGGTAGCTCCAACTCGGTTTTACAGTGAAAACTGCAGGAACTTCAAACCGGCACTAGGAAACACACTGAGAAACCTGAGTAAAATTTTCTCCTGCAACCCGTTCCCTTTGGGCTAGATGAACGTACGTCTCTCCACATGCTCAGTTCTGAGGGATAAGTGTGTGTGAAAGCCGTCCTTCACCTAGCTTGTTGGGAACACAAAGTTTCTCTTCAGTTGCAAACTCCACTCCATACATATATATGGTGAGGTACTAGCTCCAAATCGGTTTTACAGTGAAAACTGCAGGAATTCAAACCGGCACTAGGAAACAGACTGAGAAACCAGAGTAAAAGTTTCTCCTGCAACCCGTTCCTTTTGTGCTAGATGAACGAACGTCTCTCCACATGCTCAGTTCTGAGAGATAAGTGTCTGTGAAAGCCGTCCTTCACCTAGCTTGTTGGGAACACAAAGTTTATCTTCAGTTGCAAACTCCACTCCATACATATATATGGGGAGGTAGTAGATCCAACTCGATTTTACAGTGAAAACTTCAGGAATTTCAAACCGGCACTAGGAAACAGACTGAGAACCCAGAGTAAAATTTTCTCCTGCAACCCGTTCCCTTTGGGCTAGATGAACGTACGTCTCTCCACATGCTCAGTTCTAAGGGATAAGTGTGTGTGAAAGCCGTCCTTCACCTAGCTTGTTGGGAACACAAAGATTCTCTTCAGTTGCAAACTCCACTCCATACATATATATGGGGAGGTACTAGCTCCAACTCGGTTTAAACGTGAAAATTGCAGGAACTTCAAACCGGCACTAGGAAACAGACTGAGAATCAAGAGTAAAAGTTTCTCCTGCAACACGTTACTTTGTGCTAGATGAACGAACGTCTCTCCACATGCTCAGTTCTGAGAGATAAGTGTGTTTGAACGCCTTCATTCACATAGCTTGTTGGGAACACAAATTTTCTCTTCAGATGCAAACTCCACTCCATACATATATATGGGGAGGTAGTAGCTCCAACTCGGTTTTACAGTGAAAACTGCAGGAACTTCAAACCGGAAGTAGGAAACAGACTGAGAAACCAGAGTAAAAGTTTCCCCTGCAAACCGTTCCCTTTGTGCTAGATGAACGAACGTCTCTCCACATGCTCAGTTTTAGAGAGTTAAGTGTGTGTGAAAGCTGTCCTTAACCTAGCTTGTTGGGAACACAAATATCTTTTCTGTTGCAAACTCCACTCCATATATATATATGGGGAGGTACTAGCTCCAACTCGGTTTTACAGTGAAAACTGCAGGAACTTCAAACCGGCACTAGGAAACAGACTGAGAAACCAGAGTAAAATTGCTCCTGCCACCCGTTCCCTTTGTGTTAGATGAACGAACGTCTCTCCACATGCTCAGTTCTGAGAGATAATTGTGTGTGAAAGCCTTACTTCAACTAGCTTGTTGGGAACACAAAGTTTCTTTTCAGTTGCAAACCCCACTCCATACATATATATGGGGAGGTACTAGTTCCAACTCCATTTTACAGTGAAAACTGCAAGAACTTCAAACCGGCACTAGGAAACAGACTGAGAATCCAGAGTAAAAGTTTCACCTGCAACCCGTTCCTTTGTGCTAGATGAACGAACGTCTCTCCACATGCTCAGTTCTGAGAGGTAAGCGTGTGTGAAAGCCGTCCTTCACCTAGCTTGTTGGGAACACAAAGTTTCTTTTCAGTTGCTAACTCCACTCCATACATATATATGGGGAGGTACTATCTCCAACTCGGTTTTACAGTGAAAAATACAGGAACTTCAACCTGGACATAGAAAACAGACTGAGAAACCAGAGTAAAATTGCCCCTGCAACCCGTTCCCTTTGTACTAGATGAACGAACGTCTCTCCACATGCTCAGTTCTGACAGATAAGTGTCTGTGAAATCAGTCCTTCAACGAGCTTGTTAGGAACACAAGGTTACTCTTCAGCTGCAAACTCCACTCCATACATATATATGGGTAGTACTAGCTCCAACTCGGTTTTACAGTGAAAACTGCAGGAACTTCAAACCGGCACAAGGAAACAAACTGAGAAAGCAGAGTAAAAATTTCTCCTGCAACCCGATCCCTTTGGCTAGATGAACGAACGTCTCTCCACATGCTCAGTTCTGAGATGTAAGCGTGTGTGAAAGCCGTCCTTCACCTAGCTTGTTGGGAACACAAAGTTTCTTTTCAGTTGCAAACTCCACACCATACATATATATGGGGAGGTAGTAGCTCCAAATCGGTTTTACAGGGAAAACTGCAGGAACTTCAAACCGGCACTAGGAAACAGACTGAGAAACCAGAGTAAAAGATTCCCCTGCAACCCGTTCCCTTTGTGCGACATGAACGAACGTCTCTCCACATGCTCAGATCTGAGAGATAATTGTGTGTGAAAGCCGTCCTTCACCTAGCTTGTTGCGAACACAAAGTTTCTATTCAGTTGCAAACTCCACTCCATACATATATATGGGGAGGTACTAGCTCCAACTCGGTTTTACAGTGAAAACTGCAGGAACTTCAAACCGGCACTAGGAAACAGACTGAGAAACCAGAGGAAAAGTTTCCCCTGCAAACCGTTCCCTTTGTGCTAGATGAACGAACGTCTTTCCACATGCTCTGTTTTGAGAGTTAAGTGTGTGTGAATGCCGTCCTTCATCTAGCTTGTTGGGAACACAAAGATCTTCCCAGTTGCAAACCCCACTCCATACATGTATATGGGGTGGTACTAGCTCCAACACGGTTTTACCGTGAAAACTGCAGGAACTTCAAACCGGCACTAGGAAACAGACTGAGAATCAAGAGTAAAAGTTTCTCCTGCAACACGTTCCTTTGTGCTAGATGAACGAACGTCTCTCCACATGCTCAGTTCTGAGAGATAAGTGTGTTTGAATGCCTTCCTTCACCTAGCTTGTTGGGAACACAAAGTTTCTCTTCAGATGCAAACCCAATCCATACATATATATGGGGAGGTACTAGCTCCAACTCGGTTTTACAGTGAAAACTGCAGGAACTTCAAACCGGCACTAGGAAACAGACTGAGAAACCAGAGTAAAAGTTTCACCTGCAACCCGTTCCTTTGTGCTAGATGAATGAACGTCTCTCCACATGCTCAGTTCTGAGAGATAAGTGTGTGTGAAGTCCGTCCTTCACATAGCTTGTTGGGAAAACCAAGTTTCTCTTCAGTTGCAAACTCCAATCCATACATAAATATGGGTAGGTGCTAGCTCCAACTCGGTTTTACAGTGAAAACTGCAGGAACTTCAAACCGGCACTAGGAAACAGACTGAGAAACCAGAGTAAAATTGCTCCTGCCACCCGTTCCGTTTGTGTTAGATGAACGAACGTCTCTCCACATGCTCAGTTCTGAGAGATAATTGTGTGTGAAAGCCTTATTTCAACTAGCTTGTTGGGAACACAAAGTTTCTTTTCAGTTGCAAACTCCACTCCATACATATATATGGGGAGGTACTAGTTAAAACTCCATTTTACAGTGAAAACTGCAAGAACTTCAAACCGGCACTAGGAAACAGACTGAGAATCCAGAGTAAAAGTTTCACCTGCAACCCGTTCCTTTGTGCTAGATGAACGAACGTCTCTCCACATGCTCAGTTCTGAGAGGTAAGCGTGTGTGAAAGCCGTCCTTCACCTAGCTTGTTGGGAACACAAAGTTTCTTTTCAGTTGCTAACTCCACTCCATACATATATATGGGGAGGTACTATCTCCAACTCGGTTTTACAGTGAAAACTACAGGAACTTCAACCTGGACATAGAAAACAGACTGAGAAACCAGAGTAAAATTGCCCCTGCAACCCGTTCCCTTTGTACTAGATGAACGAACGTCTCTCCACATGCTCAGTTCTGAGAGATAAGTGTCTGTGAAATCAGTCCTTCAACGAGCTTGTTAGGAACACAAGGTTACTCTTCAGCTGCAAACTCCACTCCATACATATATATGGGTAGTACTAGCTCCAACTCGGTTTTACAGTGAAAACTGCAGGAACTTCAAACCGGCACAAGGAAACAAACTGAGAAAGCAGAGTAAAAATTTCTCCTGCAACCCGATCCCTTTGGCTAGATGAACGAACGTCTCTCCACATGCTCAGTTCTGAGATGTAAGCGTGTGCGAAAGCCGTCCTTCACCTAGCTTGTTGGGAACACAAAGTTTCTTTTCAGTTGCAAACTCCACTCCATACATATATATGGGGAGGTAGTAGCTCCAACTCGGTTTTACAGTGAAAACTGCAGGAACTTCAAACCGGCACTAGGAAACAGACTGAGAAACCAGAGTAAAAGATTCCCCTGCAACCCGTTCCCTTTGTGCGACATGAACGAACGTCTCTCCACATGCTCAGATCTGAGAGATAATTGTGTGTGAAAGCCGTCCTTCACCTAGCTTGTTGCGAACACAAAGTTTCTATTCAGTTGCAAACTCCACTCCATACATATATATGGGGAGGTACTAGCTCCAACTCGGTTTTACAGTGAAAACTGCAGGAACTTCAAACCGGCACTAGGAAACAGACTGAGAAACCAGAGGAAAAGTTTCCCCTGCAAACCGTTCCCTTTGTGCTAGATGAACGAACGTCTTTCCACATGCTCTGTTTTGAGAGTTAAGTGTGTGTGAATGCCGTCCTTCATCTAGCTTGTTGGGAACACAAAGATCTTTCCAGTTGCAAACCCCACTCCATACATATATATGGGGAGGTACTAGCTCCAACACGGTTTTACCGTGAAAACTGCAGGAACTTCAAACCGGCACTAGGAAACAGACTGAGAATCAAGAGTAAAAGTTTCTCCTGCAACACGTTCCTTTGTGCTAGATGAACGAAAGTCTCTCCACATGCTCAGTTCTGAGAGATAAGTGTGTTTGAATGCCTTCCTTCACCTAGCTTGTTGGGAACACAAAGTTTCTCTTCAGATGCAAACCCAATCCATACATATATATGGGGAGGTACTAGCTCCAACTCGGTTTTACAGTGAAAACTGCAGGAACTTCAAACCGGCACTAGGAAACAGACTGAGAAACCAGAGTAAAAGTTTCACCTGCAACCCGTTCCTTTGTGCTAGATGAATGAACGTCTCTCCACATGCTCAGTTCTGAGAGATAAGTGTGTGTGAAGTGCGTCCTTCACCTAGCTTGTTGGGAAAACCAAGTTTCTCTTCAGTTGCAAACTCCAATCCATACATAAATATGGGTAGGTGCTAGCTCCAACTCGGTTTTACAGTGAAAACTGCAGGAACTTCAAACCGGCACTAGGAAACAGACTGAGAAACCAGAGTAAAAGTTTCTCCTGCAACCCTTTCCTTTTGTGCTAGATGAACGAACGTCTCTCCACATGCTCACATCTGAGAGATAATTGTGTGTGAAAGCCGTCCTTCACCTAGCTTGTTGGGAACACAAAGTTTCTTTTCAGTTGCAAACTCCACTCCATACATATATATGGGGATGTACTAGCTCCAACTCCATTTTACAGTGAAAACTGCAAGAACTTCAAACCGGCACTAGGAAACAGACTGAGAATCCAGAGTAAAAGTTTCACCTGCAACCCGTTCCTTTGTGCTAGATGAACGAACGTCTCTCCACATGCTCAGTTCTGAGAGGTAAGCGTGTGTGAAAGCCGTCCTTCACCTAGCTTGTTGGGAACACAAAGTTTCTTTTCAGTTGCTAACTCCACTCCATACATATATATGGGGAGGTACTATCTCCAACTCGGTTTTACAGTGAAAACTACAGGAACTTCAACCCGGACATAGAAAACAGACTGAGAAACCAGAGTAAAATTGCTCCTGCAACCCGTTCCCTTTGTGCTAGATGAACGAACGTCTCTCCACATGCTCAGTTCTGAGAGATAAGTGTCTGTGAAATCCGTCCTTCAACGAGCTTGTTAGGAACACAAGGTTACTCTTCAGCTGCAAACTCCACTCCATACATATATATGGGGAGGTACTAGCTCCAACTCGGTTTTACAGTGAAAACTGCAGGAACTTCAAACCGGCACTAGGAAACAAACTGAGAAAGCGGAGTAAAAATTTCTCCTGCAACCCGTTCCCTTTGGCTAGATGAACGAACGTCTCTCCACATGCTCAGTTCTGAGAGGTAAGCGTGTGTGAAAGCCGTCCTTCACCTAGCTTGTTGGGAACACAAAGTTTCTTTTCAGTTGCAAACTCCACTCCATACATATATATGGGGAGGTAGTAGCTCCAACTCGGTTTTACAGTGAAAACTGCAGGAACTTCAAACCGGCACTAGGAAACAGACTGAGAAACCAGAGTAAAAGATTCCCCTGCAACCCGTTCCCTTTGTGCTACATGAACGAACGTCTCTCCACATGCTCAGATCTGAGAGATAATTGTGTGTGAAAGCCGTCCTTCACCTAGCTTGTTGCGAACACAAAGTTTCTCTTCAGTTGCAAACTCCACTCCATACATATATATGGGGAGGTACTAGCTCCAACTCGGTTTTACAGTGAAAACTGCAGGAACTTCAAACCGGCACTAGGAAACAGACTGAGAAACCAGAGTAAATGTTTCCCCTGCAAACCGTTCCCTTTGTGCTAGATGAACGAACGTCTTTCCACATGCTCAGTTTTGAGAGTTAAGTGTGTGTGAATGCCGTCCTTCATCTAGCTTGTTGGGAACACAAAGATCTTTCCAGTTGCAAACTCCACTCCATACATATATATGGGGAGGTACTAGCTCCAACACGGTTTTACCGTGAAAACTGCAGGAACTTCAAACCGGCACTAGGAAACAGACAGAGAATCAAGAGTAAAAGTTTCTCCTGCAACACGTTCCTTTGTGCTAGATGAACGAACCTCTCTCCACATGCTCAGTTCTGAGAGATAAGTGTGTTTGAACGCCTTCCTTCACCTAGCTTGTTGGGAACACAAAGTTTCTCTTCAGATGCAAACCCAATCCATACATATATATGGGGAGGTACTAGCTCCAACTCGGTTTTATAGTGAAAACTGCAGGAACTTCAAACCGGCACTAGGAAACAGACTGAGAAACCAGAGTAAAAGTTTCACCTGCAACCCATTCCTTTGTGCTAGATGAACGAACGTCTCTCCACATGCTCAGTTCTGAGAGATAAGTGTGTGTGAAGTCCGTCCTTCACCTAGCTTGTTGGGAAAACCAAGTTTTTCTTCAGTTGCAAACTCCAATCCATACATAAATATGGGTAGGTGCTAGCTCCAACTCGGTTTTACAGTGAAAACTGCAGGAACTTCAAACCGGCACTAGAAAACAGACTGAGAAACCAGAGTAAAAGTTTCTCCTGCAACCCTTTCCTTTTGTGCTAGATGAACGAACGTCTCTCCACATGCTCAGATCTGAGAGATAATTGTGTGTGAAAGCCGTCCTTCACCTAGCTTGTTGGGAACACAAAGTTTCTCTTCAGTTGCCAACTCCACTCCATACATTTATATGGGGAGGTACTAGCTCCAACTCGGTTTTACAATGAAAACTGCAGGAACTTCAAACCGGCACTAGGAAACACACTGAGAAACCAGAGTAAAAGTTTCCCCTGCAAACCGTTCCCTTTGTGCTAGATGAACGAACGTCGCTCCACATGCTCAGTTTTAGAGAGTTAAGTGTGTGTGAAAGCTGTCCTTAACCTAGCTTGTTGGGAACACAAAGATCTTTTCAGTTGCAAACTCCACTCAATATATATATATGGGGAAGTACTAGCTCCAACTCGTTTTACAGTGATAACTGCAGGAACTTCATACCGGCACTAGGAAACAGACTGAGAAACCAGAGTAAAATTGCTCCTGCAAACCGTTCCCTTTGTGTTAGATGAACGAACGACTCTCCACATGCTCAGTTCTGAGAGATAATTGTGTGTGAAAGCCTTACTTCACATAGCTTGTTGGGAACAGAAAGCTTCTTTTCAGCTTCAAAATCCACTCCATACATATATATGGGGAGGTACAAGCTCCAACTCAATTTTACAGTGAAAACTGAGGGAACTTCAAACCGGCACTAGGAAACAGACTGAGAATCCAGAGTAAAAGTTTCTCCTGCAACCCGTTCCTTTGTGCTAGATGAACGAACGTCTCTCCACATGCTCAGTTCTGAGAGGTAAGCGTGTGTGAAAGCCGTCCTTCACCTAGCTTGTTGGGAACACAAAGTTTCTTTTCAGTTGCAAACTCCACTCCATACATATATATGGGGAGGTACTAGCTCCAACTCGGTTTTACAGTGAAAACTGCAGGAACTTCAAACCGGCACTAGGAAACAGACTGAGAAACCAGAGTAAAAGTTTCACCTGCAACCCGTTCCTTTGTGCTAGATGAATGAACGTCTCTCCACATGCTCAGTTCTGAGAGATAAGTGTGTGTGAAGTCCGTAATTCACCTAGCTTGTTGGGAAAACCAAGTTTCTCTTCAGTTGCAAACTCCAATCCATACATAAATATGGGTAGGTGCTAACTCCAACTCGGTTTTACAGTGAAAACTGCAGGAACTTCAAACCGGCACTAGGAAACAGACTGAGAAACCAGAGTAAAGGTTTCTCCTGCAACCCTTTCCTTTTGTGCTAGATGAACGAACGTCTCTCCACATGCTCAGATCTGAGAGATAATTGTGTGTGAAAGCCGTCCTTCACCTAGCTTCTTGGGAACACAAAGTTTCTTTTCAGTTGCAAACCCCACTCCATACATATATATGGGGAGGTACTAGCTCCAACTCCATTTTACAGTGAAAACTGCAAGAACTTCAAACCGGCACTAGGAAACAGACTGAGAATCCAGAGTAAAAGTTTCACCTGCAACCCGTTCCTTTGTGCTAGATGAACGAACGTCTCTCCACATGCTCAGTTCTGAGAGGTAAGCGTGTGTGAAAGCCGTCCTTCACCTAGCTTGTTGGGAACACAAAGTTTCTTTTCAGTTGCAAACCCCACTCCATACATATATATGGGGAGGTACTAGCTCCAACTCGGTTTTACAGTGAAAACTGCAGGAACTTCAAACCGGCACTAGGAAGCAAACTGAGAAAGCAGAGTAAAAATTTCTCCTGCAACCCGTTCCCTTTGGCTAGATGAACGAACGTCTCTCCACATGCTCAGTTCTGAGATGTAAGCGTGTGTGAAAGCCGTCCTTCACCTAGCTTGTTGGGAACACAAAGTTTCTTTTCAGTTGCAAACTCCACTCCATACATATATATGGGGAGGTAGTAGCTCCAACTCGGTTTTACAGTGAAAACTGCAGGAACTTCAAACCGGCACTAGGAAACAGACTGAGAAACCAGAGTAAAAGATTCCCCTGCAAACCGTTCCCTTTTTTGCTACATGAACGAACGTCTCTCCACATGCTCAGATCTGAGAGATAATTGTGTGTGAAAGCCGTCCTTCACCTAGCTTGTTGCGAACACAAAGTTTCTCTTCAGTTGCAAACTCCACTCCATACATATATATGGGGAGGTACTAGCTCCAACACGGTTTTACCGTGAAAACTGCAGGAACTTCAAACCGGCACTAGGAAACAGACAGAGAATCAAGAGTAAAAGTTTCTCCTGCAACACGTTCCTTTGTGCTAGATGAACGAACGTCTCTCCACATGTTCAGTTCTGAGAGATAAGTGTGTTTGAACGCCTTCCTTCACCTAGCTTGTTGGGAACACAAAGTTTCTCTTCAGATGCAAACCCAATCCATACATATATACGGGGAGGTACTAGCTCCAACTCGGTTTTACAGTGAAAACTGCAGGAACTTCAAACCGGCACTAGGAAACAGACTGAGAAACCAGAGTAAAAGTTTCACCTGCAACCCGTTCCTTTGTGCTAGATGAACGAACTTCTCTCCACATGCTCAGTTCTGAGAGATAAGTGTGTGTGAAGTCCGTCCTTCACCTAGCTTGTTGGGAAAACCAAGTTTCTCTTCAGTTGCAAACTCCAATCCATACATAAATATGGGTAGGTGCTAGCTCCAACTCGGTTTTACAGTGAAAACTGCAGGAACTTCAAACCGGCACTAGAAAACAGACTGAGAAACCAGAGTAAAAGTTTCTCCTGCAACCCTTTCCTTTTGTGCTAGATGAACGAACGTCTCTCCACATGCTCAGATCTGAGAGATAATTGTGTGTGAAAGCCGTCCTTCACCTAGCTTGTTGGGAACACAAAGTTTCTCTTCAGTTGCCAACTCCACTCCATACATTTATATGGGGAGGTACTAGCTCCAACTCGGTTTTACAATGAAAACTGCAGGAACTTCAAACCGGCACTAGGAAACAGACTGAGAAACCAGAGTAAAAGTTTCCCCTGCAAACCGTTCCCTTTGTGCTAGATGAACGAACGTCGCTCCACATGCTCAGTTTTAGAGAGTTAAGTGTGTGTGAAAGCTGTCCTTAACCTAGCTTGTTGGGAACACAAAGATCTTTTCAGTTGCAAACTCCACTCCATATATATATATGGGGAAGTACTAGCTCCAACTCGGTTTTACAGTGATAACTGCAGGAACTTCAAACCGGCACTAGGAAACAGACTGAGAAACCAGAGTAAAATTGCTCCTGCAAACCGTTCCCTTTGTGTTAGATGAACGAACGACTCTCCACATGCTCAGTTCTGAGAGATAAGTGTCTGTGAAAGCCGTACTTCACCTAGCTTGTTGGGAACACAAAGTTTCTCTTCAGTTGCAAACTCCACCCATACATATATATGGGGAGGTACTAGCTCCAACTCGGTTTTACAGTGAAAATTGCAGGAACTTCAAACCGGCACTATTAAACAGACTGAGAAACCAGAGTAAAAGTTTCTCCTGCAACCCGTTCCCTTTGTGCTACATGAATGAACGTCTCTCCACATGCTCAGTTCTGAGAGATAAGTGTCTGTGAAAGCCGTCCTTCACCAAGCTTGTTGGGAACACAAAGTTTATCTTCAGTTGCAAACTCCACTCCATACATATATATGGGGAGGTAGTAGCTCCAACTCGGTTTTACAGTGAAAACTTCAGGAATTTCAAACCGGCACTAGGAAACAGCCTGAGAACCCAGAGTAAAAGTTTCTCCTGCAACCCGTTCCCTTTGGGCTAGATGAACGTACGTCTCTCCACATGCTCAGTTCTAAGGGATAAGTGTGTGTGAAAGCCGTCCTTCACCTAGCTTGTTGGGAACACAAAGTTTCTCTTCAGTTGCAAACTCCACCCATACATATATATGGGGAGGTACTAGCTCCAACTCGGTTATACAGTGAAAACTGCAGGAACTTCAAACCGGCACTAGGAAACACACTGAGAAACCAGAGTAAAAGTTTCTCCTGCAACCCGATCCCTTTGGGCTAGATGAACGAACGTCTCTCCACATGCTCAGTTCTGAGGGATAAGTGTGTGTGAAAGCCGTCCTTCACCTAGCTTTTGGGAACACAAAGTTTCTCTTCAGTTGCAAACTCCACTCCATACATATATATGGGGAGGTACTAGCTCCAAATCTGTTTTACAGTGAAAACTGCAGGAACTTCAAACCGGCACTAGGAAACACACTGAGAAACCTGTGTAAAAGTTTCTCCTGCAACCCGTTCCCTTTGGGCTAGATGAACGTACGTCTCTCCACATGCTCAGTTCTGAGGGATAAGTGTGTGTGAAAGCCGTCCTACACCTAGCTTGTTGGGAACACAAAGTTTCTTTTCAGTTGCAAACTCCACTCCATACATTTATATGGGGAGGTACTAGCTCCAACTCGGTTTTACAGTGAAAACTGCAGGAACATCAAACCGGCACTAGGAAACAGACTGAGAAACCAGAGTATAAGTTTCTCCTGCAACCCGTTCCCTTTGTGCTAGATGAACGAACGTCTCTCCACATGCTCAGTTCTGAGAGATAAGTGTCTGTGAAAGCCGTACTTCACCTAGCTTGTTGGGAACACAAAGTTTCTCTTCAGTTGCAAACTCCACCCATACATATATATGGGGAGGTACTAGCTCCAACTCGGTTTTACAGTGAAAACTGCAGGAACTTCAAACCGGCACTAGGAAACAGACTGAGAAACCAGAGTAAAAGATTCTCCTGCAACCCGTTCCCTTTGTGCTACATGAACGAACGTCTCTCCACATGCTCAGATCTGAGAGATAATTGTGTGTGAAAGCCGTCCTTCACCTAGCTTGTTGCGAACACAAAGTTTCTCTTCAGTTGCAAACTCCACTCCATACATATATATGGGGATATACTAGCTCCAACACGGTTTTACCGTGAAAACTGCAGGAACTTCAAACCGGCACTAGGAAACAGACAGAGAATCAAGAGTAAAAGTTTCTCCTGCAACACGTTCCTTTGTGCTAGATGAACGAACGTCTCTCCACATGCTCAGTTCTGAGAGATAAGTGTGTTTGAACGCCTTCCTTCACCTAGCTTGTTGGGAACACAAAGTTTCTCTTCAGATGCAAACCCAATCCATACATATATACGGGGAGGTACTACCTCCAACTCGGTTTTACAGTGAAAACTGCAGGAACTTCAAACCGGCACTAGGAAACAGACTGAGAAACCAGAGTAAAAGTTTCACCTGCAACCCGTTCCTTTGTGCTAGATGAACGAACGTCTCTCCACATGCTCAGTTCTGAGAGATAAGTGTGTGTGAAGTCCGTCCTTCACCTAGCTTGTTGGGAAAACCAAGTTTCTCTTCAGTTGCAAACTCCAATCCATACATAAATATGGGTAGGTGCTAGCTCCAACTCGGTTTTACAGTGAAAACTGCAGGAACTTCAAACCGGCACTAGAAAACAGACTGAGAAACCAGAGTAAAAGTTTCTCCTGCAACCCTTTCCTTTTGTGCTAGATGAACGAACGTCTCTCCACATGCTCAGATCTGAGAGATAATTGTGTGTGAAAGCCGTCCTTCACCTAGCTTGTTGGGAACACAAAGTTTCTATTCAGTTGCCAACTCCACTCCATACATTTATATGGGGAGGTACTAGCTCCAACTCGGTTTTACAATGAAAACTGCAGGAACTTCAAACCGGCACTAGGAAACAGACTGAGAAACCAGAGTAAAAGTTTCCCCTGCAAACCGTTCCCTTTGTGCTAGATGAACGAACGTCGCTCCACATGCTCAGTTTTAGAGAGTTAAGTGTGTGTGAAAGCTGTCCTTAACCTAGCTTGTTGGGAACACAAAGATCTTTTCAGTTGCAAACTCCACTCCATATATATATATGGGGAAGTACTAGCTCCAACTCGGTTTTACAGTGATAACTGCAGGAACTTCAAACCGGCACTAGGAAACAGACTGAGAAACCAGAGTAAAATTGCTCCTGCAAACCGTTCCCTTTGTGTTAGATGAACGAACGACTCTCCACATGCTCAGTTCTGAGAGATAATTGTGTGTGAAAGCCTTACTTCACATAGCTTGTTGGGAAAACAAAGCTTCTTTTCAGTTGAAAAATCCACTCCATACATATATATGGGGAGGTACAAGCTCCAACTCAATTTTACAGTGAAAATTGAGGGAACTTCAAACCGGCACTAGGAAACAGACTGAGAATCCAGAGTAAAAGTTTCTCCTGCAACCCGTTCCTTTGTGCTAGATGAATGAACGTCTCTCCACATGCTCAGTTCTGAGAGATAAGTGTGTGTGAAGTCCGTCCTTCACCTAGCTTGTTGGGAAAACCAAGTTTCTCTTCAGTTGCAAACTCCAATCCATACATTTATATTGGGAGGTACTAGCTCCAACTCGGTTTTACAGTGAAAACTGCAGGAACATCAAACCGGCACTAGGAAACAGACTGAGAAACCAGAGTATAAGTTTCTCCTGCAACCCGTTCCCTTTGTGCTAGATGAACGAACGTCTCTCCACATGCTCAGTTCTGAGAGATAAGTGTCTGTGAAAGCCGTACTTCACCTAGCTTGTTGGGAACACAAAGTTTCTCTTCAGTTGCAAACTCCACCCATACATATATATGGGGAGGTACTAGCTCCAACTCGGTTTTACAGTGAAAACTGCAGGAACTTCAAACCGGCACTATTAAACAGACTGAGAAACCAGAGTAAAAGTTTCTCCTGCAACCCGTTCCCTTTGTGCTACATGAATGAACGTCTCTCCACATGCTCAGTTCTGAGAGATAAGTGTCTGTGAAAGCCGTCCTTCACCAAGCTTGTTGGGAACACAAAGTTTATCTTCAGTTGCAAACTCCACTCCATACATATATATGGGGAGGTAGTATCTCCAACTCGGTTTTACAGTGAAAACTTCAGGAATTTCAAACCGGCACTAGGAAACAGCCTGAGAACCCAGAGTAAAAGTTTCTCCTGCAACCCGTTCCCTTTGGGCTAGATGAACGTACGTCTCTCCACATGCTCAGTTCTAAGGGATAAGTGTGTGTGAAAGCCGTCCTTCACCTAGCTTGTTGGGAACACAAAGTTTCTCTTCAGTTGCAAACTCCACCCATACATATATATGGGGAGGTACTAGCTCCAACTCGGTTATACAGTGAAAACTGCAGGAACTTCAAACCGGCACTAGGAAACACACTGAGAAACCAGAGTAAAAGTTTCTCCTGCAACCCGATCCCTTTGGGCTAGATGAACGAACGTCTCTCCACATGCTCAGTTCTGAGGGATAAGTGTGTGTGAAAGCCGTCCTTCACCTAGCTTTTGGGAACACAAAGTTTCTCTTCAGTTGCAAACTCCACTCCATACATATATATGGGGAGGTACTAGCTCCAAATCTGTTTTACAGTGAAAACTGCAGGAACTTCAAACCGGCACTAGGAAACACACTGAGAAACCTGTGTAAAAGTTTCTCCTGCAACCCGTTCCCTTTGGGCTAGATGAACGTACGTCTCTCCACATGCTCAGTTCTGAGGGATAAGTGTGTGTGAAAGCCGTCCTACACCTAGCTTGTTGGGAACACAAAGTTTCTTTTCAGTTGCAAACTCCACTCCATACATTTATATGGGGAGGTACTAGCTCCAACTCGGTTTTACAGTGAAAACTGCAGGAACATCAAACCGGCACTAGGAAACAGACTGAGAAACCAGAGTATAAGTTTCTCCAGCAACCCGTTCCCTTTGTGCTAGATGAACGAACGTCTCTCCACATGCTCAGTTCTGAGAGATAAGTGTCTGTGAAAGCCGTACTTCACCTAGCTTGTTGGGAACACAAAGTTTCTCTTCAGTTGCAAACTCCACTCGATACATATATGGGGAGGTACTAGCTCCAACTCGGTTTTACAGTGAAAACTGCAGGAACTTCAAACCGGCACTATTAAACAGACTGAGAAACCAGAGTAAAAGTTTCTCCTGCAACCCGTTCCCTTTGTGCTACATGAATGAACGTCTCTCCACATGCTCAGTTCTGAGAGATAAGTGTCTGTGAAAGCCGTCCTTCACCAAGCTTGTTGGGAACACAAAGTTTATCTTCAGTTGCAAACTCCACTCCATACATATATATGGGGAGGTAGTAGCTCCAACTCGGTTTTACAGTGAAAACTTCAGGAATTTCAAACCGGCACTAGGAAACAGCCTGAGAACCCAGAGTAAAAGTTTCTCCTGCAACCCGTTCCCTTTGGGCTAGATGAACGTACGTCTCTCCACATGCTCAGTTCTAAGGGATAAGTGTGTGTGAAAGCCGTCCTTCACCTAGCTTGTTGGGAACACAAAGTTTCTCTTCAGTTGCAAACTCCACCCATACATATATATGGGGAGGTACTAGCTCCAACTCGGTTATACAGTGAAAACTGCAGGAACTTCAAACCGGCACTAGGAAACACACTGAGAAACCAGAGTATAAGTTTCTCCTGCAACCCGTTCCCTTTGGGCTAGATGAACGTACGTCTCTACACATGCTCAGTTCTGAGGGATAAGTGTGTTTGAAAGCCGTCCTTCACCTAGCTTGTTGGGAACACAAAGTTTCTCTTCAGTTGCAAACTCCCCTCTATACATATATATGGGGATGTACTAGCTCCAAATCTGTTTTACAGTGAAAACTGCAGGAACTTCAAACCGGCACCTGGAAACAGACTGAGAAACCAGAGTAAAAGTTTCTCCTGCAACCCGTTCCCTTTGTGCTAGATGAATGAACGTATCTCCACATGCTCAGTTCTGAGAGATAAGTGTGTGTGAAAGCCCTACTTCACATAGCTTGTTGGGAACACAAAGTTTCTCTTCAGTTGCAAACTCCACTCCATACATTTATATGGGGAAGTACTAGCTCCAACTCGGTTTACAGTGAAAACTGCAGGAACTTCAAACCGGCACTAGGAAACAGACTGAGAAACCAGAGTAAAAGTTTCTACTGCAACCCATTCCCTTTGTGCTAGATGAACGAATGTCTCTCCACATGCTCATTTCTGAGAGATAAGTGTCTGTGAAAGCCGTCCTTCAACTAGATTGTTGGGAACACAATGTTTCTCTTCAGTTGCAAACTCCACTCCATACATATATATGGGGAGGTAGTAGCTCCAACTCGGTTTTACAGAGAAAACTGCAGGAACTTCAAACCGGGACTAGGAAACAAACTGAGAAACCAGAGTAAAAGTTTCTCTTGCAAACCGTTCCCTTCTTGCTAGATGAATGAACGTCTATCCACATGCTCAGTTCTGAGAGATAAGTGTCTGTGAAAGCCGTACTTCACCTAGCTTGTTGGGAACACAAAGTTTCTCTTCAGTTGCAAACTCCACCCATACATATATATGGGGAGGTACTAGCTCCAACTCGGTTTTACAGTGAAAACTGCAGGAACTTCAAACCGGCACTATTAAACAGACTGAGAAACCAGAGTAAAAGTTTCTCCTGCAACCCGTTCCCTTTGTGCTACATGAATGAACGTCTCTCCACATGCTCAGTTCTGAGAGATAAGTGTCTGTGAAAGCCGTCCTTCACCAAGCTTGTTGGGAACACAAAGTTTATCTTCAGTTGCAAACTCCACTCCATACATATATATGGGGAGGTAGTAGCTCCAACACGGTTTTACAGTGAAAACTTCAGGAATTTCAAACCGGCACTAGGAAACAGCCTGAGAACCCAGAGTAAAAGTTTCTCCTGCAACCCGTTCAATTTGGGCTAGATGAACGTACGTCTCTCCACATGCTCAGTTCTAAGGGATAAGTGTGTGTGAAAGCCGTCCTTCACCTAGCTTGTTGGGAACACAAAGTTTCTCTTCAGTTGCAAACTCCACCCATACATATATATGGGGAGGTACTAGCTCCAACTCGGTTATACAGTGAAAACTGCAGGAACTTCAAACCGGCACTAGGAAACACACTGAGAAACCAGAGTAAAAGTTTCTCCTGCAACCCGTTCCCTTTGGGCTAGATGAACGAACGTCTCTCCACATGCTCAGTTCTGAGAGATAAGTGTGTGTGAAAGCCGTACTTCACCTAGCTTTTGGGAACACAAAGTTTCTCTTCAGTTGCAAACTCCACTCCATACATATATATGGGGAGGTACTAGCTCCAAATCTGTTTTACAGTGAAAACTGCAGGAACTTCAAACCGGCACTAGGAAACACACTGAGAAACCTGTGTAAAAGTTTCTCCTGCAACCCGTTCCCTTTGGGCTAGATGAACGTAAGTCTCTCCACATGCTCAGTTCTGAGGGATATGTGTGTGTGAAAGCCGTCCTACACCTAGCTTGTTGGGAACACAAAGTTTCTTTTCAGTTGCAAACTCCACTCCTTACATTTATATGGGGAGGTACTAGCTCCAACTCGGTTTTACAGTGAAAACTGCAGGAACATCAAACCGGCACTAGGAAACAGACTGAGAAACCAGAGTATAAGTTTCTCCTGCAACCCGTTCCCTTTGTGCTAGATGAACGAACGTCTCTCCACATGCTCAGTTCTGAGAGATAAGTGTCTGTGAAAGCCGTACTTCACCTAGCTTGTTGGGAACACAAAGTTTCTCTTCAGTTGCAAACTCCACCCATACATATATATGGGGAGGTACTAGCTCCAACTCGGTTTTACAGTGAAAACTGCAGGAACTTCAAACCGGCACTATTAAACAGACTGAGAAAGCAGAGTAAAAGTTTCTCCTGCAACCCGTTCCCTTTGTGCTACATGAATGAACGTCTCTCCACATGCTCAGTTCTGAGAGATAAGTGTCTGTGAAAGCCGTCCTTCACCAAGCTTGTTGGGAACACAAAGTTTATCTTCAGTTGCAAACTCCACTCCATACATATATATGGGGAGGTAGTAGCTCCAACTCGGTTTTACAGTGAAAACTTCAGGAATTTCAAACCGGCACTAGGAAACAGCCTGAGAACCCAGAGTAAAAGTTTCTCCTGCAACCCGTTCCCTTTGGGCTAGATGAACGTACGTCTCTCCACATGCTCAGTTCTAAGGGATAAGTGTGTGTGAAAGCCGTCCTTCACCTAGCTTGTTGGGAACACAAAGTTTCTCTTCAGTTGCAAACTCCACCCATACATATATATGGGGAGATACTAGCTCCAACACGGTTATACAGTGAAAACTGCAGGAACTTCAAACCGGCACTAGGAAACACACTGAGAAACCAGAGTATAAGTTTCTCCTGCAACCCGTTCCCTTTAGGCTAGATGAACGTACGTCTCTACACATGCTCAGTTCTGAGGGATAAGTGTGTTTGAAAGCCGTCCTTCACCTAGCTTGTTGGGAACACAAAGTTTCTCTTCAGTTGCAAACTCCCCTCCATACATATATATGGGGATGTACTAGCTCCAAATCTGTTTTACAGTGAAAACTGCAGGAACTTCAAACCGGCACCTGGAAACAGACTGAGAAACCAGAGTAAAAGTTTCTCCTGCAACCCGTTCCCTTTGTGCTAGATGAATGAACGTATCTCCACATGCTCAGTTCTGAGAGATAAGTGTGTGTGAAAGCCCTACTTCACATAGCTTGTTGGGAACACAAAGTTTCTCTTCAGTTGCAAACTCCACTCCATACATTTATATGGGGAAGTACTAGCTCCAACTCGGTTTTACAGTGAAAACTGCAGGAACATCAAACCGGCACTAGGAAACAGACTGAGAAACCAGAGTAAAAGTTTCTACTGCAACCCATTCCCTTTGTGCTAGATGAACGAATGTCTCTCCACATGCTCATTTCTGAGAGATAAGTGTCTGTGAAAGCCGTCCTTCAACTAGATTGTTGGGAACACAATGTTTCTCTTCAGTTGCAAACTCCACTCCATACATATATATGGGGAGGTAGTAGCTCCAACTCGGTTTTACAGAGAAAACTGCAGGAACTTCAAACCGGGACTAGGAAACAGACTTAGAAACCAGAGTAAAAGTTTCTCTTTCAAACCGTTCCCTTCTTGCTAGATGAATGAACGTCTCTCCACATGCTCAGTTCTGAGAGATAAGTGTGTGGGAAAGCCGTACTTCACCTAGCTTGTTGGGAACACAAAGTTTCTTTTCAGTTGCAAACTCCAACCATACATATATATGGGGAGGTACTAGCTCCAACTCGGTTTTACAGTGAAAACTGCAGGAATTTTAAACCGGCACTATTAAACAGACTGAGAAACCAGAGTAAAATTTCTCCTGCAACCCGTTCCCTTTGGGCTAGATGAACGTACGTATCTCCACATGCTCAGTTCTGAGGGATAAGTGTGTGTGAAAGCCGCACTTCACCTAGCTTGTTGGGAACACAAAGTTTCTCTTCAGTTGCAAACTCCCCTCCATACATATATATGGGGAGGTACTAGCTCCAAATCGGTTTTACAGTGAAAACTGCAGGAACTTCAAACCGGCACCTGGAAACAGAGTGAGAAACCAGAGTAAAAGTTTCTCCTGCAACCCGTTCCCTTTGTGCTACATGAATGAACGTCTCTCCACATGCTCAGTTCTGAGAGATAAGTGTCTGTGAAAGCCGTCCTTCACGTAGCTTGTTGGGAACACAAAGTTTATATTCAGTTGCAAACTCCACTCCATACATATATATGGGGAGGTAGTAGCTCCAACTCGGTTTTACAGTGAAAACTTCAGGAATTTCAAACCGGCACCAAGAAACAGACTGAGAACCCAGAGTAAAAGTTTCTCCTGCAACCAGTTCCCTTTGGGCTAGATGAACGTACGTCTCTCCACATGCTCAGTTCTAAGGGATAAGTGTGTGTGAAAGCCGTCCTTCACCTAGCTTGTTGGGAACACAAAGTTTCTCTTCAGTTGCAAACTCCACCCATACATATATATGGGGAGGTACTAGCTCCAACTCGGTTTTACAGTGAAAACTGCAGGAACTTCAAACCGGCACTAGGAAACAGACTGAGAAACCAGAGTAAAAGTCTATCCTGCATCCCGTTCATTTTGTGCTAGATGAACGAACGTCTCTCCACATGCTCAGTTCTGAGAGATAAGTGTGTGTGAAAGCCGTCCTTCAACAAGATTGTTGGGAACACAATGTTTCTCTTCAGTTGAAAACTCCACTCCATACATATATATGGGGAGGTAGTAGCTCCAACTCGGTTTTACAGTGAAAACTGCAGGAACTTCAAACCGGCACTAGGAAACACACTGAGAAACCAGAGTAAAAGTTTCTCCTGCAACCCGTTCCCTTTGGGCTAGATGAACGTACGTCTCTCCACATGCTCAGTTCTGAGGGATAAGTGTGTTTGAAAGCCGTCCTTCACCTAGCTTGTTGGGAACACAAAGTTTCTCTTCAGTTGCAAACTCCCCTCCATACATATATATGGGGATGTACTAGCTCCAAATCTGTTTTACAGTGAAAACTGCAGGAACTTCAAACCGGCACCTGGAAACAGACTGAGAAACCAGAGTAAAAGTTTCTCCTGCAACCCGTTCCCTTTGTGCAAGATGAATGAAAGTCTCTCCACATGCTCAAATCTGAGAGATAAGTGTGTGTGAAAGCCCTACTTCACATAGCTTGTTGGGAACACAAAGTTTCTCTTCAGTTGCAAACTCCACTTCATACATTTATATGGGGAAGTACTAGCTCCAACTCGGTTTTACAGTGAAAACTGCAGGAACATCAAACCGGCACTAGGAAACAGACTGAGAAACCAGAGTAAAAGTTTCTCCTGCAACCCATTCCCTTTGTGCTAGATGAACGAACGTCTCTCCACATGCTCAGTTCTGAGAGATAAGTGTCTGTGAAAGCCATCCTTCAACTAGATTGTTGGGAACACAATGTTTCTCTTCAGTTGCAAACTCCAATCCATATATATATATGGGGAGGTAGTAGCTCCAACTCGGTTTTACAGAGAAAACTGCAGGAACTTCAAACCGGGACTAGGAAACAGACTTAGAAACCAGAGTAAAAGTTTCTCTTGCAAAGCGTTCCCTTCGTGCTAGATGAATGAACGTCTCTCCACATGCTCAGTTCTGAGAGATAAGTGTGTGGGAAAGCCGTACTTCACCTAGCTTGTTGGGAACACAAAGTTTCTTTTCAGTTGCAAAATCCAATCCATACATATATATGGGGAGGTACTAGCTCCAACTCGGTTTTACAGTGAAAACTGCAGGAACTTCAAACAGGCACTAGGAAACAGACTGAGAAACCAGAGTAAAAGTTCCTCCTGCAAACCCTTCCCTTTGTGCTAGATAAACGAAAGTCTCTCCACATGCTCAGTTCTGAGAGATAATTGCGTGTGAAAGCCGCCCTTCACCTAGATTGTTGGGAACACTAAGTTTCTCTTCAGTTGCTAAATCCATTCCATACATATATATGGGGAGGTAGTAGCTCCAACTCGGTTTTACAGTGAAAACTGCAGGAACATCAAACCGGCACTAGGAAACACACTGAGAAACCTGAGTAAAAGTTTCTCCTGCAACCCGTTCCCTTTGGGCTAGATGAACGTACGTCTCTCCACATGCTCAGTTCTGAGGGATAAGTGTGTGTGAAAGCCGTCCTTCACATAGCTTGTTGGGAACACAAAGTTTCTCTTCAGTTGCAAACTCCACTCCATACATATATATGGGGAGGTAGTAGCTCCAACTCGGTTTTACAGTGAAAACTGCAGGAATTAAAATCGGCTCTAGGAAACAGACCTAGAAACCAGAGTATAAGTTTCCCCTGCAACCCGTTCCCTTTGTGCTAAATGAACGAACGTCTCTCCACATGCTCAGTTCTGAGAGATAAGTGTCTGTGAAAGCCGTCCTTCACCTAGCTTGTTGGGAACACAAAGTTTATCTTCAGTTGCAAAATCCACTCCATACATATATATGGGGAGGTAGTAGCTCCAACTCGGTTTTACAGTGAAAACTTCAGGAATTTCAAACCGGCACTAGGAAACAGACTGAGAACCCAGAGTAAAATTTTCTCCTGCAACCCGTTCCCTTTGGGCTAGATGAACGTACGTCTCTCCACATGCTCAGTTCTAAGGGATAAGTGTGTGTGAAAGCCGTCCTTCACATAGCTTGTTGGGAACACAAAGTTTCTCTTCAGTTGCAAACTCCACCCATACATATATATGGGGAGGTACTAGCTCCAACTCGGTTTTACAGTGAAAACTGCAGGAACTTCAAACCGGCACTAGGAAACAGACTGAGAAACCAGAGTAAAAGTCTATACTGCATCCCGTTCATTTTGTGCTAGATGAACGAACGTCTCTCCACATGCTCAGTTCTGAGAGATAAGTGTGTGTGAAAGCCGTCCTTCAACAAGATTGTTGGGAACACAATGTTTCTCTTCAGTTGAAATCTCCAATCCATACATATATATGGGGAGGTAGTAGCTCCAACTCGGTTTTACAGTGAAAACTGCAGGAACTTCAAACCGGCACTAGGAAACACACTGAGAAACCAGAGTAAAAGTTTCTCCTGCAACCCGTTCCCTTTGGGCTAGATGAACGTACGTCTCTACACATGCTCAGTTCTGAGGGATAAGTGTGTTTGAAAGCCGTCCTTCACCTAGCTTGTTGGGAACACAAAGTTTCTCTTCAGTTGCAAACTCCCCTCCATACATATATATGGGGATGTACTAGCTCCAAATCTGTTTTACTGTGAAAACTGCAGGAACTTCAAACCGGCACCTGGAAACAGACTGAGAAACCAGAGTAAAAGTTTCTCCTGCAACCCGTTCCCTTTGTGCTAGATGAATGAACGTCTCTCCACATGCTCAGTTCTGAGAGATAAGTGTGTGTGAAAGCCCTACTTCACATAGCTTGTTGGGAACACAAAGTTTCTCTTCAGTTGCAAACTCCACTCCATACATTTATATGGGGAAGTACTAGCTCCAACGCGGTTTTACAGTGAAAACTGCAGGAACATCAAACCGGCACTAGGAAACAGACTGAGAAACCAGAGTAAAAGTTTCTCCTGCAACCCATTCCCTTTGTGCTAGATGAACGAACGTCTCTCCACATGCTCAGTTCTGAGAGATAAGTGTCTGTGAAAGCCGTCCTTCAACTAGATTGTTGGGAACACAATGTTTCTCTTCAGTTGCAAACTCCAATCCATATATATATATGGGGAGGTAGTAGCTCCAACTCGGTTTTACAGAGAAAACTGCAGGAACTTCAAACCGGGACTAGGAAACAGACTTAGAAACCAGAGTAAAAGTTTCTCTTGCAAACCGTTCCCTTCGTGCTAGATGAATGAACGTCTCTCCACATGCTCAGTTCTGAGAGATAAGTGTGTGGGAAAGCCGTACTTCACCTAGCTTGTTGGGAACACAAAGTTTCTTTTCAGTTGCAAAATCCAATCCATACATATATATGGGGAGGTACTAGCTCCAACTCGGTTTTACAGTGAAAACTGCAGGAACTTCAAACCGGCACTAGGAAACAGACTGAGAAACCAGAGTAAAAGTTCCTCCTGCAAACCCTTCCCTTTGTGCTAGATAAACGAAAGTCTCTCCACATGCTCAGTTCTGAGAGATAATTGCGTGTGAAAGCCGCCCTTCACCTAGATTGTTGGGAACACTAAGTTTCTCTTCAGTTGCTAAATCCATTCCATACATATATATGGGGAGGTACTAGCTCCAACTCGGTTTTACTGTGAAAACTGCAGGAACTTCAAACCGGCACTAGGAAACAGACTGAGAAACCAGAGTAAAAGTTTCTCTTGCATCCCGTTCATTTTGTGCTAGATGAACGAACGTCTCTCCACATGCTCAATTCTGAGAGATGTGTGTGTGAAAGCCGTCCTTCAACAAGACTGTTGGGAACACAATGTTTCTCTTCAGTTGAAAACTCCACTCCATACATATATATGGGGAGGTAGTAGCTCCAACTCTGTTTTACAGTGAAAACTGCAGGAACTTCAAACCGGCACTAGGAAACACACTGAGAAACCTGTGTAAAAGTTTCTCCTGCAACCCGTTCCCTTTGGGCTAGATGAACGTACGTCTCTCCACATGCTCAGTTCTGAGGGATAAGTGTGTGTGAAAGCCGTCCTTCACCTAGCTTGTTGGGAACACAAAGTTTCTTTTCAGTTGCAAACTCCACTCCATAC
Source organism: Camelus dromedarius (assembly GCF_036321535.1). NCBI lineage: Eukaryota > Metazoa > Chordata > Mammalia > Artiodactyla > Camelidae > Camelus > Camelus dromedarius. The sequence continues at coordinate 2,189,351 of NW_026989750.1, forward strand.
ATTTATATGGGGAGGTACTAGCTCCAACTCGGTTTTACAGTGAAAACTGCAGGAACATCAAACCGGCACTAGGAAACAGACTGAGAAACCAGAGTATAAGTTTCTCCAGCAACCCGTTCCCTTTGTGCTAGATGAACGAACGTCTCTCCACATGCTCAGTTCTGAGATATAAGTGTCTGTGAAAGCCGTACTTCACCTAGCTTGTTGGGAACACAAAGTTTCTCTTCAGTTGCAAACTCCACCCATACATATATATGGGGAGGTACTAGCTCCAACTCGGTTTTACAGTGAAAACTGCAGGAACTTCAAACCGGCACTAGGAAACAGACTGAGAAACCAGAGTAAAAGTTTCTCCTGCATCCCGTTCATTTTGTGCTAGATGAACGAACGTCTCTCCACATGCTCAGTTCTGAGAGATAAGTGTGTGTGAAAGCCGTCCTTCAACAAGTTTGTTTTGAACACAATGTTTCTCTTCAGTTGAAAACTCCATTCCATACATATATATGGGGAGGTAGTTGCTCCAACTCGGTTTTACAGTGAAAACTGCAGGAACTTCAAACCGGCACTAGGAAACAGACTGAGAAACCAGCGTGAAAGTTACTCCTGCAACCCGTTAATTTTGGGCTAGATGAACGTACGTATCTCCACATGCTCAGTTCTGAGGGATAAGTGTGTGTGAAAGCCGCCCTTCACCTAGCTTGTTGGGAACACAAAGTTTCTCTTCAGTTGCAAACTCCCCTCCATACATTTATATGGGGAAGTACTAGCTCCAACTCGGTTTTACAGTGAAAACTGCAGGAACATCAAACCGGCACTAGGAAACAGACTGAGAAACCAGAGTAAAAGTTTCTCCTGCAACCCATTCCTTTTGTGCTAGATGAACGAACGTCTCTCCACATGCTCAGTTCTGAGACATAAGTGTCTGTGAAAGCCGTACTTCAACTAGATTGTTGGGAACACAATGTTTCTCTTCAGTTGCAAACTCCACTCCATACATATATATGGGGAGGTAGTAGCTCCAACACGGTTTTACAGAGAAAACTGCAGGAACTTCAAACCGGGACTAGGAAACAGACTGAGAAACCAGAGTAAAAGTTTCTCTTGCAAACCGTTCCCTTCGTGCTAGATGAATGAACGTCTCTCCACATGCTCAGTTCTGAGAGATAAGTGTATGGGAAAACCGTACTTCACCTAGCTTGTTGGGAACACAAAGTTTCTTTTCAGTTGCAAACTCCAACCATACATATATATGGGGAGGTACTAGCTCCAACTCGGTTTTACAGTGAAAACTGCAGGAATTTCAAACCGGCACTATTAAACAGACTGAGAAACCAGAGTAAAAGTTTCTCCTGCAACCCGTTCCTTTGTGCTACATGAATGAACGTCTCTCCACATGCACAGTTCTGAGAGATAAGTGTCTGTGAAAGCCGTCCTTCACCTAGCTTGTTGGGAACACAAAGTTTATCTTCAGTTGCAAACTCCATTCCATACATATATATGGGGAGGTAGTAGATCCAACTCGGTTTTACAGTGAAAACTTCAGGAATTTCAAACCGGCACTAGGAAACAGACTGAGAACCCAAAGTAAAAGTTTCTCCTGCAACCCGTTCCCTTTGGGCTAGATGAACGTATGTCTCTCCACATGCTCAGTTCTAAGGGATAAGTGTGTGTGAAAGCCGTCCTTCACCTAGCTTGTTGGGAACACAAAGTTTCTCTTCAGTTGCAAACTCCACCCATACATATATATGGGGAGGTACCCGCTCCAACTCGGTTTTACAGTGAAAACTGCAGGAACTTCAAACCGGCACTAGGAAACAGACTGAGAAACCAGAGTAAAAGTTCCTCCTGCAAACCCTTCCCTTTGTGCTAGATAAACGAAAGTCTCTCCACATGCTCAGTTCTGAGAGATAATTGCGTGTGAAAGCCGCCCTTCACCTAGATTGTTGGGAACACTAAGTTTCTCTTCAGTTGCTAAATCCATTCCATACATATATATGGGGAGGTAGTAGCTCCAACTCGGTTTTACAGTGAAAACTGCAGGAACATCAAACCGGCACTAAGAAACACACTGAGAAACCTGAGTAAAAGTTTCTCCTGCAACCCGTTCCCTTTGGGCTAGATGAACGTACGTCTCTCCACATGCTCAGTTCTGAGGGATAAGTGTGTGTGAAAGCCGTCCTTCACCTAGCTTGTTGGGAACACAAAGTTTCTCTTCAGTTGCAAACTCCACTCCATACATATATATGGGGAGGTACTAGCTCCAAATCGGTTTTACAGTGAAAACTGCAGGAATTCAAACCGGCACTAAGAAACAGACCTAGAAACCAGAGTATAAGTTTCTCCTGCAACCCGTTCCCTTTGTTCTAGATGAACGAACGTCTCTCCACATGCTCAGTTCTGAGAGATAAGTGTCTGTGAAAGCCGTCCTTCACCTAGCTTGTTGGGAACACAAAGTTTCTCTTCAGTTGCAAACTCCACCCATACATATATATGGGGAGGTACTAGCTCCAACTCGGTTTTACTGTGAAAACTGCAGGAACTTCAAACCGGCACTAGGAAACAGACTGAGAAACCAGAGTAAAAGTTTCTCTTGCATCCCGTTCATTTTGTGCTAGATGAACGAACGTCTCTCCACATGCTCAATTCTGAGAGATGTGTGTGTGAAAGCCGTCCTTCAACAAGACTGTTGGGAACACAATGTTTCTCTTCAGTTGAAAACTCCACTCCATACATATATATGGGGAGGTAGTAGCTCCAACTCTGTTTTACAGTGAAAACTGCAGGAACTTCAAACCGGCACTAGGAAACACACTGAGAAACCTGTGTAAAAGTTTCTCCTGCAACCCGTTCCCTTTGGGCTAGATGAACGTACGTCTCTCCACATGCTCAGTTCTGAGGGATAAGTGTGTGTGAAAGCCGTCCTTCACCTAGTTTGTTGGGAACACAAAGTTTCTTTTCAGTTGCAAACTCCACTCCATACATTTATATGGGGTGGTACTAGCTCCAACTCGGTTTTACAGTGAAAACTGCAGGAACATCAAACCGGCACTAGGAAACAGACTGAGAAACCAGAGTATAAGTTTCTCCAGCATCCCGTTCCCTTTGTGCTAGATGAACGAACGTCTCTCCACATGCTCAGTTCTGAGAGATAAGTGTCTGTGAAAGCCGTACTTCACCTAGCTTGTTGGGAACACAAAGTTTCTCTTCAGTTGCAAACTCCACCCATACATATATATGGGGGGGTACTAGCTCCAACTCGGTTTTACAGTGAAAACTGCAGGAACTTCAAACCGGCACTAGGAAACAGACTGAGAAACCAGAGTAAAAGTTCCTCCTGCAAACCCTTCCCTTTGTGCTAGATAAACGAAAGTCTCTCCACATGCTCAGTTCTGAGAGATAATTGCGTGTGAAAGCCGCCCTTCACCTAGATTGTTGGGAACACTAAGTTTCTCTTCAGTTGCTAAATCCATTCCATACATATATATGGGGAGGTACTAGCTCCAACTCGGTTTTACTGTGAAAACTGCAGGAACTTCAAACCGGCACTAGGAAACAGACTGAGAAACCAGAGTAAAAGTTTCTCTTGCATCCCGTTCATTTTGTGCTAGATGAACGAACGTCTCTCCACATGCTCAATTCTGAGAGATGTGTGTGTGAAAGCCGTCCTTCAACAAGACTGTTGGGAACACAATGTTTCTCTTCAGTTGAAAACTCCACTCCATACATATATATGGGGAGGTAGTAGCTCCAACTCTGTTTTACAGTGAAAACTGCAGGAACTTCAAACCGGCACTAGGAAACACACTGAGAAACCTGTGTAAAAGTTTCTCCTGCAACCCGTTCCCTTTGGGCTAGATGAACGTACGTCTCTCCACATGCTCAGTTCTGAGGGATAAGTGTGTGTGAAAGCCGTCCTTCACCTAGCTTGTTGGGAACACAAAGTTTCTTTTCAGTTGCAAACTCCACTCCATACATTTATATGGGGAGGTACTAGCTCCAACTCGGTTTTACAGTGAAAACTGCAGGAACATCAAACCGGCACTAGGAAACAGACTGAGAAACCAGAGTATAAGTTTCTCCAGCAACCCGTTCCCTTTGTGCTAGATGAACGAACGTCTCTCCACATGCTCAGTTCTGAGATATAAGTGTCTGTGAAAGCCGTACTTCACCTAGCTTGTTGGGAACACAAAGTTTCTCTTCAGTTGCAAACTCCACCCATACATATATATGGGGAGGTACTAGCTCCAACTCGGTTTTACAGTGAAAACTGCAGGAACTTCAAACCGGCACTAGGAAACAGACTGAGAAACCAGAGTAAAAGTTTCTCCTGCATCCCGTTCATTTTGTGCTAGATGAACGAACGTCTCTCCACATGCTCAGTTCTGAGAGATAAGTGTGTGTGAAAGCCGTCCTTCAACAAGTTTGTTTTGAACACAATGTTTCTCTTCAGTTGAAAACTCCATTCCATACATATATATGGGGAGGTAGTTGCTCCAACTCGGTTTTACAGTGAAAACTGCAGGAACTTCAAACCGGCACTAGGAAACAGACTGAGAAACCAGCGTGAAAGTTACTCCTGCAACCCGTTAATTTTGGGCTAGATGAACGTACGTATCTCCACATGCTCAGTTCTGAGGGATAAGTGTGTGTGAAAGCCGCCCTTCACCTAGCTTGTTGGGAACACAAAGTTTCTCTTCAGTTGCAAACTCCCCTCCATACATTTATATGGGGAAGTACTAGCTCCAACTCGGTTTTACAGTGAAAACTGCAGGAACATCAAACCGGCACTAGGAAACAGACTGAGAAACCAGAGTAAAAGTTTCTCCTGCAACCCATTCCTTTTGTGCTAGATGAACGAACGTCTCTCCACATGCTCAGTTCTGAGACATAAGTGTCTGTGAAAGCCGTACTTCAACTAGATTGTTGGGAACACAATGTTTCTCTTCAGTTGCAAACTCCACTCCATACATATATATGGGGAGGTAGTAGCTCCAACACGGTTTTACAGAGAAAACTGCAGGAACTTCAAACCGGGACTAGGAAACAGACTGAGAAACCAGAGTAAAAGTTTCTCTTGCAAACCGTTCCCTTCGTGCTAGATGAATGAACGTCTCTCCACATGCTCAGTTCTGAGAGATAAGTGTATGGGAAAACCGTACTTCACCTAGCTTGTTGGGAACACAAAGTTTCTTTTCAGTTGCAAACTCCAACCATACATATATATGGGGAGGTACTAGCTCCAACTCGGTTTTACAGTGAAAACTGCAGGAATTTCAAACCGGCACTATTAAACAGACTGAGAAACCAGAGTAAAAGTTTCTCCTGCAACCCGTTCCTTTGTGCTACATGAATGAACGTCTCTCCACATGCACAGTTCTGAGAGATAAGTGTCTGTGAAAGCCGTCCTTCACCTAGCTTGTTGGGAACACAAAGTTTATCTTCAGTTGCAAACTCCATTCCATACATATATATGGGGAGGTAGTAGATCCAACTCGGTTTTACAGTGAAAACTTCAGGAATTTCAAACCGGCACTAGGAAACAGACTGAGAACCCAAAGTAAAAGTTTCTCCTGCAACCCGTTCCCTTTGGGCTAGATGAACGTATGTCTCTCCACATGCTCAGTTCTAAGGGATAAGTGTGTGTGAAAGCCGTCCTTCACCTAGCTTGTTGGGAACACAAAGTTTCTCTTCAGTTGCAAACTCCACCCATACATATATATGGGGAGGTACCCGCTCCAACTCGGTTTTACAGTGAAAACTGCAGGAACTTCAAACCGGCACTAGGAAACAGACTGAGAAACCAGAGTAAAAGTTCCTCCTGCAAACCCTTCCCTTTGTGCTAGATAAACGAAAGTCTCTCCACATGCTCAGTTCTGAGAGATAATTGCGTGTGAAAGCCGCCCTTCACCTAGATTGTTGGGAACACTAAGTTTCTCTTCAGTTGCTAAATCCATTCCATACATATATATGGGGAGGTAGTAGCTCCAACTCGGTTTTACAGTGAAAACTGCAGGAACATCAAACCGGCACTAAGAAACACACTGAGAAACCTGAGTAAAAGTTTCTCCTGCAACCCGTTCCCTTTGGGCTAGATGAACGTACGTCTCTCCACATGCTCAGTTCTGAGGGATAAGTGTGTGTGAAAGCCGTCCTTCACCTAGCTTGTTGGGAACACAAAGTTTCTCTTCAGTTGCAAACTCCACTCCATACATATATATGGGGAGGTACTAGCTCCAAATCGGTTTTACAGTGAAAACTGCAGGAATTCAAACCGGCACTAAGAAACAGACCTAGAAACCAGAGTATAAGTTTCTCCTGCAACCCGTTCCCTTTGTTCTAGATGAACGAACGTCTCTCCACATGCTCAGTTCTGAGAGATAAGTGTCTGTGAAAGCCGTCCTTCACCTAGCTTGTTGGGAACACAAAGTTTCTCTTCAGTTGCAAACTCCACCCATACATATATATGGGGAGGTACTAGCTCCAACTCGGTTTTACTGTGAAAACTGCAGGAACTTCAAACCGGCACTAGGAAACAGACTGAGAAACCAGAGTAAAAGTTTCTCTTGCATCCCGTTCATTTTGTGCTAGATGAACGAACGTCTCTCCACATGCTCAATTCTGAGAGATGTGTGTGTGAAAGCCGTCCTTCAACAAGACTGTTGGGAACACAATGTTTCTCTTCAGTTGAAAACTCCACTCCATACATATATATGGGGAGGTAGTAGCTCCAACTCTGTTTTACAGTGAAAACTGCAGGAACTTCAAACCGGCACTAGGAAACACACTGAGAAACCTGTGTAAAAGTTTCTCCTGCAACCCGTTCCCTTTGGGCTAGATGAACGTACGTCTCTCCACATGCTCAGTTCTGAGGGATAAGTGTGTGTGAAAGCCGTCCTTCACCTAGTTTGTTGGGAACACAAAGTTTCTTTTCAGTTGCAAACTCCACTCCATACATTTATATGGGGTGGTACTAGCTCCAACTCGGTTTTACAGTGAAAACTGCAGGAACATCAAACCGGCACTAGGAAACAGACTGAGAAACCAGAGTATAAGTTTCTCCAGCATCCCGTTCCCTTTGTGCTAGATGAACGAACGTCTCTCCACATGCTCAGTTCTGAGAGATAAGTGTCTGTGAAAGCCGTACTTCACCTAGCTTGTTGGGAACACAAAGTTTCTCTTCAGTTGCAAACTCCACCCATACATATATATGGGGGGGTACTAGCTCCAACTCGGTTTTACAGTGAAAACTGCAGGAACTTCAAACCGGCACTAGGAAACAGACTGAGAAACCAGAGTAAAATTTTCTCCTGCATCCCGTTCATTTTGTGCTAGATGAACGAACGTCTCTCCACATGCTCAGTTCTGAGAGATAAGTGTGTGTGAAAGCCGTCCTTCAACAAGATTGTTTTGAACACAATGTTTTCTTCAGTTGAAAACTCCACTCCATACATATATATGGGGAGGTAGTTGCTCCAACTCGGTTTTACAGTGAAAACTGCAGGAACTTCAAACCGGCACTAGGAAACAGACTGAGAAACCAGAGTAAAAGTTTCTCCTGCAACCCGTTCCCTTTGGGCTAGATGAACGTACGTATCTCCACATGCTCAGTTCTGAGGGATAAGTGTGTGTGAAAGCCGCCCTTCATCTAGCTTGTTGGGAACACAAAGATTCTCTTCAGTTGCAAACTCCCCTCCATACATATATATGGGGAGGTACTAGCTCCAAATCGGTTTTACAGTGAAAACTGCAGGAATTCAAACCGGCACTAGGAAACAGACCTAGAAACCAGAGTATAAGTTTCTCCTGCAACCCGTTCCCTTTGTGCTAGATGAACGAACGTCTCTCCACATGCTCAGTTCTGAGAGATAAGTGTCTGTGAAAGCCGTCCTTCACCTAGCTTGTTGGAAACACAAAGTTTCTCTTCAGTTGCAAACTCCACCCATACATATATATGGGGAGGTACTAGCTCCAAATCGGTTTTACTGTGAAAACTGCAGGAACTTCAAACCGGCACTAGGAAACAGACTGAGAAACCAGAGTAAAAGTTTCTCTTGCATCCCGTTCATTTTGTGCTAGATGAACGAACGTCTCTCCACATGCTCAATTCTGAGAGATGTGTGTGTGAAAGCCGTCCTTCAACAAGACTGTTGGGAACACAATGTTTCTCTTCAGTTGAAAACTCCACTCCATACATATATATGGGGAGGTAGTAGCTCCAACTCTGTTTTACAGTGAAAACTGCAGGAACTTCAAACCGGCACTAGGAAACACACTGAGAAACCTGTGTAAAAGTTTCTCCTGCAACCCGTTCCCTTTGGGCTAGATGAACGTACGTCTCTCCACATGCTCAATTCTGAGGGATAAGTGTGTGTGAAAGCCGTCCTTCACCTAGCTTGTTGGGAACACAAAGTTTCTTTTCAGTTGCAAACTCCACTCCATACATTTATATGGGGAGGTACTAGCTCCAACTCGGTTTTACAGTGAAAACTGCAGGAACATCAAACCGGCACTAGGAAACAGACTGAGAAACCAGAGTATAAGTTTCTCCAGCAACCCGTTCCCTTTGTGCTAGATGAACGAACGTCTCTCCACATGCTCAGTTCTGAGAGATAAGTGTCTGTGAAAGCCGTACTTCACCTAGCTTGTTGGGAACACAAAGTTTCTCTTCAGTTGCAAACTCCACCCATACATATATATGGGGAGGTACTAGCTCCAACTCGGTTTTACAGTGAAAACTGCAGGAACTTCAAACCGGCACTAGGAAACAGACTGAGAAACCAGAGTAAATGTTTCTCCTGCATCCCGTTCATTTTGTGCTAGATGAACGAACGTCTCTCCACATGCTCAGTTCTGAGAGATAAGTGTGTGTGAAAGCCGTCCTTCAACAAGATTGTTTTGAACACAATGTTTCTCTTCAGTTGAAAACTCCACTCCATACATATATATGGGGAGGTAGTAGCTCCAACTCGGTTTTACAGTGAAAACTGCAGGAACTTCAAACCGGCACTAGGAAACAGACTGAGAAACCAGAGTAAAAGTTTCTCCTGCAACCCGTTCCCTTTGGGCTAGATGAACGTACGTATCTCCACATGCTCAGTTCTGAGGGATAAGTGTGTGTGAAAGCCGCCCTTCACCTAGCTTGTTGGGAACACAAAGTTTCTCTTCAGTTGCAAACTCCCCTCCATACATATATATGGGGAGGTACTAGCTCCAAATCGGTTTTACAGTGAAAACTGCAGGAACTTCAAACCGGCACCTGGAAACAGAGTGAGAAACCACAGTAAAATTTTCTCCTGCAACCCGTTCCCTTTGTGCTAGATGAATGAACGTCTCTCCACATGCTCAGTTCTGAGATGTAAGCGTGTGCGAAAGCCGTCCTTCACCTAGCTTGTTGGGAACACAAAGTTTCTTTTCAGTTGCAAACTCCACTCCATACATATATATGGGGAGGTAGTAGCTCCAACTCGGTTTTACAGTGAAAACTGCAGGAACTTCAAACCGGCACTAGGAAACAGACTGAGAAACCAGAGTAAAAGATTCCCCTGCAACCCGTTCCCTTTGTGCGACATGAACGAACGTCTCTCCACATGCTCAGATCTGAGAGATAATTGTGTGTGAAAGCCGTCCTTCACCTAGCTGGTTGCGAACACAAAGTTTCTATTCAGTTGCAAACTCCACTCCATACATATATATGGGGAGGTACTAGCTCCAACTCGGTTTTACAGTGAAAACTGCAGGAACTTCAAACCGGCACTAGGAAACAGACTGAGAAACCAGAGGAAAAGTTTCCCCTGCAAACCGTTCCCTTTGTGCTAGATGAACGAACGTCTTTCCACATGCTCTGTTTTGAGAGTTAAGTGTGTGTGAATGCCGTCCTTCATCTAGCTTGTTGGGAACACAAAGATCTTTCCAGTTGCAAACCCCACTCCATACATATATATGGGGAGGTACTAGCTCCAACACGGTTTTACCGTGAAAACTGCAGGAACTTCAAACCGGCACTAGGAAACAGACTGAGAATCAAGAGTAAAAGTTTCTCCTGCAACACGTTCCTTTGTGCTAGATGAACGAAAGTCTCTCCACATGCTCAGTTCTGAGAGATAAGTGTGTTTGAATGCCTTCCTTCACCTAGCTTGTTGGGAACACAAAGTTTCTCTTCAGATGCAAACCCAATCCATACATATATATGGGGAGGTACTAGCTCCAACTCGGTTTTACAGTGAAAACTGCAGGAACTTCAAACCGGCACTAGGAAACAGACTGAGAAACCAGAGTAAAAGTTTCACCTGCAACCCGTTCCTTTGTGCTAGATGAATGAACGTCTCTCCACATGCTCAGTTCTGAGAGATAAGTGTGTGTGAAGTGCGTCCTTCACCTAGCTTGTTGGGAAAACCAAGTTTCTCTTCAGTTGCAAACTCCAATCCATACATAAATATGGGTAGGTGCTAGCTCCAACTCGGTTTTACAGTGAAAACTGCAGGAACTTCAAACCGGCACTAGGAAACAGACTGAGAAACCAGAGTAAAAGTTTCTCCTGCAACCCTTTCCTTTTGTGCTAGATGAACGAACGTCTCTCCACATGCTCAGATCTGAGAGATAATTGTGTGTGAAAGCCGTCCTTCACCTAGCTTGTTGGGAACACAAAGTTTCTTTTCAGTTGCAAACTCCACTCCATACATATATATGGGGATGTACTAGCTCCAACTCCATTTTACAGTGAAAACTGCAAGAACTTCAAACCGGCACTAGGAAACAGACTGAGAATCCAGAGTAAAAGTTTCACCTGCAACCCGTTCCTTTGTGCTAGATGAACGAACGTCTCTCCACATGCTCAGTTCTGAGAGGTAAGCGTGTGTGAAAGCCGTCCTTCACCTAGCTTGTTGGGAACACAAAGTTTCTTTTCAGTTGCTAACTCCACTCCATACATATATATGGGGAGGTACTATCTCCAACTCGGTTTTACAGTGAAAACTACAGGAACTTCAACCCGGACATAGAAAACAGACTGAGAAACCAGAGTAAAATTGCTCCTGCAACCCGTTCCCTTTGTGCTAGATGAACGAACGTCTCTCCACATGCTCAGTTCTGAGAGATAAGTGTCTGTGAAATCCGTCCTTCAACGAGCTTGTTAGGAACACAAGGTTACTCTTCAGCTGCAAACTCCACTCCATACATATATATGGGGAGGTACTAGCTCCAACTCGGTTTTACAGTGAAAACTGCAGGAACTTCAAACCGGCACTAGGAAACAAACTGAGAAAGCGGAGTAAAAATTTCTCCTGCAACCCGTTCCCTTTGGCTAGATGAACGAACGTCTCTCCACATGCTCAGTTCTGAGAGGTAAGCGTGTGTGAAAGCCGTCCTTCACCTAGCTTGTTGGGAACACAAAGTTTCTTTTCAGTTGCAAACTCCACTCCATACATATATATGGGGAGGTAGTAGCTCCAACTCGGTTTTACAGTGAAAACTGCAGGAACTTCAAACCGGCACTAGGAAACAGACTGAGAAACCAGAGTAAAAGATTCCCCAGCAACCCGTTCCCTTTGTGCTACATGAACGAACGTCTCTCCACATGCTCAGATCTGAGAGATAATTGTGTGTGAAAGCCGTCCTTCACCTAGCTTGTTGCGAACACAAAGTTTCTCTTCAGTTGCAAACTCCACTCCATACATATATATGGGGAGGTACTAGCTCCAACTCGGTTTTACAGTGAAAACTGCAGGAACTTCAAACCGGCACTAGGAAACAGACTGAGAAACCAGAGTAAATGTTTCCCCTGCAAACCGTTCCCTTTGTGCTAGATGAACGAACGTCTTTCCACATGCTCAGTTTTGAGAGTTAAGTGTGTGTGAATGCCGTCCTTCATCTAGCTTGTTGGGAACACAAAGATCTTTCCAGTTGCAAACTCCACTCCATAAATATATATGGGGAGGTACTAGCTCCAACACGGTTTTACCGTGAAAACTGCAGGAACTTCAAACCGGCACTAGGAAACAGACAGAGAATCAAGAGTAAAAGTTTCTCCTGCAACACGTTCCTTTGTGCTAGATGAACGAACCTCTCTCCACATGCTCAGTTCTGAGAGATAAGTGTGTTTGAACGCCTTCCTTCACCTAGCTTGTTGGGAACACAAAGTTTCTCTTCAGATGCAAACCCAATCCATACATATATATGGGGAGGTACTAGCTCCAACTCGGTTTTATAGTGAAAACTGCAGGAACTTCAAACCGGCACTAGGAAACAGACTGAGAAACCAGAGTAAAAGTTTCACCTGCAACCCGTTCCTTTGTGCTAGATGAACGAACGTCTCTCCACATGCTCAGTTCTGAGAGATAAGTGTGTGTGAAGTCCGTCCTTCACCTAGCTTGTTGGGAAAACCAAGTTTTTCTTCAGTTGCAAACTCCAATCCATACATAAATATGGGTAGGTGCTAGCTCCAACTCGGTTTTACAGTGAAAACTGCAGGAACTTCAAACCGGCACTAGAAAACAGACTGAGAAACCAGAGTAAAAGTTTCTCCTGCAACCCTTTCCTTTTGTGCTAGATGAACGAACGTCTCTCCACATGCTCAGATCTGAGAGATAATTGTGTGTGAAAGCCGTCCTTCACCTAGCTTGTTGGGAACACAAAGTTTCTCTTCAGTTGCCAACTCCACTCCATACATTTATATGGGGAGGTACTAGCTCCAACTCGGTTTTACAATGAAAACTGCAGGAACTTCAAACCGGCACTAGGAAACACACTGAGAAACCAGAGTAAAAGTTTCCCCTGCAAACCGTTCCCTTTGTGCTAGATGAACGAACGTCGCTCCACATGCTCAGTTTTAGAGAGTTAAGTGTGTGTGAAAGCTGTCCTTAACCTAGCTTGTTGGGAACACAAAGATCTTTTCAGTTGCAAACTCCACTCCATATATATATATGGGGAAGTACTAGCTCCAACTCGTTTTACAGTGATAACTGCAGGAACTTCATACCGGCACTAGGAAACAGACTGAGAAACCAGAGTAAAATTGCTCCTGCAAACCGTTCCCTTTGTGTTAGATGAACGAACGACTCTCCACATGCTCAGTTCTGAGAGATAATTGTGTGTGAAAGCCTTACTTCACATAGCTTGTTGGGAACAGAAAGCTTCTTTTCAGCTTCAAAATCCACTCCATACATATATATGGGGAGGTACAAGCTCCAACTCAATTTTACAGTGAAAACTGAGGGAACTTCAAACCGGCACTAGGAAACAGACTGAGAATCCAGAGTAAAAGTTTCTCCTGCAACCCTTTCCTTTGTGCTAGATGAACGAACGTCTCTCCACATGCTCAGTTCTGAGAGGTAAGCGTGTGTGAAAGCCGTCCTTCACCTAGCTTGTTGGGAACACAAAGTTTCTTTTCAGTTGCAAACTCCACTCCATACATATATATGGGGAGGTACTAGCTCCAACTCGGTTTTACAGTGAAAACTGCAGGAACTTCAAACCGGCACTAGGAAACAGACTGAGAAACCAGAGTAAAAGTTTCACCTGCAACCCGTTCCTTTGTGCTAGATGAATGAACGTCTCTCCACATGCTCAGTTCTGAGAGATAAGTGTGTGTGAAGTCCGTAATTCACCTAGCTTGTTGGGAAAACCAAGTTTCTCTTCAGTTGCAAACTCCAATCCATACATAAATATGGGTAGGTGCTAACTCCAACTCGGTTTTACAGTGAAAACTGCAGGAACTTCAAACCGGCACTAGGAAACAGACTGAGAAACCAGAGTAAAGGTTTCTCCTGCAACCCTTTCCTTTTGTGCTAGATGAACGAACGTCTCTCCACATGCTCAGATCTGAGAGATAATTGTGTGTGAAAGCCGTCCTTCACCTAGCTTCTTGGGAACACAAAGTTTCTTTTCAGTTGCAAACCCCACTCCATACATATATATGGGGAGGTACTAGCTCCAACTCCATTTTACAGTGAAAACTGCAAGAACTTCAAACCGGCACTAGGAAACAGACTGAGAATCCAGAGTAAAAGTTTCACCTGCAACCCGTTCCTTTGTGCTAGATGAACGAACGTCTCTCCACATGCTCAGTTCTGAGAGGTAAGCGTGTGTGAAAGCCGTCCTTCACCTAGCTTGTTGGGAACACAAAGTTTCTTTTCAGTTGCAAACCCCACTCCATACATATATATGGGGAGGTACTAGCTCCAACTCGGTTTTACAGTGAAAACTGCAGGAACTTCAAACCGGCACTAGGAAGCAAACTGAGAAAGCAGAGTAAAAATTTCTCCTGCAACCCGTTCCCTTTGGCTAGATGAACGAACGTCTCTCCACATGCTCAGTTCTGAGATGTAAGCGTGTGTGAAAGCCGTCCTTCACCTAGCTTGTTGGGAACACAAAGTTTCTTTTCAGTTGCAAACTCCACTCCATACATATATATGGGGAGGTAGTAGCTCCAACTCGGTTTTACAGTGAAAACTGCAGGAACTTCAAACCGGCACTAGGAAACAGACTGAGAAACCAGAGTAAAAGATTCCCCTGCAAACCGTTCCCTTTTTTGCTACATGAACGAACGTCTCTCCACATGCTCAGATCTGAGAGATAATTGTGTGTGAAAGCCGTCCTTCACCTAGCTTGTTGCGAACACAAAGTTTCTCTTCAGTTGCAAACTCCACTCCATACATATATATGGGGAGGTACTAGCTCCAACACGGTTTTACCGTGAAAACTGCAGGAACTTCAAACCGGCACTAGGAAACAGACAGAGAATCAAGAGTAAAAGTTTCTCCTGCAACACGTTCCTTTGTGCTAGATGAACGAACGTCTCTCCACATGTTCAGTTCTGAGAGATAAGTGTGTTTGAACGCCTTCCTTCACCTAGCTTGTTGGGAACACAAAGTTTCTCTTCAGATGCAAACCCAATCCATACATATATACGGGGAGGTACTAGCTCCAACTCGGTTTTACAGTGAAAACTGCAGGAACTTCAAACCGGCACTAGGAAACAGACTGAGAAACCAGAGTAAAAGTTTCACCTGCAACCCGTTCCTTTGTGCTAGATGAACGAACTTCTCTCCACATGCTCAGTTCTGAGAGATAAGTGTGTGTGAAGTCCGTCCTTCACCTAGCTTGTTGGGAAAACCAAGTTTCTCTTCAGTTGCAAACTCCAATCCATACATAAATATGGGTAGGTGCTAGCTCCAACTCGGTTTTACAGTGAAAACTGCAGGAACTTCAAACCGGCACTAGAAAACAGACTGAGAAACCAGAGTAAAAGTTTCTCCTGCAACCCTTTCCTTTTGTGCTAGATGAACGAACGTCTCTCCACATGCTCAGATCTGAGAGATAATTGTGTGTGAAAGCCGTCCTTCACCTAGCTTGTTGGGAACACAAAGTTTCTCTTCAGTTGCCAACTCCACTCCATACATTTATATGGGGAGGTACTAGCTCCAACTCGGTTTTACAATGAAAACTGCAGGAACTTCAAACCGGCACTAGGAAACAGACTGAGAAACCAGAGTAAAAGTTTCCCCTGCAAACCGTTCCCTTTGTGCTAGATGAACGAACGTCGCTCCACATGCTCAGTTTTAGAGAGTTAAGTGTGTGTGAAAGCTGTCCTTAACCTAGCTTGTTGGGAACACAAAGATCTTTTCAGTTGCAAACTCCACTCCATATATATATATGGGGAAGTACTAGCTCCAACTCGGTTTTACAGTGATAACTGCAGGAACTTCAAACCGGCACTAGGAAACAGACTGAGAAACCAGAGTAAAATTGCTCCTGCAAACCGTTCCCTTTGTGTTAGATGAACGAACGACTCTCCACATGCTCAGTTCTGAGAGATAATTGTGTGTGAAAGCCTTACTTCACATAGCTTGTTGGGAAAACAAAGCTTCTTTTCAGTTGCAAAATCCACTCCATACATATATATGGGGAGGTACAAGCTCCAACTCAATTTTACAGTGAAAATTGAGGGAACTTCAAACCGGCACTAGGAAACAGACTGAGAATCCAGAGTAAAAGTTTCTCCTGCAACCCGTTCCTTTGTGCTAGATGAATGAACGTCTCTCCACATGCTCAGTTCTGAGAGATAAGTGTGTGTGAAGTCCGTCCTTCACCTAGCTTGTTGGGAAAACCAAGTTTCTCTTCAGTTGCAAACTCCAATCCATACATTTATATTGGGAGGTACTAGCTCCAACTCGGTTTTACAGTGAAAACTGCAGGAACATCAAACCGGCACTAGGAAACAGACTGAGAAACCAGAGTATAAGTTTCTCCTGCAACCCGTTCCCTTTGTGCTAGATGAACGAACGTCTCTCCACATGCTCAGTTCTGAGAGATAAGTGTCTGTGAAAGCCGTACTTCACCTAGCTTGTTGGGAACACAAAGTTTCTCTTCAGTTGCAAACTCCACCCATACATATATATGGGGAGGTACTAGCTCCAACTCGGTTTTACAGTGAAAATTGCAGGAACTTCAAACCGGCACTATTAAACAGACTGAGAAACCAGAGTAAAAGTTTCTCCTGCAACCCGTTCCCTTTGTGCTACATGAATGAACGTCTCTCCACATGCTCAGTTCTGAGAGATAAGTGTCTGTGAAAGCCGTCCTTCACCAAGCTTGTTGGGAACACAAAGTTTATCTTCAGTTGCAAACTCCACTCCATACATATATATGGGGAGGTAGTAGCTCCAACTCGGTTTTACAGTGAAAACTTCAGGAATTTCAAACCGGCACTAGGAAACAGCCTGAGAACCCAGAGTAAAAGTTTCTCCTGCAACCCGTTCCCTTTGGGCTAGATGAACGTACGTCTCTCCACATGCTCAGTTCTAAGGGATAAGTGTGTGTGAAAGCCGTCCTTCACCTAGCTTGTTGGGAACACAAAGTTTCTCTTCAGTTGCAAACTCCACCCATACATATATATGGGGAGGTACTAGCTCCAACTCGGTTATACAGTGAAAACTGCAGGAACTTCAAACCGGCACTAGGAAACACACTGAGAAACCAGAGTAAAAGTTTCTCCTGCAACCCGATCCCTTTGGGCTAGATGAACGAACGTCTCTCCACATGCTCAGTTCTGAGGGATAAGTGTGTGTGAAAGCCGTCCTTCACCTAGCTTTTGGGAACACAAAGTTTCTCTTCAGTTGCAAACTCCACTCCATACATATATATGGGGAGGTACTAGCTCCAAATCTGTTTTACAGTGAAAACTGCAGGAACTTCAAACCGGCACTAGGAAACACACTGAGAAACCTGTGTAAAAGTTTCTCCTGCAACCCGTTCCCTTTGGGCTAGATGAACGTACGTCTCTCCACATGCTCAGTTCTGAGGGATAAGTGTGTGTGAAAGCCGTCCTACACCTAGCTTGTTGGGAACACAAAGTTTCTTTTCAGTTGCAAACTCCACTCCATACATTTATATGGGGAGGTACTAGCTCCAACTCGGTTTTACAGTGAAAACTGCAGGAACATCAAACCGGCACTAGGAAACAGACTGAGAAACCAGAGTATAAGTTTCTCCTGCAACCCGTTCCCTTTGTGCTAGATGAACGAACGTCTCTCCACATGCTCAGTTCTGAGAGATAAGTGTCTGTGAAAGCCGTACTTCACCTAGCTTGTTGGGAACACAAAGTTTCTCTTCAGTTGCAAACTCCACCCATACATATATATGGGGAGGTACTAGCTCCAACTCGGTTTTACAGTGAAAACTGCAGGAACTTCAAACCGGCACTAGGAAACAGACTGAGAAACCAGAGTAAAAGATTCTCCTGCAACCCGTTCCCTTTGTGCTACATGAACGAACGTCTCTCCACATGCTCAGATCTGAGAGATAATTGTGTGTGAAAGCCGTCCTTCACCTAGCTTGTTGCGAACACAAAGTTTCTCTTCAGTTGCAAACTCCACTCCATACATATATATGGGGATATACTAGCTCCAACACGGTTTTACCGTGAAAACTGCAGGAACTTCAAACCGGCACTAGGAAACAGACAGAGAATCAAGAGTAAAAGTTTCTCCTGCAACACGTTCCTTTGTGCTAGATGAACGAACGTCTCTCCACATGCTCAGTTCTGAGAGATAAGTGTGTTTGAACGCCTTCCTTCACCTAGCTTGTTGGGAACACAAAGTTTCTCTTCAGATGCAAACCCAATCCATACATATATACGGGGAGGTACTACCTCCAACTCGGTTTTACAGTGAAAACTGCAGGAACTTCAAACCGGCACTAGGAAACAGACTGAGAAACCAGAGTAAAAGTTTCACCTGCAACCCGTTCCTTTGTGCTAGATGAACGAACGTCTCTCCACATGCTCAGTTCTGAGAGATAAGTGTGTGTGAAGTCCGTCCTTCACCTAGCTTGTTGGGAAAACCAAGTTTCTCTTCAGTTGCAAACTCCAATCCATACATAAATATGGGTAGGTGCTAGCTCCAACTCGGTTTTACAGTGAAAACTGCAGGAACTTCAAACCGGCACTAGAAAACAGACTGAGAAACCAGAGTAAAAGTTTCTCCTGCAACCCTTTCCTTTTGTGCTAGATGAACGAACGTCTCTCCACATGCTCAGATCTGAGAGATAATTGTGTGTGAAAGCCGTCCTTCACCTAGCTTGTTGGGAACACAAAGTTTCTATTCAGTTGCCAACTCCACTCCATACATTTATATGGGGAGGTACTAGCTCCAACTCGGTTTTACAATGAAAACTGCAGGAACTTCAAACCGGCACTAGGAAACAGACTGAGAAACCAGAGTAAAAGTTTCCCCTGCAAACCGTTCCCTTTGTGCTAGATGAACGAACGTCGCTCCACATGCTCAGTTTTAGAGAGTTAAGTGTGTGTGAAAGCTGTCCTTAACCTAGCTTGTTGGGAACACAAAGATCTTTTCAGTTGCAAACTCCACTCCATATATATATATGGGGAAGTACTAGCTCCAACTCGGTTTTACAGTGATAACTGCAGGAACTTCAAACCGGCACTAGGAAACAGACTGAGAAACCAGAGTAAAATTGCTCCTGCAAACCGTTCCCTTTGTGTTAGATGAACGAACGACTCTCCACATGCTCAGTTCTGAGAGATAATTGTGTGTGAAAGCCTTACTTCACATAGCTTGTTGGGAAAACAAAGCTTCTTTTCAGTTGAAAAATCCACTCCATACATATATATGGGGAGGTACAAGCTCCAACTCAATTTTACAGTGAAAATTGAGGGAACTTCAAACCGGCACTAGGAAACAGACTGAGAATCCAGAGTAAAAGTTTCTCCTGCAACCCGTTCCTTTGTGCTAGATGAATGAACGTCTCTCCACATGCTCAGTTCTGAGAGATAAGTGTGTGTGAAGTCCGTCCTTCACCTAGCTTGTTGGGAAAACCAAGTTTCTCTTCAGTTGCAAACTCCAATCCATACATTTATATTGGGAGGTACTAGCTCCAACTCGGTTTTACAGTGAAAACTGCAGGAACATCAAACCGGCACTAGGAAACAGACTGAGAAACCAGAGTATAAGTTTCTCCTGCAACCCGTTCCCTTTGTGCTAGATGAACGAACGTCTCTCCACATGCTCAGTTCTGAGAGATAAGTGTCTGTGAAAGCCGTACTTCACCTAGCTTGTTGGGAACACAAAGTTTCTCTTCAGTTGCAAACTCCACCCATACATATATATGGGGAGGTACTAGCTCCAACTCGGTTTTACAGTGAAAACTGCAGGAACTTCAAACCGGCACTATTAAACAGACTGAGAAACCAGAGTAAAAGTTTCTCCTGCAACCCGTTCCCTTTGTGCTACATGAATGAACGTCTCTCCACATGCTCAGTTCTGAGAGATAAGTGTCTGTGAAAGCCGTCCTTCACCAAGCTTGTTGGGAACACAAAGTTTATCTTCAGTTGCAAACTCCACTCCATACATATATATGGGGAGGTAGTATCTCCAACTCGGTTTTACAGTGAAAACTTCAGGAATTTCAAACCGGCACTAGGAAACAGCCTGAGAACCCAGAGTAAAAGTTTCTCCTGCAACCCGTTCCCTTTGGGCTAGATGAACGTACGTCTCTCCACATGCTCAGTTCTAAGGGATAAGTGTGTGTGAAAGCCGTCCTTCACCTAGCTTGTTGGGAACACAAAGTTTCTCTTCAGTTGCAAACTCCACCCATACATATATATGGGGAGGTACTAGCTCCAACTCGGTTATACAGTGAAAACTGCAGGAACTTCAAACCGGCACTAGGAAACACACTGAGAAACCAGAGTAAAAGTTTCTCCTGCAACCCGATCCCTTTGGGCTAGATGAACGAACGTCTCTCCACATGCTCAGTTCTGAGGGATAAGTGTGTGTGAAAGCCGTCCTTCACCTAGCTTTTGGGAACACAAAGTTTCTCTTCAGTTGCAAACTCCACTCCATACATATATATGGGGAGGTACTAGCTCCAAATCTGTTTTACAGTGAAAACTGCAGGAACTTCAAACCGGCACTAGGAAACACACTGAGAAACCTGTGTAAAAGTTTCTCCTGCAACCAGTTCCCTTTGGGCTAGATGAACGTACGTCTCTCCACATGCTCAGTTCTGAGGGATAAGTGTGTGTGAAAGCCGTCCTACACCTAGCTTGTTGGGAACACAAAGTTTCTTTTCAGTTGCAAACTCCACTCCATACATTTATATGGGGAGGTACTAGCTCCAACTCGGTTTTACAGTGAAAACTGCAGGAACATCAAACCGGCACTAGGAAACAGACTGAGAAACCAGAGTATAAGTTTCTCCAGCAACCCGTTCCCTTTGTGCTAGATGAACGAACGTCTCTCCACATGCTCAGTTCTGAGAGATAAGTGTCTGTGAAAGCCGTACTTCACCTAGCTTGTTGGGAACACAAAGTTTCTCTTCAGTTGCAAACTCCACTCGATACATATATATGGGGAGGTACTAGCTCCAACTCGGTTTTACAGTGAAAACTGCAGGAACTTCAAACCGGCACTATTAAACAGACTGAGAAACCAGAGTAAAAGTTTCTCCTGCAACCCGTTCCCTTTGTGCTACATGAATGAACGTCTCTCCACATGCTCAGTTCTGAGAGATAAGTGTCTGTGAAAGCCGTCCTTCACCAAGCTTGTTGGGAACACAAAGTTTATCTTCAGTTGCAAACTCCACTCCATACATATATATGGGGAGGTAGTAGCTCCAACTCGGTTTTACAGTGAAAACTTCAGGAATTTCAAACCGGCACTAGGAAACAGCCTGAGAACCCAGAGTAAAAGTTTCTCCTGCAACCCGTTCCCTTTGGGCTAGATGAACGTACGTCTCTCCACATGCTCAGTTCTAAGGGATAAGTGTGTGTGAAAGCCGTCCTTCACCTAGCTTGTTGGGAACACAAAGTTTCTCTTCAGTTGCAAACTCCACCCATACATATATATGGGGAGGTACTAGCTCCAACTCGGTTATACAGTGAAAACTGCAGGAACTTCAAACCGGCACTAGGAAACACACTGAGAAACCAGAGTATAAGTTTCTCCTGCAACCCGTTCCCTTTGGGCTAGATGAACGTACGTCTCTACACATGCTCAGTTCTGAGGGATAAGTGTGTTTGAAAGCCGTCCTTCACCTAGCTTGTTGGGAACACAAAGTTTCTCTTCAGTTGCAAACTCCCCTCCATACATATATATGGGGATGTACTAGCTCCAAATCTGTTTTACAGTGAAAACTGCAGGAACTTCAAACCGGCACCTGGAAACAGACTGAGAAACCAGAGTAAAAGTTTCTCCTGCAACCCGTTCCCTTTGTGCTAGATGAATGAACGTATCTCCACATGCTCAGTTCTGAGAGATAAGTGTGTGTGAAAGCCCTACTTCACATAGCTTGTTGGGAACACAAAGTTTCTCTTCAGTTGCAAACTCCACTCCATACATTTATATGGGGAAGTACTAGCTCCAACTCGGTTTACAGTGAAAACTGCAGGAACTTCAAACCGGCACTAGGAAACAGACTGAGAAACCAGAGTAAAAGTTTCTACTGCAACCCATTCCCTTTGTGCTAGATGAACGAATGTCTCTCCACATGCTCATTTCTGAGAGATAAGTGTCTGTGAAAGCCGTCCTTCAACTAGATTGTTGGGAACACAATGTTTCTCTTCAGTTGCAAACTCCACTCCATACATATATATGGGGAGGTAGTAGCTCCAACTCGGTTTTACAGAGAAAACTGCAGGAACTTCAAACCGGGACTAGGAAACAAACTGAGAAACCAGAGTAAAAGTTTCTCTTGCAAACCGTTCCCTTCTTGCTAGATGAATGAACGTCTCTCCACATGCTCAGTTCTGAGAGATAAGTGTCTGTGAAAGCCGTACTTCACCTAGCTTGTTGGGAACACAAAGTTTCTCTTCAGTTGCAAACTCCACCCATACATATATATGGGGAGGTACTAGCTCCATCTCGGTTTTACAGTGAAAACTGCAGGAACTTCAAACCGGCACTATTAAACAGACTGAGAAACCAGAGTAAAAGTTTCTCCTGCAACCCGTTCCCTTTGTGCTACATGAATGAACGTCTCTCCACATGCTCAGTTCTGAGAGATAAGTGTCTGTGAAAGCCGTCCTTCACCAAGCTTGTTGGGAACACAAAGTTTATCTTCAGTTGCAAACTCCACTCCATACATATATATGGGGAGGTAGTAGCTCCAACTCGGTTTTACAGTGAAAACTTCAGGAATTTCAAACCGGCACTAGGAAACAGCCTGAGAACCCAGAGTAAAAGTTTCTCCTGCAACCCGTTCAATTTGGGCTAGATGAACGTACGTCTCTCCACATGCTCAGTTCTAAGGGATAAGTGTGTGTGAAAGCCGTCCTTCACCTAGCTTGTTGGGAACACAAAGTTTCTCTTCAGTTGCAAACTCCACCCATACATATATATGGGGAGGTACTAGCTCCAACTCGGTTATACAGTGAAAACTGCAGGAACTTCAAACCGGCACTAGGAAACACACTGAGAAACCAGAGTAAAAGTTTCTCCTGCAACCCGTTCCCTTTGGGCTAGATGAACGAACGTCTCTCCACATGCTCAGTTCTGAGAGATAAGTGTGTGTGAAAGCCGTACTTCACCTAGCTTTTGGGAACACAAAGTTTCTCTTCAGTTGCAAACTCCACTCCATACATATATATGGGGAGGTACTAGCTCCAAATCTGTTTTACAGTGAAAACTGCAGGAACTTCAAACCGGCACTAGGAAACACACTGAGAAACCTGTGTAAAAGTTTCTCCTGCAACCCGTTCCCTTTGGGCTAGATGAACGTAAGTCTCTCCACATGCTCAGTTCTGAGGGATATGTGTGTGTGAAAGCCGTCCTACACCTAGCTTGTTGGGAACACAAAGTTTCTTTTCAGTTGCAAACTCCACTCCTTACATTTATATGGGGAGGTACTAGCTCCAACTCGGTTTTACAGTGAAAACTGCAGGAACATCAAACCGGCACTAGGAAACAGACTGAGAAACCAGAGTATAAGTTTCTCCTGCAACCCGTTCCCTTTGTGCTAGATGAACGAACGTCTCTCCACATGCTCAGTTCTGAGAGATAAGTGTCTGTGAAAGCCGTACTTCACCTAGCTTGTTGGGAACACAAAGTTTCTCTTCAGTTGCAAACTCCACCCATACATATATATGGGGAGGTACTAGCTCCAACTCGGTTTTACAGTGAAAACTGCAGGAACTTCAAACCGGCACTATTAAACAGACTGAGAAACCAGAGTAAAAGTTTCTCCTGCAACCCGTTCCCTTTGTGCTACATGAATGAACGTCTCTCCACATGCTCAGTTCTGAGAGATAAGTGTCTGTGAAAGCCGTCCTTCACCAAGCTTGTTGGGAACACAAAGTTTATCTTCAGTTGCAAACTCCACTCCATACATATATATGGGGAGGTAGTAGCTCCAACTCGGTTTTACAGTGAAAACTTCAGGAATTTCAAACCGGCACTAGGAAACAGCCTGAGAACCCAGAGTAAAAGTTTCTCCTGCAACCCGTTCCCTTTGGGCTAGATGAACGTACGTCTCTCCACATGCTCAGTTCTAAGGGATAAGTGTGTGTGAAAGCCGTCCTTCACCTAGCTTGTTGGGAACACAAAGTTTCTCTTCAGTTGCAAACTCCACCCATACATATATATGGGGAGATACTAGCTCCAACACGGTTATACAGTGAAAACTGCAGGAACTTCAAACCGGCACTAGGAAACACACTGAGAAACCAGAGTATAAGTTTCTCCTGCAACCCGTTCCCTTTAGGCTAGATGAACGTACGTCTCTACACATGCTCAGTTCTGAGGGATAAGTGTGTTTGAAAGCCGTCCTTCACCTAGCTTGTTGGGAACACAAAGTTTCTCTTCAGTTGCAAACTCCCCTCCATACATATATATGGGGATGTACTAGCTCCAAATCTGTTTTACAGTGAAAACTGCAGGAACTTCAAACCGGCACCTGGAAACAGACTGAGAAACCAGAGTAAAAGTTTCTCCTGCAACCCGTTCCCTTTGTGCTAGATGAATGAACGTATCTCCACATGCTCAGTTCTGAGAGATAAGTGTGTGTGAAAGCCCTACTTCACATAGCTTGTTGGGAACACAAAGTTTCTCTTCAGTTGCAAACTCCACTCCATACATTTATATGGGGAAGTACTAGCTCCAACTCGGTTTTACAGTGAAAACTGCAGGAACATCAAACCGGCACTAGGAAACAGACTGAGAAACCAGAGTAAAAGTTTCTACTGCAACCCATTCCCTTTGTGCTAGATGAACGAATGTCTCTCCACATGCTCATTTCTGAGAGATAAGTGTCTGTGAAAGCCGTCCTTCAACTAGATTGTTGGGAACACAATGTTTCTCTTCAGTTGCAAACTCCACTCCATACATATATATGGGGAGGTAGTAGCTCCAACTCGGTTTTACAGAGAAAACTGCAGGAACTTCAAACCGGGACTAGGAAACAGACTTAGAAACCAGAGTAAAAGTTTCTCTTTCAAACCGTTCCCTTCTTGCTAGATGAATGAACGTCTCTCCACATGCTCAGTTCTGAGAGATAAGTGTGTGGGAAAGCCGTACTTCACCTAGCTTGTTGGGAACACAAAGTTTCTTTTCAGTTGCAAACTCCAACCATACATATATATGGGGAGGTACTAGCTCCAACTCGGTTTTACAGTGAAAACTGCAGGAATTTTAAACCGGCACTATTAAACAGACTGAGAAACCAGAGTAAAATTTCTCCTGCAACCCGTTCCCTTTGGGCTAGATGAACGTACGTATCTCCACATGCTCAGTTCTGAGGGATAAGTGTGTGTGAAAGCCGCACTTCACCTAGCTTGTTGGGAACACAAAGTTTCTCTTCAGTTGCAAACTCCCCTCCATACATATATATGGGGATGTACTAGCTCCAAATCTGTTTTACAGTGAAAACTGCAGGAACTTCAAACCGGCACCTGGAAACAGACTGAGAAACCAGAGTAAAAGTTTCTCCTGCAACCCGTTCCCTTTGTGCAAGATGAATGAAAGTCTCTCCACATGCTCAAATCTGAGAGATAAGTGTGTGTGAAAGCCCTACTTCACATAGCTTGTTGGGAACACAAAGTTTCTCTTCAGTTGCAAACTCCACTTCATACATTTATATGGGGAAGTACTAGCTCCAACTCGGTTTTACAGTGAAAACTGCAGGAACATCAAACCGGCACTAGGAAACAGACTGAGAAACCAGAGTAAAAGTTTCTCCTGCAACCCATTCCCTTTGTGCTAGATGAACGAACGTCTCTCCACATGCTCAGTTCTGAGAGATAAGTGTCTGTGAAAGCCATCCTTCAACTAGATTGTTGGGAACACAATGTTTCTCTTCAGTTGCAAACTCCAATCCATATATATATATGGGGAGGTAGTAGCTCCAACTCGGTTTTACAGAGAAAACTGCAGGAACTTCAAACCGGGACTAGGAAACAGACTTAGAAACCAGAGTAAAAGTTTCTCTTGCAAAGCGTTCCCTTCGTGCTAGATGAATGAACGTCTCTCCACATGCTCAGTTCTGAGAGATAAGTGTGTGGGAAAGCCGTACTTCACCTAGCTTGTTGGGAACACAAAGTTTCTTTTCAGTTGCAAAATCCAATCCATACATATATATGGGGAGGTACTAGCTCCAACTCGGTTTTACAGTGAAAACTGCAGGAACTTCAAACAGGCACTAGGAAACAGACTGAGAAACCAGAGTAAAAGTTCCTCCTGCAAACCCTTCCCTTTGTGCTAGATAAACGAAAGTCTCTCCACATGCTCAGTTCTGAGAGATAATTGCGTGTGAAAGCCGCCCTTCACCTAGATTGTTGGGAACACTAAGTTTCTCTTCAGTTGCTAAATCCATTCCATACATATATATGGGGAGGTAGTAGCTCCAACTCGGTTTTACAGTGAAAACTGCAGGAACATCAAACCGGCACTAGGAAACACACTGAGAAACCTGAGTAAAAGTTTCTCCTGCAACCCGTTCCCTTTGGGCTAGATGAACGTACGTCTCTCCACATGCTCAGTTCTGAGGGATAAGTGTGTGTGAAAGCCGTCCTTCACATAGCTTGTTGGGAACACAAAGTTTCTCTTCAGTTGCAAACTCCACTCCATACATATATATGGGGAGGTAGTAGCTCCAACTCGGTTTTACAGTGAAAACTGCAGGAATTAAAATCGGCTCTAGGAAACAGACCTAGAAACCAGAGTATAAGTTTCCCCTGCAACCCGTTCCCTTTGTGCTAAATGAACGAACGTCTCTCCACATGCTCAGTTCTGAGAGATAAGTGTCTGTGAAAGCCGTCCTTCACCTAGCTTGTTGGGAACACAAAGTTTATCTTCAGTTGCAAAATCCACTCCATACATATATATGGGGAGGTAGTAGCTCCAACTCGGTTTTACAGTGAAAACTTCAGGAATTTCAAACCGGCACTAGGAAACAGACTGAGAACCCAGAGTAAAATTTTCTCCTGCAACCCGTTCCCTTTGGGCTAGATGAACGTACGTCTCTCCACATGCTCAGTTCTAAGGGATAAGTGTGTGTGAAAGCCGTCCTTCACATAGCTTGTTGGGAACACAAAGTTTCTCTTCAGTTGCAAACTCCACCCATACATATATATGGGGAGGTACTAGCTCCAACTCGGTTTTACAGTGAAAACTGCAGGAACTTCAAACCGGCACTAGGAAACAGACTGAGAAACCAGAGTAAAAGTCTATACTGCATCCCGTTCATTTTGTGCTAGATGAACGAACGTCTCTCCACATGCTCAGTTCTGAGAGATAAGTGTGTGTGAAAGCCGTCCTTCAACAAGATTGTTGGGAACACAATGTTTCTCTTCAGTTGAAATCTCCAATCCATACATATATATGGGGAGGTAGTAGCTCCAACTCGGTTTTACAGTGAAAACTGCAGGAACTTCAAACCGGCACTAGGAAACACACTGAGAAACCAGAGTAAAAGTTTCTCCTGCAACCCGTTCCCTTTGGGCTAGATGAACGTACGTCTCTACACATGCTCAGTTCTGAGGGATAAGTGTGTTTGAAAGCCGTCCTTCACCTAGCTTGTTGGGAACACAAAGTTTCTCTTCAGTTGCAAACTCCCCTCCATACATATATATGGGGATGTACTAGCTCCAAATCTGTTTTACTGTGAAAACTGCAGGAACTTCAAACCGGCACCTGGAAACAGACTGAGAAACCAGAGTAAAAGTTTCTCCTGCAACCCGTTCCCTTTGTGCTAGATGAATGAACGTCTCTCCACATGCTCAGTTCTGAGAGATAAGTGTGTGTGAAAGCCCTACTTCACATAGCTTGTTGGGAACACAAAGTTTCTCTTCAGTTGCAAACTCCACTCCATACATTTATATGGGGAAGTACTAGCTCCAACGCGGTTTTACAGTGAAAACTGCAGGAACATCAAACCGGCACTAGGAAACAGACTGAGAAACCAGAGTAAAAGTTTCTCCTGCAACCCATTCCCTTTGTGCTAGATGAACGAACGTCTCTCCACATGCTCAGTTCTGAGAGATAAGTGTCTGTGAAAGCCGTCCTTCAACTAGATTGTTGGGAACACAATGTTTCTCTTCAGTTGCAAACTCCAATCCATATATATATATGGGGAGGTAGTAGCTCCAACTCGGTTTTACAGAGAAAACTGCAGGAACTTCAAACCGGGACTAGGAAACAGACTTAGAAACCAGAGTAAAAGTTTCTCTTGCAAACCGTTCCCTTCGTGCTAGATGAATGAACGTCTCTCCACATGCTCAGTTCTGAGAGATAAGTGTGTGGGAAAGCCGTACTTCACCTAGCTTGTTGGGAACACAAAGTTTCTTTTCAGTTGCAAAATCCAATCCATACATATGTATGGGGAGGTACTAGCTCCAACTCGGTTTTACAGTGAAAACTGCAGGAACTTCAAACCGGCACTAGGAAACAGACTGAGAAACCAGAGTAAAAGTTCCTCCTGCAAACCCTTCCCTTTGTGCTAGATAAACGAAAGTCTCTCCACATGCTCAGTTCTGAGAGATAATTGCGTGTGAAAGCCGCCCTTCACCTAGATTGTTGGGAACACTAAGTTTCTCTTCAGTTGCTAAATCCATTCCATACATATATATGGGGAGGTACTAGCTCCAACTCGGTTTTACTGTGAAAACTGCAGGAACTTCAAACCGGCACTAGGAAACAGACTGAGAAACCAGAGTAAAAGTTTCTCTTGCATCCCGTTCATTTTGTGCTAGATGAACGAACGTCTCTCCACATGCTCAATTCTGAGAGATGTGTGTGTGAAAGCCGTCCTTCAACAAGACTGTTGGGAACACAATGTTTCTCTTCAGTTGAAAACTCCACTCCATACATATATATGGGGAGGTAGTAGCTCCAACTCTGTTTTACAGTGAAAACTGCAGGAACTTCAAACTGGCACTAGGAAACACACTGAGAAACCTGTGTAAAAGTTTCTCCTGCAACCCGTTCCCTTTGGGCTAGATGAACGTACGTCTCTCCACATGCTCAGTTCTGAGGGATAAGTGTGTGTGAAAGCCGTCCTTCACCTAGCTTGTTGGGAACACAAAGTTTCTTTTCAGTTGCAAACTCCACTCCATACATTTATATGGGGAGGTACTAGCTCCAACTCGGTTTTACAGTGAAAACTGCAGGAACATCAAACCGGCACTAGGAAACAGACTGAGAAACCAGAGTATAAGTTTCTCCAGCAACCCGTTCCCTTTGTGCTAGATGAACGAACGTCTCTCCACATGCTCAGTTCTGAGAGATAAGTGTGTGTGAAAGCCGTACTTCACCTAGCTTGTTGGTAACACAAAGTTTCTCTTCAGTTGCAAACTCCACCCATACATATATATGGGGAGGTACTAGCTCCAACTCGGTTTTACAGTGAAAACTGCAGGAACTTCAAACCGGCACTAGGAAACAGACTGAGAAACCAGAGTAAAAGTTTCTCCTGCATCCCGTTCATTTTGTGCTAGATGAACGAACGTCTCTCCACATGCTCAGTTCTGAGAGATAAGTGTGTGTGAAAGCCGTCCTTCAACAAGTTTGTTTTGAACACAATGTTTCTCCTCAGTTGAAAACTCCATTCCATACATATATATGGGGAGGTAGTTGCTCCAACTCGGTTTTACAGTGAAAACTGCAGGAACTTCAAACCGGCACTAGGAAACAGACTGAGAAACCAGCGTGAAAGTTACTCCTGCAACCCGTTAATTTTGGGCTAGATGAACGTACGTATCTCCACATGCTCAGTTCTGAGGGATAAGTGTGTGTGAAAGCCGCCCTTCACCTAGCTTGTTGGGAACACAAAGTTTCTCTTCAGTTGCAAACTCCCCTCCATACATTTATATGGGGAAGTACTAGCTCCAACTCGGTTTTACAGTGAAAACTGCAGGAACATCAAACCGGCACTAGGAAACAGACTGAGAAACCAGAGTAAAAGTTTCTCCTGCAACCCATTCCTTTTGTGCTAGATGAACGAACGTCTCTCCACATGCTCAGTTCTGAGACATAAGTGTCTGTGAAAGCCGTACTTCAACTAGATTGTTGGGAACACAATGTTTCTCTTCAGTTGCAAACTCCACTCCATACATATATATGGGGAGGTAGTAGCTCCAACACGGTTTTACAGAGAAAACTGCAGGAACTTCAAACCGGGACTAGGAAACAGACTGAGAAACCAGAGTAAAAGTTTCTCTTGCAAACCGTTCCCTTCGTGCTAGATGAATGAACGTCTCTCCACATGCTCAGTTCTGAGAGATAAGTGTGTGGGAAAACCGTACTTCACCTAGCTTGTTGGGAACACAAAGTTTCTTTTCAGTTGCAAACTCCAACCATACATATATATGGGGAGGTACTAGCTCCAACTCGGTTTTACAGTGAAAACTGCAGGAATTTCAAACCGGCACTATTAAACAGACTGAGAAACCAGAGTAAAAGTTTCTCCTGCAACCCGTTCCTTTGTGCTACATGAATGAACGTCTCTCCACATGCACAGTTCTGAGAGATAAGTGTCTGTGAAAGCCGTCCTTCACCTAGCTTGTTGGGAACACAAAGTTTATCTTCAGTTGCAAATTCCATTCCATACATATATATGGGGAGGTAGTAGCTCCAACTCGGTTTTACAGTGAAAACTTCAGGAATTTCAAACCGGCACTAGGAAACAGACTGAGAACCCAAAGTAAAAGTTTCTCCTGCAACCCGTTCCCTTTGGGCTAGATGAACGTATGTCTCTCCACATGCTCAGTTCTAAGGGATAAGTGTGTGTGAAAGCCGTCCTTCACCTAGCTTGTTGGGAACACAAAGTTTCTCTTCAGTTGCAAACTCCACCCATACATATATATGGGGAGGTACCCGCTCCAACTCGGTTTTACAGTGAAAACTGCAGGAACTTCAAACCGGCACTAGGAAACAGACTGAGAAACCAGAGTAAAAGTTCCTCCTGCAAACCCTTCCCTTTGTGCTAGATAAACGAAAGTCTCTCCACATGCTCAGTTCTGAGAGATAATTGCGTGTGAAAGCCGCCCTTCACCTAGATTGTTGGGAACACTAAGTTTCTCTTCAGTTGCTAAATCCATTCCATACATATATATGGGGAGGTAGTAGCTCCAACTCGGTTTTACAGTGAAAACTGCAGGAACATCAAACCGGCACTAAGAAACACACTGAGAAACCTGAGTAAAAGTTTCTCCTGCAACCCGTTCCCTTTGTTCTAGATGAACGAACGTCTCTCCACATGCTCAGTTCTGAGAGATAAGTGTCTGTGAAAGCCGTCCTTCACCTAGCTTGTTGGGAACACAAAGTTTCTCTTCAGTTGCAAACTCCACCCATACATATATATGGGGAGGTACTAGCTCCAACTCGGTTTTACTGTGAAAACTGCAGGAACTTCAAACCGGCACTAGGAAACAGACTGAGAAACCAGAGTAAAAGTTTCTCTTGCATCCCGTTCATTTTGTGCTAGATGAACGAACGTCTCTCCACATGCTCAATTCTGAGAGATGTGTGTGTGAAAGCCGTCCTTCAACAAGACTGTTGGGAACACAATGTTTCTCTTCAGTTGAAAACTCCACTCCATACATATATATGGGGAGGTAGTAGCTCCAACTCTGTTTTACAGTGAAAACTGCAGGAACTTCAAACCGGCACTAGGAAACACACTGAGAAACCTGTGTAAAAGTTTCTCCTGCAACCCGTTCCCTTTGGGCTAGATGAACGTACGTCTCTCCACATGCTCAGTTCTGAGGGATAAGTGTGTGTGAAAGCCGTCCTTCACCTAGTTTGTTGGGAACACAAAGTTTCTTTTCAGTTGCAAACTCCACTCCATACATTTATATGGGGTGGTACTAGCTCCAACTCGGTTTTACAGTGAAAACTGCAGGAACATCAAACCGGCACTAGGAAACAGACTGAGAAACCAGAGTATAAGTTTCTCCAGCATCCCGTTCCCTTTGTGCTAGATGAACGAACGTCTCTCCACATGCTCAGTTCTGAGAGATAAGTGTCTGTGAAAGCCGTACTTCACCTAGCTTGTTGGGAACACAAAGTTTCTCTTCAGTTGCAAACTCCACCCATACATATATATGGGGGGGTACTAGCTCCAACTCGGTTTTACAGTGAAAACTGCAGGAACTTCAAACCGGCACTAGGAAACAGACTGAGAAACCAGAGTAAAATTTTCTCCTGCATCCCGTTCATTTTGTGCTAGATGAACGAACGTCTCTCCACATGCTCAGTTCTGAGAGATAAGTGTGTGTGAAAGCCGTCCTTCAACAAGATTGTTTTGAACACAATGTTTTCTTCAGTTGAAAACTCCACTCCATACATATATATGGGGAGGTAGTTGCTCCAACTCGGTTTTACAGTGAAAACTGCAGGAACTTCAAACCGGCACTAGGAAACAGACTGAGAAACCAGAGTAAAAGTTTCTCCTGCAACCCGTTCCCTTTGGGCTAGATGAACGTACGTATCTCCACATGCTCAGTTCTGAGGGATAAGTGTGTGTGAAAGCCGCCCTTCATCTAGCTTGTTGGGAACACAAAGATTCTCTTCAGTTGCAAACTCCCCTCCATACATATATATGGGGAGGTACTAGCTCCAAATCGGTTTTACAGTGAAAACTGCAGGAATTCAAACCGGCACTAGGAAACAGACCTAGAAACCAGAGTATAAGTTTCTCCTGCAACCCGTTCCCTTTGTGCTAGATGAACGAACGTCTCTCCACATGCTCAGTTCTGAGAGATAAGTGTCTGTGAAAGCCGTCCTTCACCTAGCTTGTTGGAAACACAAAGTTTCTCTTCAGTTGCAAACTCCACCCATACATATATATGGGGAGGTACTAGCTCCAAATCGGTTTTACTGTGAAAACTGCAGGAACTTCAAACCGGCACTAGGAAACAGACTGAGAAACCAGAGTAAAAGTTTCTCTTGCATCCCGTTCATTTTGTGCTAGATGAACGAACGTCTCTCCACATGCTCAATTCTGAGAGATGTGTGTGTGAAAGCCGTCCTTCAACAAGACTGTTGGGAACACAATGTTTCTCTTCAGTTGAAAACTCCACTCCATACATATATATGGGGAGGTAGTAGCTCCAACTCTGTTTTACAGTGAAAACTGCAGGAACTTCAAACCGGCACTAGGAAACACACTGAGAAACCTGTGTAAAAGTTTCTCCTGCAACCCGTTCCCTTTGGGCTAGATGAACGTACGTCTCTCCACATGCTCAATTCTGAGGGATAAGTGTGTGTGAAAGCCGTCCTTCACCTAGCTTGTTGGGAACACAAAGTTTCTTTTCAGTTGCAAACTCCACTCCATACATTTATATGGGGAGGTACTAGCTCCAACTCGGTTTTACAGTGAAAACTGCAGGAACATCAAACCGGCACTAGGAAACAGACTGAGAAACCAGAGTATAAGTTTCTCCAGCAACCCGTTCCCTTTGTGCTAGATGAACGAACGTCTCTCCACATGCTCAGTTCTGAGAGATAAGTGTCTGTGAAAGCCGTACTTCACCTAGCTTGTTGGGAACACAAAGTTTCTCTTCAGTTGCAAACTCCACCCATACATATATATGGGGAGGTACTAGCTCCAACTCGGTTTTACAGTGAAAACTGCAGGAACTTCAAACCGGCACTAGGAAACAGACTGAGAAACCAGAGTAAATGTTTCTCCTGCATCCCGTTCATTTTGTGCTAGATGAACGAACGTCTCTCCACATGCTCAGTTCTGAGAGATAAGTGTGTGTGAAAGCCGTCCTTCAACAAGATTGTTTTGAACACAATGTTTCTCTTCAGTTGAAAACTCCACTCCATACATATATATGGGGAGGTAGTAGCTCCAACTCGGTTTTACAGTGAAAACTGCAGGAACTTCAAACCGGCACTAGGAAACAGACTGAGAAACCAGAGTAAAAGTTTCTCCTGCAACCCGTTCCCTTTGGGCTAGATGAACGTACGTATCTCCACATGCTCAGTTCTGAGGGATAAGTGTGTGTGAAAGCCGCCCTTCACCTAGCTTGTTGGGAACACAAAGTTTCTCTTCAGTTGCAAACTCCCCTCCATACATATATATGGGGAGGTACTAGCTCCAAATCGGTTTTACAGTGAAAACTGCAGGAACTTCAAACCGGCACCTGGAAACAGAGTGAGAAACCACAGTAAAATTTTCTCCTGCAACCCGTTCCCTTTGTGCTAGATGAATGAACGTCTCTCCACATGCTCAGTTCTGAGAGATAAGTGTGTGTGAAAGCCGTACTTCACCTAGCTTGTTGGGAACACAAAGTTTCTCTTCAGTTGCAAACTCCACTCCATACATTTATATGGGGAAGTACTAACTCCAACTCGGATTTACAGTGAAAACTGCAGGAACATCAAACCGGCACTAGGAAACAGACTGAGAAACCAGAGTAAAAGTTTCTCCTGCAACCCATTCCCTTTGTGCTAGATGAACGAACGTCTCTCCACATGCTCAGTTCTGAGACATAAGTGTCTGTTAAAGCCGTACTTCAACTAGATTGTTGGGAACACAATGTTTCTCTTCAGTTGCAAACTCCACTCCATAC
Source organism: Camelus dromedarius (assembly GCF_036321535.1). NCBI lineage: Eukaryota > Metazoa > Chordata > Mammalia > Artiodactyla > Camelidae > Camelus > Camelus dromedarius. Next base: position 2,223,876 of record NW_026989750.1, read on the forward strand.
ATATATATGGGGAGGTAGTAGCTCCAACACGGTTTTACAGAGAAAACTGCAGGAACTTCAAACCGGGACTAGGAAACAGACTGAGAAACCAGAGTAAAAGTTTCTCTTGCAAACCGTTCCCTTCGTGCTAGATGAATGAACGTCTCTCCACATGCTCAGTTCTGAGAGATAAGTGTGTGGGAAAACCGTACTTCACCTAGCTTGTTGGGATCACAAAGTTTCTTTTCAGTTGCAAACTCCAACCATACATATATATGGGGAGGTACTAGCTCCAACTCGGTTTTACAGTGAAAACTGCAGGAATTTCAAACCGGCACTATTAAACAGACTGAGAAACCAGAGTAAAAGTTTCTCCTGCAACCCGTTCCCTTTGTGCTACATGAATGAACGTCTCTCCACATGCTCAGTTCTGAGAAATAAGTGTCTGTGAAAGCCGTACTTCACCTTGCTTATTGGGAACACAAAGTTTCTCTTCAGTTGCAAACTCCACCCATACATATATATGGGGAGGTACTAGCTCCAACTCGGTTTTACAGTGAAAACTGCAGGAACTTCAAACCGGCACTAGGAAACAGACTGAGAAACCAGAGTAAAAGTTTCTCCTGCATCCCGTTCATTTTGTGCTAGATGAACGAACGTCTCTCCACATGCTCAGTTCTGAGAGATAAGTGTGTGTGAAAGCCGTCCTTCAACAAGATTGTTTTGAACACAATGTTTCTCTTCAGTTGAAAACTCCACTCCATACATATATATGGGGAGGTACTAGCTCCAACTCTGTTTTACAGTGAAAACTGCAGGAACTTCAAACCGGCACTAGGAAACACACTGAGAAACCTGTGTAAAAGTTTCTCCTGCAACCCGTTCCATTTGGGCTAGATGAACGTACGTCTCTCCACATGCTCAGTTCTGAGGGATAAGTGTGTGTGAAAGCCGTCCTTCACCTAGCTTGTTGGGAACACAAAGTTTGTTTTCAGTTGCAAACTCCACTCCATACATTTATATGGGGAGGTACTAGCTCCAACTCGGTTTTACAGTGAAAACTGCAGGAACATCAAACCGGCACTAGGAAACAGACTGAGAAACCAGAGTAAAAGTTTCTCCTGCAACCCATTCCCTTTGGGCTAGATGAACGTACGTATCTCCACATGCTAAGTTCTGAGGGATAAGTGTGTGTGAAAGCCGCCCTTCACCTAGCTTCTTGGGAACACAAAGTTTCTCTTCAGTTGCAAACTCCCCTCCATACATATATATGGGGAGGTACTAGCTCCAAATCGGTTTTACAGTGAAAACTGCAGGAACTTCAAACCGGCACCTGGAAACAGAGTGAGAAACCACAGTAAAATTTTCTCCTGCAACCCGTTCCCTTTGTGCTAGATGAATGAACGTCTCTCCACATGCTCAGTTCTGAGAGATAAGTGTGTGTGAAAGCCGTACTTCACCTAGCTTGTTGGGAACACAAAGTTTCTCTTCAGTTGCAAACTCCACTCCATACATTTATATGGGGAAGTACTAGCTCCAACTCGGTTTTACAGTGAAAACTGCAGGAACATCAAACCGGCACTAGGAAACAGACTGAGAAACCAGAGTAAAAGTTTCTCCTGCAACCCGTTCCCTTTGGGCTAGATGAACGTACGTCTCTCCACATGCTCAGTTCTGAGGGATAAGTGTGTGTGAAAGCCGTCCTTCACCTAGCTTGTTGGGAACACAAAGTTTCTCTTCAGTTGCAAACTCCACTCCATACATATATATGGGGAGGTACTAGCTCCAAATCGGTTTTACAGTGAAAACTGCAGGAATTCAAACCGGCACTAGGAAACAGACTGAGAAACCAGAGTAAAAGTTTCTCCTGCAACTCATTACATTTGTGCTAGATGAACGAACGTCTCTCCACATGCTCAGTTCTGAGAGGTAAGCGTGTGTGAAAGCCGTCCTTCACCTAGCTTGTTGGGAACACAAAGTTTCTCTTCAGTTGCAAACTCCACCCATACATATATATGGGGAGGTACTAGCTCCAAATCGGTTTTACTGTGAAAACTGCAGGAACTTCAAACCGGCACTAGGAAACAGACTGAGAAACCAGAGTAAAACTTTCTCTTGCATCCCGTTCATTTTGTGCTAGATGAACGAACGTCTCTCCACATGCTCAATTCTGAGAAATGTGTGTGTGAATGCCGTCCTTCAACAAGACTGTTGGGAACACAATGTTTCTCTTCAGTTGAAAACTCCACTCCATACATATATATGGGGAGGTAGTAGCTCCAACTCTGTTTTACAGTGAAAACTGCAGGAACTTCAAACCGGCACTAGGAAACACACTGAGAAACCTGTGTAAATGTTTCTCCTGCAACCCGTTCCATTTGGGCTAGATGAACGTACGTCTCTCCACATGCTCAGTTCTGAGGGATAAGTGTGTGTGAAAGCCGTCCTTCACCTAGCTTGTTGGGAACACAAAGTTTCTTTTCAGTTGCAAACTCCCCTCCATACATATATATGGGGAGGTACTAGCTCCAAATCGGTTTTACAGTGAAAACTGCAGGAACTTCAAACCGGCACCTGGAAACAGAGTGAGAAACCACAGTAAAATTTTCTCCTGCAACCCGTTCCCTTTGTGCTAGATGAATGAACGTCTCTCCACATGCTCAGTTCTGAGAGATAAGTGTGTGTGAAATCCGTACTTCACCTAGCATGTTGGGAACACAAAGTTTCTCTTCAGTTGCAAACTCCACTCCATACATTTATATGGGGAAGTACTAGCTCCAACTCGGTTTTACAGTGAAAACTGCAGGAACATCAAACCGGCACTAGGAAACAGACTGAGAAACCAGAGTAAAAGTTTCTCCTGCAACCCGTTCCCTTTGGGCTAGATGAACGTACGTCTCTCCACATGCTCAGTTCTGAGGGATAAGTGTGTGTGAAAGCCGTCCTTCACCTAGCTTGTTGGGAACACAAAGTTTCTCCACAGTTGCAAACTCCACTCCATACATATATATGGGGAGGTACTAGCTCCAAATCGGTTTTACAGTGAAAACTGCAGGAATTCAAACCGGCACTAGGAAACAGACCTAGAAACCAGAGTATAAGTTTCTCCTGCAACCCGTTCCCTTTGTGCTAGATGAACGAACGTCTCTCCACATGCTCAGTTCTGAGAGATAAGTGTCTGTGAAAGCCGTCCTTCACCTAGCTTGTTGGGAACACAAAGTTTCTCTTCAGTTGCAAAATCCACCCATACATATATATGGGGAGGTACTAGCTCCAACTCGGTTTTACTGTGAAAACTGCAGGAACTTCAAACCGGCACTAGGAAACAGACTGAGAAACCAGAGTAAAAGTTTCTCTTGCATCCCGTTCATTTTGTGCTAGATGAACGAACGTCTCTCCACATGTTCAATTCTGAGAGATGTGTGTGTGAAAGCCGTCCTTCAACAAGACTGTTGGGAACACAATGTTTCTCTTCAGTTGAAAACTCCACTCCATACATATATATGGGGAGGTAGTAGCTCCAACTCTGTTTTACAGTGAAAACTGCAGGAACTTCAAACCGGCACTAGGAAACACACTGAGAAACCTGTGTAAAAGTTTCTCCTGCAACCCGTTCCATTTGGGCTGGATGAACGTACGTCTCTCCACATGCTCAGTTCTGAGGGATAAGTGTGTGTGAAAGCCGTCCTTCACCTAGCTTGTTGGGAACACAAAGTTTCTTTTCAGTTGCAAACTCCACTCCATACATTTATATGGGGAGGTACTAGCTCCAACTCGGTTTTACAGTGAAAACTGCAGGAACATCAAACCGGCACTAGGAAACAGACTGAGAAACCAGAGTAAAAGTTTCTCCTGCAACCCGTTCCCTTTGGGCTAGATGAACGTACGTATCTCCACATGCTCAGTTCTGAGGGATAAGTGTGTGTGAAAGCCGCCCTTCACCTAGCTTCTTGGGAACACAAAGTTTCTCTTCAGTTGCAAACTCCCCTCCATACATATATATGGGGAGGTACTAGCTCCAAATCGGTTTTACAGTGAAAACTGCAGGAACTTCAAACCGGCACCTGGAAACAGAGTGAGAAACCACAGTAAAATTTTCTCCTGCAACCCGTTCCCTTTGTGCTAGATGAATGAACGTCTCTCCACATGCTCAGTTCTGAGAGATAAGTGTGTGTGAAAGCCGTACTTCACCTAGCTTGTTGGGAACACAAAGTTTCTCTTCAGTTGCAAACTCCACTCCATACATTTATATGGGGAAGTACTAGCTCCAACTCGGTTTTACAGTGAAAACTGCAGGAACATCAAACCGGCACTAGGAAACAGACTGAGAAACCAGAGTAAAAGTTTCTCCTGCAACCCGTTCCCTTTGGGCTAGATGAACGTACGTCTCTCCACATGCTCAGTTCTGAGGGATAAGTGTGTGTGAAAGCCGTCCTTCACCTAGCTTGTTGGGAACACAAAGTTTCTCTTCAGTTGCAAACTCCACTCCATACATATATATGGGGAGGTACTAGCTCCAAATCGGTTTTACAGTGAAAACTGCAGGAATTCAAACCGGCACTAGGAAACAGACCTAGAAACCAGAGTATAAGTTTCTCCTGCAACCCGTTCCCTTTGTGCTAGATGAACGAACGTCTCTCCACATGCTCAATTCTGAGAGATGTGTGTGTGAAAGCCGTCCTTCAACAAGACTGTTGGGAACACAAAGTTTCTCTTCAGTTGAAAACTCCACTCCATACATATATATGGGGAGGTAGTAGCTCCAACTCTGTTTTACAGTGAAAACTGCAGGAACTTCAAACCGGCACTAGGAAACACACTGAGAAACCTGTGTAAAAGTTTCTCCTGCAACCCGTTCCATTTGGGCTAGATGAACGTACGTCTCTCCACATGCTCAGTTCTGAGGGATTAGTGTGTGTGAAAGCCGTCCTTCAACTAGCTTGTTGGGAACACAAAGTTTCTTTTCAGTTGCAAACTCCACTCCATACATTTATATGGGGAGGTACTAGCTCCAACTCGGTTTTACAGTGAAAACTGCAGGAACATCAAACCGGCACTAGGAAACAGACTGAGAAACCAGAGTATAAGTTTCTCCAGCAACCCGTTCCCTTTGTGCTAGATGAACGAAAGTCTCTCCACATGCTCAGTTCTGAGAGATAAGTGTCTGTGAAAGCCGTACTTCACCTAGCTTGTTGGGAACACAAAGTTTCTCTTCAGTTGCAAACTCCACCCATACATATATATGGGGAGGTACTAGCTCCAACTCGGTTTTACAGTGAAAACTGCAGGAACTTCAAACCGGCACTAGGAAACAGACTGAGAAACCAGAGTAAAAGTTTCTCCTGCATCCCGTTCATTTTGTGCTAGATGAACGAACGTCTCTCCACATGCTCAGTTCTGAGAGATAAGTGTGTGTGAAAGCCGTCCTTCAACAAAATTGTTTTGAACACAATGTTTCTCTTCAGTTGAAAACTCCACTCCATACATATATATGGGGAGGTAGTAGCTCCAACTCGGTTTTACAGTGAAAACTGCAGGAACTTCAAACCGGCACTAGGAAACAGACTGAGAAACCAGAGTAAAAGTTACTCCTGCAACCCGTTCCCTTTGGGCTAGATGAACGTACGTATCTCCACATGCTCAGTTCTGAGGGATAAGTGTGTGTGAAAGCCGCTCTTCACTTAGCTTGTTGGGAACACAAAGTTTCTCTTCAGTTGCAAACTCCCCTCCATACATATATATGGGGAGGTACTAGCTCCAAATCGGTTTTACAGTGAAAACTGCAGGAACTTCAAACCGGCACCTGGAAACAGAGTGAGAAACCACAGTAAAATTTTCTCCTGCAACCCGTTCCCTTTGTGCTAGATGAATGAACGTCTCTCCACATGCTCAGTTCTGAGAGATAAGTGTGTTTGAAAGCCGTACTTCACCTAGCTTGTTGGGAACACAAAGTTTCTCTTCAGTTGCAAACTCCACTCCATACATTTATATGGGGAAGTACTAGCTCCAACTCGGTTTTACAGTGAAAACTGCAGGAACATCAAACCGGCACTAGGAAACAGACTGAGAAACCAGAGTAAAAGTTTTTCCTGCAACCCATTCCCTTTGTGCTAGATGAATGAACGTCTCTCCACATGCTCAGTTCTGAGAGATAAGTGTCTGTGAAAGCAGTCCTTCACCTAGCTTGTTGGGAACACAAAGTTTATCTTCAGTTGCAAACTCCATTCCATACATATATATGGGGAGGTAGTAGCTCCAACTCGGTTTTACAGTGAAAACTTCAGGAATTTCAAACCGGCACTAGGAAACAGACTGAGAACCCAAAGTAAATGTTTCTCCTGCAACCCGTTCCCTTTGGGCTAGATGAAAGTATGTCTCTCCACATGCTCAGTTCTAAGGGATAAGTGTGTGTGAAAGCCGTCCTTCACCTAGCTTGTTGGGAACACAAAGTTTCTCTTCAGTTGCAAACTCCACCCATACATATATATGGGGAGGTACCCGCTCCAACTCAGTTTTACAGTGAAAACTGCAGGAACTTCAAACCGGCACTAGGAAACAGACTGAGAAACCAGAGTAAAAGTCTATCCTGCATCCCGTTCATTTTGTGCTAGATGAACGAACGTCTCTCCACATGCTCAGTTCTGAGAGATAAGTGTGTGTGAAAGCCGTCCTTCAACAAGATTGTTGGGAACACAATGTTTCTCTTCAGTTGAAAACTCCACTCCATACATATATATGGGGAGGTAGTAGCTCCAACTCGGTTTTACAGTGAAAACTGCAGGAACTTCAAACCGGCACTAGGAAACACACTGAGAAACCAGAGTAAAAGTTTCTCCTGCAACCCGTTCCCTTTGGGCTAGATGAACGTACGTCTCTCCACATGCTCAGTTCTGAGGGATAAGTGTGTTTGAAAGCCGTCCTTCACCTAGCTTGTGGGGAACACAAAGTTTCTCTTCAGTTGCAAACTCCCCTCCATACATATATATGGGGATGTACTAGCTCCAAATCTGTTTTACAGTGAAAACTGCAGGAACTTCAAACCGGCACCTGGAAACAGACTGAGAAACCAGAGTATAAGTTTCTCCTGCAACCCGTTCCCTTTGTGCTAGATGAACGAACGTCTCTCCACATGCTCAGTTCTGAGAAATAAGTGTCTGTGAAAGCCGTACTTCACCTTGTTTATTGGGAACACAAAGTTTCTCTTCAGTTGCAAACTCCACCCATACATATATATGGGGAGGTACTAGCTCCAACTCGGTTTTACAGTGAAAACTGCAGGAACTTCAAACCGGCACTAGGAAACAGACTGAGAAACCAGAGTAAAAGTTTCTCCTGCATCCCGTTCATTTTGTGCTAGATGAACGAACGTCTCTCCACATGCTCAGTTCTGAGAGATAAGTGTGTGTGAAAGCCGTCCTTCAACAAGATTGTTTTGACCACAATGTTTCTCTTCAGTTGAAAACTCCACTCCATACATATATATGGGGAGGTAGTAGCTCCAACTCGGTTTTACAGTGAAAACTGCAGGAACTTCAAACCGGCACTAGGAAACAGACTGAGAAACCAGAGTAAAAGTTTCTCCTGCAACCCGTTCCCTTTGGGCTAGATGAACGTACGTATCTCCACATGCTCAGTTCTGAGGGATAAGTGTGTGTGAAAGCCGCCCTTCACCTAGCTTGTTGGGAACACAAAGTTTCTCTTCAGTTGCAAACTCCCCTCCATACATATATATGGGGAGGTACTAGCTCCAAATCGGTTTTACAGTGAAAACTGCAGGAACTTCAAACCGGCACCTGGAAACAGAGTGAGAAACCACAGTAAAATTTTCTCCTGCAACCCGTTCCCTTTGTGCTAGATGAATGAACGTCTCTCCACATGCTCAGTTCTGAGAGATAAGTGTGTGTGAAAGTCGTACTTCACCTAGCTTGTTGGGAACACAAAGTTTCTCTTCAGTTGCAAACTCCACTCCATACATTTATATGGGGAAGTACTAGCTCCAACTCGGTTTTACAGTGAAAACTGCAGGAACATCAAACCGGCACTAGGAAACAGACTGAGAAACCAGAGTAAAAGTTTCTCCTGCAACCCATTCCCTTTGTGCTAGATGAACGAACGTCTCTCCACATGCTCAGTTCTGAGACATAAGTGTCTGTGAAAGCCGTACTTCAACTAGATTGTTGGGAACACAATGTTTCTCTTCAGTTGCAAACTCCACTCCATACATATATATGGGGAGGTAGTAGCTCCAACTCGGTTTTACAGTGAAAAATGCAGGAACTTCAAACCGGCACTAGGAAACACACTGAGAAACCAGAGTAAAAGTTTCTCCTGCAACCCGTTCCCTTTGGGCTAGATGAACGTACGTCTCTCCACATGCTCAGTTCTGAGGGATAAGTGTGTTTGAAAGCCGTCCTTCACCTAGCTTGTTGGGAACACAAAGTTTCTCTTCAGTTGCAAACTCCCCTCCATACATATATATGGGGATGTACTAGCTCCAAATCTGTTTTACAGTGAAAACTGCAGGAACTTCAAAACGGCACCTGGAAACAGACTGAGAAACCAGAGTATAAGTTTCTCCTGCAACCCGTTCCCTTTGTGCTAGATGAACGAACGTCTCTCCACATGCTCAGTTCTGAGAAATAAGTGTCTGTGAAAGCCGTACTTCACCTTGCTTATTGGGAACACAAAGTTTCTCTTCAGTTGCAAACTCCACCCATACATATATATGGGGAGGTACTAGCTCCAACTCGGTTTTACAGTGAAAACTGCAGGAACTTCAAACCGGCACTAGGAAACAGACTGAGAAACCAGAGTAAAAGTTTCTCCTGCATCCCGTTCATTTTGTGCTAGATGAACGAACGTCTCTCCACATGCTCAGTTCTGAGAGATAAGTGTGTGTGAAAGCCGTCCTTCAACAAGATTGTTTTGAACACAATGTTTCTGTTCAGTTGCAAACTCCACTCCATACATATATATGGGGAGGTAGTAGCTCCAACTCGGTTTTACAGTGAAAACTGCAGGAACTTCAAACCGGCACTAGGAAACAGACTGAGAAACCAGAGTAAAAGTTTCTCCTGCAACCTGTTCCCTTTGGGCTAGATGAACGTACGTATCTCCACATGCTCAGTTCTGAGGGATTAGTGTGTGTGAAAGCCGCCCTTCACCTAGCTTGTTGGGAACACAAAGTTTCTCTTCAGTTGCAAACTCCCCTCCATACATATATATGGGGAGGTACTAGCTCCAAATCGGTTTTACAGTGAAAACTGCAGGAACTTCAAACCGGCACCTGGAAACAGAGTGAGAAACCACAGTAAAATTTTCTCCTGCAACCCGTTCCCTTTGTGCTAGATGAATGAACGTCACTCCACATGCTCAGTTCTGAGAGATAAGTGTGTGTGAAAGCCGTACTTCACCTAGCTTGTTGGGAACACAAAGTTTCTCTTCAGTTGCAAACTCCACTCCATACATTTATATGGGGAAGTACTAGCTCCAACTCGGTTTTACAGTGAAAACTGCAGGAACATCAAACCGGCACTAGGAAACAGACTGAGAAACCAGAGTAAAAGTTTCTCCTGCAACCCATTCCATTTGTGCTAGATGAACGAACGTCTCTCCACATGCTCAGTTCTGAGACATAAGTGTCTGTGAAAGCCGTACTTCAACTAGATTGTTGGGAACACAATGTTTCTCTTCAGTTGCAAACTCCACTCCATACATATATATGGGGAGGTAGTAGCTCCAACACGGTTTTACAGAGAAAACTGCAGGAACTTCAAACCGGGACTAGGAAACAGACTGAGAAACCAGAGTAAAAGTTTCTCTTGCAAACCGTTCCCTTCGTGCTAGATGAATGAACGTCTCTCCACATGCTCAGTTCTGAGAGATAAGTGTGTGGGAAAACCGTACTTCACTTTGCTTGTTGGGAACACAAAGTTTCTTTTCAGTTGCAAACTCCAACCATACATATATATGGGGAGGTACTAGCTCCAACTCGGTTTTACAGTGAAAACTGCAGGAATTTCAAACCAGCACTATTAAACAGACTGAGAAACCAGAGTAAAAGTTTCTCCTGCAACCCGTTCCCTTTGTGCTACATGAATGAACGTCTCTCCACATGCTCAGTTCTGAGAGATAAGTGTCTGTGAAAGCCGTCCTTCACCTAGCTTGTTGGGAACACAAAGTTTATCTTCAGTTTCAAACTCCACTCCATACATATATATGGGGAAGTAGTAGCTCCAACTCGGTTTTACAGTGAAAACTTCAGGAATTTCAAACCAGCACTAGGAAACAGACTGAGAACCCAAATTAAAAGTTTCTCCTGCAACCCATTCCCTTTGGGCTAGATGAACGAACGTCTCTCCACATGCTCAGTTCTGAGAAATACGTGTCTGTGAAAGCCGTGCTTCACCTTGCTTATTGGGAACACAAAGTTTCTCTTCAGTTGCAAACTCCACCCATACATATATATGGGGAGGTACTAGCTCCAACTCGGTTTTACAGTGAAAACTGCAGGAACTTCAAACCGGCACTAGGAAACAGACTGAGAAACCAGAGTAAAAGTTTCTCCTGCATCCCGTTCATTTTGTGCTAGATGAACGAACGTCTCTCCACATGCTCAGTTCTGAGAGATAAGTGTGTGTGAAAGCCGTCCTTCACCTAGCTTTTGGGAACACAAAGTTTCTCTTCAGTTGCAAACTCCACTCCATACATATATATGGGGAGGTACTAGCTTCAACTCGGTTTTACAGTGAAAACTGCAGGAACTTCAAAATGGCACTAGGAAACAGACTGAGAAACCAGAGTAAAAGATTCCCCTGCAACCCGTTCCCTTTGTTCTACGTGAACGAACGTCTCTCCACATGCTCAATTTTGAGAGATAAGTGTGTGTGAAAGCCGTCCTTCACCTAGCTTGTTGGGAACACAAAGTTTCTTTTCAGTTGCAAACTCCACTCCATACATATATATGTGGAGGTACTTGCTCCAACACGGTTTTACAGTGAAAACTGCAGGAACTTCAAACCGGCACTAGGAAACAGACTGAGAAACCAGAGTAATACTTTCTCCTGCAAACCGATCCCTTTGTGCTAGATGAACGAAAGTCTCTCCACATGCTCAGTTCTGAGAGATAAGTGCGTGTGAAAGCCGTCCTTCACCTAGATTGTTGGGAACACAAAGTTTCTCTTCAGTTGCAAAATCCACTCCATACACATATATGGGGAGGTAGTAGCCCCAAATCTGTTTTACAGTGAAAACTGCAGGAACTTCAAACCGGCACTAGGAAACAGACTGAGAAATCAGAGTAGAAGTTTCTCCTGCAACCCGTTCCCTTTGTGCTAGATGAACGTACGTCTTTCCACATGCTCAGTTCTGAGGGATAAGTGTGTGTGAAAGCCGTCCTTAACCTAGCATGTTGGGAACACAAAGTTTCTCTTCAGTTGCAAATTCCACTCCATACATATATATGGGGAGGTACTAGCTCCAACTCGGTTTTACAGTGAAAACTGCAGGAACTTCCAACCGGCACTAGGAAACAGACTGAGAAACCAGAGTATAAGTTTCTCCTGCAACCCGTTCATTTTGTGCTAGATGAACGAACGTCTCTCCACATGCTCAGTTCTGAGAGATAAGTGTGTGTGAAAGCCGTCCTTCAACTAGATTGTTGGGAACACAATGTTTCTGTTCAGTTGCAAACTCCACTCCATACATATATATGGGGAGGTAGTAGCTCCAACTCGGTTTTACAGTGAAAACTGCAGGAATTTCAAACCAGCACTAGGAAACAGACTGAGAAACCAGAGTAAAATTTCTCCTGCAACCCGTTCCCTTTTTGCTAGATGAATGAACTTCTCTCAACCTGCTCAGTTCTGAGAGATAAGTGTGTGTGAAAGCCGTCCTTCACCTAGCTTGTTGGGAACACAAAGTTTCTTTTCAGTTGCAAACTCCACTCCATACATTTATATGGGGAGGTACTAGCTCCAACTCGGTTTTACAGTGAAAACTGCAGGAACATCAACCCGGCACTAGGAAACAGACCTAGAAACCAGAGTATTAGTTTCTCCTGCAACCCGTTCCCTTTGTCCTAGATGAACGAACGTCTCTCCACATTCTCAGTTCTGAGAGATAAGTGTCTGTGAAAGCCGTCCTTCACCTAGCTTGTTGGGAACACAAAGTTTCTCTTCAGTTGCAAACTCCACTCCATACATATATATGGGGAGGTACTAGCTCCAACTCGGTTTTACAGTGAAAACTGCAGGAACTTCAAACCGGCACTAGGAAACAGACTGAGAAACCAGAGTAAAAGTTTCTCTTGCATCCCGTTCATTTTGTGCTAGATGAACGAACGTCTCTCCACATGCTCAATTCTGAGAGATAAGTGTGTGTGAAAGCCGTCCTTCAACAAGACTGTTGGGAACACAATGTTTCTCTTCAGGTGAAAACTCCACTCCATACATATATATGGGGAGGTAGTAGCTCCAACTCTGTTTTACAGTGAAAACTGCAGGAACTTCAAACCGGCACTAGGAAACACACTGAGAAACCTGTGTAAAAGTTTCTCCTGCAACCCGTTCCCTTTGGGCTAGATGAACGTACGTCTCTCCACATGCTCAGTTCTGAGGGATAAGTGTGTGTGAAAGCCGTCCTTCACCTAGCTTGTTGGGAATACAAAGTTTCTTTTCAGTTGCAAACTCCACTCCATACATTTATATGGGGAGGTACTAGCTCCAACTCGCTTTTACAGTGAAAACTGCAGGAACATCAAACCGGCACTAGGAAACAGACTGAGAAACCAGAGTAAAAGTTTCTCCTGCATCCCGTTCATTTTGTGCTAGATGAACGAACGTCTCTCCACATGCTCAGTTCTGAGAGATAAGTGTGTGTGAAAGCCGTCCTTCACCTAGCTTTTGGGAACACAAAGTTTCTCTTCAGTTGCAAACTCCACTCCATACATATATATGGGGAGGTAGTAGCTTCAACTCGGTTTTACAGTGAAAACTGCAGGAACTTCAAAATGGCACTAGGAAACAGACTGAGAAACCAGAGTAAAAGATTCCCCTGCAACCCGTTCCCTTTGTTCTAGGTGAACGAACGTCTCTCCACATGCTCAGTTTTGAGAGATAAGTGTGTGTGAAAGCCGTCCTTCACCTAGCTTGTTGGGAACACAAAGTTTCTTTTCAGTTGCAAACTCCACTCCATACATATATATGTGGAGGTACTTGCTCCAACACGGTTTTACAGTGAAAACTGCAGGAACTTCAAACCGGCACTAGGAAACAGACTGAGAAACCAGAGTATAAGTTTCTCCTGCAGCCCGTTCATTTTGTGGTAGATGAACGAACGTCTCTCCACATGCTCAGTTCTGAGAGATAAGTGTGTGTGAAAGCCGTCCTTCAACTAGATTGTTGGGAACACAATGTTTCTGTTCAGTTGCAAACTCCACTCCATACATATATATGGGGAGGTAGTAGCTCCAACTCGGTTTTACAGTGAAAACTGCAGGAATTTCAAACCAGCACTAGGAAACAGACTGAGAAACCAGAGTAAAAGTTTCTCCTGCAACCCGTTCCCTTTGTGCTAGATGAAAGAACTTCTCTCAACCTGCTCAGTTCTGAGAGATAAGTGTGTGTGAAAGCCGTCCTTCACCTAGCTTGTTGGGAACACATAGTTTCTTTTCAGTTGCAAACTCCATTCCATACATTTATATGGGGAGGTACTAGCTCCAACTCGGTTTTACAGTGAAAACTGCAGGAACATCAACCCGGCACTAGGAAACAGACCTAGAAACCAGAGTATTAGTTTCTCCTGCAACCCGTTCCCTTTGTCCTAGATGAACGAACGTCTCTTCACATTCTCAGTTCTGAGAGATAAGTGTCTGTGAAAGCCGTCCTTCACCTAGCTTGTTGGGAACACAAAGTTTCTCTTCAGTTGCAAACTCCACTCCATACATATATATGGGGAGGTACTAGCTCCAACTCGGTTTTACAGTGAAAACTGCAGGAACTTCAAACCGGCACTAGGAAACAGACTGAGAAACCAGAGTAAAAGTTTCTCTTGCATCCCGTTCATTTTGTGCTAGATGAACGAACGTCTCTCCACATGCTCAATTCTGAGAGATAAGTGTGTGTGAAAGCCGTCCTTCAACAAGACTGTTGGGAACACAATGTTTCTCTTCAGTTGAAAACTCCACTCCATACATATATATGGGGAGGTAGTAGCTCCAACTCTGTTTTACAGTGAAAACTGCAGGAACTTCAAACCGGCACTAGGAAACACACTGAGAAACCTGTGTAAAAGTTTCTCCTGCAACCCGTTCCCTTTGGGCTAGATGAACGTACGTCTCTCCACATGCTCAGTTCTGAGGGATAAGTGTGTGTGAAAGCCGTCCTTCACCTAGCTTGTTGGGAATACAAAGTTTCTTTACAGTTGCAAACTCCACTCCATACATTTATATGGGGAGGTACTAGCTCCAACTCGGTTTTACAGTGAAAACTGCAGGAACATCAAAACGGCACTAGGAAACAGACTGAGAAACCAGAGTATAAGTTTCTCCTGCAACCTATTCCCTTTGTGCTAGATGAACGAACGTCTCTCCACATGCTCAGTTCTGAGAGATAAGTGTCTGTGAAAGCCGTACTTCACCTAGCTTGTTGGGAACACAAAGTTTCTCTTCAGTTGCAAACTCCACCCATACATATATATTGGGAGGTACTAGCTCCAACTCGGTTTTACAATGAAAACTACAGGAACTTCAAACCGGCACTATTAAACAGACTGAGAAACCAGAGTAAAAGTTTCTCCTGCAACCCGTTCCTTTTGTGCTACATGAATGAACGTCTCTCCAAATGCTCAGTTCTGAGAGATAAGTGTCTGTGAAAGCCGTCCTTCACCTAGCTTGTTGGGAACACAAAGTTTATCTTCAGTTGCAAACTCCACTCCATACATATATATGGGGAGGTAGTAGCTCCAACTCGGTTTTACAGTGAAAACTTCAGGAATTTCAAACCGGCACTAGGAAACAGACTGAGAACCCAGAGTAAAAGTTTCTCCTGCAACCCGTTCCCTTTGGGCTAGATGAACGAACGTCTCTCCACATGCTCAGTTCTGAGAGATAAGTGTGTGTGAAAGCCGTCCTTCAACAAGATTGTTGGGAACACAATGTTTCTCTTCAGTTGAAAACTCCACTCCATACATATATATGGGGAGGTAGTAGCTCCAACTCGGTTTTACAGTGAAAACTGCAGGAACTTCAAACCGGCACTAGGAAACACACTGAGATACCAGAGTAAAAGTTTCTCCTGCAACCCGTTCCCTTTGGGCTAGATGAACGTACGTCTCTCCACATGCTCAGTTCTGAGGGATAAGTGTGTTTGAAAGCCGTCCTTCACCTAGCTTGTTGGGAACACAAAGTTTCTCTTCAGTTGCAAACTCCCCTCCATACATATATATGGGGATGTACTAGCTCCAAATCTGTTTTACAGTGAAAACTGCAGGAACTTCAAACCGGCACCTGGAAAAAGACTGAGAAACCAGAGTAAAAGTTTCTCCTGCAACCCGTTCCCTTTGTGCTAGATGAATGAACGTCTCTCCACATGCTCAGTTCTGAGAGATAAGTGTGTGTGAAAGCCCTACTTCACATAGCTTGTTGGGAACACAAAGTTTCTCTTCAGTTGCAAACTCCACTCCATACATTTATATGGGGAAGTACTAGCTCCAACTCGGTTTTACAGTGAAAACTGCAGGAACATCAAACCGGCACTAGGAAACAGACTGAGAAACCAGAGTAAAAGTTTCTCCTGCAACCCATTCCCTTTGTGCTAGATGAACGAACGTCTCTCCACATGCTCAGTTCTGAGAGATAAGTGTCTGTGAAAGCCGTCCTTCAACTAGATTGTTGGGAACACAATGTTTCTCTTCAGTTGCAAACTCCACTCCATATATATATATGGGGAGGTAGTAGCTCCAACTCGGTTTTACAGAGAAAAATGCAGGAACTTCAAACCGGGACTAGGAAACAGACTTAGAAACCAGAGTAAAAGTTTCTCTTGCAAACCGTTCCCTTCGTGCTAGATGAATGAAAGTCTCTCCACATGCTCAGTTCTGAGAGATAAGTGTGTGGGAAAGCCGTACTTCACCTAGCTTGTTGGGAACACAAAGTTTCTTTTCAGTTGCAAAATCCAATCCATACATATATATGGGGAGGTACTAGCTCCAACTCTGTTTTACAGTGAAAACTGCAGGAACTTCACACCGGCACTAGGAAACAGACTGAGAAACCAGAGTAAAAGTTCCTCCTGCAAACCCTTCCCTTTGTGCTAGATAAACGAAAGTCTCTCCACATGCTCAGTTCTGAGAGATAATTGCGTGTGAAAGCCGTCCTTCACCTAGATTGTTGGGAACACTAAGTTTCTCTTCAGTTGCTAAATACATTCCATACATATATATGGGGAGGTAGTAGCTCCAACTCGGTTTTACAGTGAAAACTGCAGGAACTTCAAACCGGCACTAGGAAACACACTGAGAAACCTGAGTAAAAGTTTCTCCTGCAACCCGTTCCCTTTGGGCTAGATGAACGTACGTCTCTCCACATGCTCAGTTCTGAGGGATAAGTGTGTGTGAAAGCCGTCCTTCACCTAGCTTGTTGGGAACACAAAGTTTCTCTTCAGTTGCAAACTCCACTCCATACATATATATGCGGAGGTACTAGCTCCAAATCGGTTTTACAGTGAAAACTGCAGGAATTCAAACCGGCACTAGGAAACAGACTGAGAAACCAGAGTAAAAGTTTCTCCTGCAACCCGTTCCTTTTGTGCTAGATGAACGAACGTCTCTCCACATGCTCAGTTCTGAGAGATAAGTGTCTGTGAAAGCCGTCCTTCACCTAGCTTGTTGGGAACACAAAGTTTATCTTCAGTTGCAAACTCCACTCCATACATATATATGGGGAGTTAGTAGATCCAACTCGATTTTACAGTGAAAACTTCAGGAATTTCAAACCGGCACTAGGAAACAGACTGAGAACCCAGAGTAAAATTTTCTCCTGCAACCCGTTCCCTTTGGGCTAGATGAACGTACGTCTCTCCACATGCTCAGTTCTAAGGGATAAGTGTGTGTGAAAGCCGTCCTTCACCTAGCTTGTTGGGAACACAAAGATTCTCTTCAGTTGCAAACTCCACTCCATACATATATATGGGGAGGTACTAGCTCCAACTCGGTTTAAACGTGAAAATTGCAGGAACTTCAAACCGGCACTAGGAAACAGACTGAGAATCAAGAGTAAAAGTTTCTCCTGCAACACGTTACTTTGTGCTAGATGAACGAACGTCTCTCCACATGCTCAGTTCTGAGAGATAAGTGTGTTTGAACGCCTTCATTCACATAGCTTGTTGGGAACACAAATTTTCTCTTCAGATGCAAACTCCACTCCATACATATATATGGGGAGGTAGTAGCTCCAACTCGGTTTTACAGTGAAAACTGCAGGAACTTCAAACCGGAAGTAGGAAACAGACTGAGAAACCAGAGTAAAAGTTTCCCCTGCAAACCGTTCCCTTTGTGCTAGATGAACGAACGTCTCTCCACATGCTCAGTTTTAGACAGTTAAGTGTGTGTGAAAGCTGTCCTTAACCTAGCTTGTTGGGAACACAAATATCTTTTCAGTTGCAATCTCCACTCCATATATATATATGGGGAGGTACTAGCTCCAACTCGGTTTTACAGTGAAAACTGCAGGAACTTCAAACCGGCACTAGGAAACAGACTGAGAAACCAGAGTAAAATTGCTCCTGCCACCCGTTCCCTTTGTGTTAGATGAACGAACGTCTCTCCACATGCTCAGTTCTGAGAGATAATTGTGTGTGAAAGCCTTACTTCAACTAGCTTGTTGGGAACACAAAGTTTCTTTTCAGTTACAAACTCCACTCCATACATATATATGGGGAGGTACTAGTTCCAACTCCATTTTACAGTGAAAACTGCAAGAACTTCAAACCGGCACTAGGAAACAGACTGAGAATCAAGAGTAAAAGTTTCACCTGCAACCCGTTCATTTTGTGCTAGATGAACGAACGTCTCTCCACATGCTCAATTCTGAGAGATAAGTGTGTGTGAAAGCCGTCCTTCAACAAGACTGTTGGGAACACAATGTTTCTCTTCAGTTGAAAACTCCACTCCATACATATATATGGGGAGGTAGTAGCTCCAACTCTGTTTTACAGTGAAAACTGCAGGAACTTCAAACCGGCACTAGGAAACAGACTGAGAAACCAGAGTAAAAGTTTCACCTGCATCACGTTCATTTTGTGCTAGATGAACGAACGTCTCTCCACATGCTCAATTCTGAGAGATAAGTGTGTGTGAAAGCCGTCCTTCACCTAGCTTTTGGGAACACAAAGTTTCTCTTCAGTTGCAAACTCCACTCCATACATATATATGGGGAGGTACTAGCTTCAACTCGGTTTTACAGTGAAAACTGCAGGAACTTCAAAATGGCACTAGGAAACAGACTGAGAAACCAGAGTAAAAGATTCCCCTGCAACCCGTTCCCTTTGTTCTAGGTGAACGAACGTCTCTCCACATGCTCAGTTTTGAGAGATAAGTGTGTGTGAAAGCCGTCCTTCACCTAGCTTGTTGGGAACACAAAGTTTCTTTTGAGTTGCAAACTCCACTCCATACATATATATGTGGAGGTACTTGCTCCAACACGGTTTTACAGTGAAAACTGCAGGAACTTCAAACCGGCACTAGGAAACAGACTGAGAAACCAGAGTATAAGTTTCTCCTGCAGCCTGTTCATTTTGTGGTAGATGAACGAACGTCTTTCCACATGCTCAGTTCTGAGAGGTAAGTGTGTGTGAAAGCCGTCCTTCAACTAGATTGTTGGGAACACAATGTTTCTGTTCAGTTGCAAACTCCACTCCATATATATATATGGGGAGGTAGTAGCTCCAACTCGGTTTTACAGTGAAAACTGCAGGAATTTCAAACCAGCACTAGGAAACAGACTGAGAAACCAGAGTAAAAGTTTCTCCTGCAACCCGTTCCCTTTGTGCTAGATGAAAGAACTTCTCTCAACCTGCTCAGTTCTGAGAGATAAGTGTGTGTGAAAGCCGTCCTTCACCTAGCTTGTTGGGAACACATAGTTTCTTTTCAGTTGCAAACTCCACTCCATACATTTATATGGGGAGGTACTAGCTCCAACTCGGTTTTACAGTGAAAACTGCAGGAACATCAACCCGGCACTAGGAAACACACCTAGAAACCAGAGTATTAGTTTCTCCTGCAACCCGTTCCCTTTGTCCTAGATGAACGAACGTCTCTCCACATTCTCAGTTCTGAGAGATAAGTGTCTGTGAAAGCCGTCCTTCACCTAGCTTGTTGGGAACACAAAGTTTCTCTTCAGTTGCAAACTCCACTCCATACATATATATGGGGAGGTACTAGCTCCAACTCGGTTTTACAGTGAAAACTGCAGGAAATTCAAACCGGCACTAGGAAACAGACTGAGAAACCAGAGTAAAAGTTTCTCTTGCATCCCGTTCATTTTGTGCTAGATGAACGAACGTCTCTCCACATGCTCAATTCTGAGAGATAAGTGTGTGTGAAAGCCGTCCTTCAACAAGACTGTTGGGAACACAATGTTTCTCTTCAGTTGAAAACTCAACTCCATAAATATATATATGGGGAGGTAGTAGTTCCAACTCTGTTTTACAGTGAAAACTGCAGGAACTTCAAACCGGCACTAGGAAACACACTGAGAAACCTGTGTAAAAGTTTCTCCTGCAACCCGTTCCCTTTGGGCTAGATGAATGTACGTCTCTCCACATGCTCAGTTCTGAGGGATAAGTGTGTGTGAAAGCCGTCCTTCACCTAGCTTGTTGGGAATACAAAGTTTCTTTACAGTTGCAAACTCCACTCCATACATTTATATGGGGAGGTACTAGCTCCAACTCGGTTTTACAGTGAAAACTGCAGGAACATCAAACCGGCACTAGGAAACAGACTGAGAAACCAGAGTATAAGTTTCTCCTGCAACCTATTCACTTTGTGCTAGATGAACGAACGTCTCTCCACATGCTCAGTTCTGAGAGATAACTGTCTGTGAAAGCCGTACTTCACCTAGCTTGTTGGGAACACAAAGTTTCTCTTCAGTTGCAAACTCCACCCATACATATATATGGGGAGGTACTAGCTCCAACTCGGTTTTACAATGAAAACTGCAGGAACTTCAAACCGGCACTATTAAACAGACTGAGAATCCAGAGTAAAAGTTTCTCCTGCAACCCGTTCCTTTTGTGCTACATGAATGAACGTCTCTCCAAATGCTCAGTTCTGAGAGATAACTGTCTGTGAAAGCCGTCCTTCACCTAGCTTGTTGGGAACACAAAGTTTATCTTCAGTTGCAAACTCCACTCCATACATATATATGGGGAGGTAGTAGCTCCAACTCGGTTTTACAGTGAAAACTTCAGGAATTTCAAACCGGCACTAGGAAACAGACTGAGAACCCAGAGTAAAAGTTTCTCCTGCAACCCGTTCCCTTTGGGCTAGATGAACGAACGTCTCTCCACATGCTCAGTTCTGAGAGATAAGTGTGTGTGAAAGCCGTCCTTCAACAAGATTGTTGGGAACACAATGTTTCTCTTCAGCTGAAAACTCCACTCCATACATATATATGGGGAGGTAGTAGCTCCAACTCGGTTTTACAGTGAAAACTGCAGGAACTTCAAACCGGCACTAGGAAACACACTGAGATACCAGAGTAAAAGTTTCTCCTGCAACCCGTTCCCTTTGGGCTAGATGAACGTACGTCTCTCCACATGCTCAGTTCTGAGGGATAAGTGTGTTTGAAAGCCGTCCTTCACCTAGCTTGTTGGGAACACAAAGTTTCTCTTCAGTTGCAAACTCCCCTCCATACATATATATGGGGATGTACTAGCTCCAAATCTGTTTTACAGTGAAAACTGCAGGAACTTCAAACCGGCACCTGGAAACAGACTGAGAAACCAGAGTAAAAGTTTCTCCTGCAACCCGTTCCCTTTGTGCTAGATGAATGAACGTCTCTCCACATGCTCAGTTCTGAGAGATAAGTGTGTGTGAAAGCCCTACTTCACATAGCTTGTTGGGAACACAAAGTTTCTCTTCAGTTGCAAACTCCACTCCATACATTTATATGGGGAAGTACTAGCTCCAACTCGGTTTTACAGTGAAAACTGCAGGAACATCAAACCGGCACTAGGAAACAGACTGAGAAACCAGAGTAAAAGTTTCTCCTGCAACCCATTCCCTTTGTGCTAGATGAACGAACGTCTCTCCACATGCTCAGTTCTGAGAGATAAGTGTCTGTGAAAGCCGTCCTTCAACTAGATTGTTGGGAACACAATGTTTCTCTTCATTTGCAAACTCCACTCCATATATATATATGGGGAGGTAGTAGCTCCAACTCGGTTTTACAGAGAAAAATGCAGGAACTTCAAACCGGGACTAGGAAACAGACTTAGAAACCAGAGTAAAAGTTTCTCTTGCAAACCGTTCCCTTCGTGCTAGATGAATGAACGTCTCTCCACATGCTCAGTTCTGAGAGATAAGTGTGTGGGAAAGCCGTACTTCACCTAGCTTGTTGGGAACACAAAGTTTCTTTTCAGTTGCAAAATCCAATCCATACATATATATGGGGAGGTACTAGCTCCAACTCGGTTTTACAGTGAAAACTGCAGGAACTTCACACCGGCACTAGGAAACAGACTGAGAAACCAGAGTAAAAGTTCCTCCTGCAAACCCTTCCCTTTGTGCTAGATAAACGAAAGTCTCTCCACATGCTCAGTTCTGAGAGATAATTGCGTGTGAAAGCCGTCCTTCACCTAGATTGTTGGGAACACTAAGTTTCTCTTCAGTTGCTGAATCCATTCCATACATATATATGGGGAGGTAGTAGCTCCAACTCGGTTTTACAGTGAAAACTGCAGGAACTTCAAACCGGCACTAGGAAACACACTGAGAAACCTGAGTAAAAGTTTCTCCTGCAACCCGTTCCCTTTGGGCTAGATGAACGTACGTCTCTCCACATGCTCAGTTCTGAGGGATAATTGTGTGTGAAAGCCGTCCTTAACCTAGCTTGTTGGGAACACAAAGTTTCTCTTCAGTTGCAAACTCCACTCCATACATATATATGGGGAGGTACTAGCTCCAAATCGGTTTTACAGTGAAAACTGCAGGAATTCAAACCGGCACTAGGAAACAGACTGAGAAACCAGAGTAAAAGTTTCTCCTGCAACCCGTTCCTTTTGTGCGAGATGAACGAACGTCTCTCCACATGCTCAGTTCTGAGAGATAAGTGTCTGTGAAAGCCGTCCTTCACCTAGCTTGTTGGGAACACAAAGTTTATCTTCAGTTGCAAACTCCACTCCATACATATATATGGGGAGGTAGTAGCTCCAACTCGGTTTTACAGTGAAAACTTCAGGAATTTCAAACCGGCACTAGGAAACAGACTGAGAACCCAGAGTAAAATTTTCTCCTGCAACCCGTTCCCTTTGGGCTAGATGAACGTACGTCTCTCCACATGCTCAGTTCTAAGGGATAAGTGTGTGTGAAAGCCGTCCTTCACCTAGCTTGTTGGGAACACAAAGATTCTCTTCAGTTGCAAACTCCACTCCATACATATATATGGGGAGGTACTAGCTCCAACTCGGTTTAAACGTGAAAATTGCAGGAACTTCAAACCGGCACTAGGAAACAGACTGAGAATCAAGAGTAAAAGTTTCTCCTGCAACACGTTACTTTGTGCTAGATGAACGAACGTCTCTCCACATGCTCAGTTCTGAGAGATAAGTGTGTTTGAACGCCTTCATTCACATAGCTTGTTGGGAACACAAATTTTCTCTTCAGATGCAAACTCCACTCCATACATATATATGGGGAGGTAGTAGCTCCAACTCGGTTTTACAGTGAAAACTGCAGGAACTTCAAACCGGAAGTAGGAAACAGACTGAGAAACCAGAGTAAAAGTTTCCCCTGCAAACCGTTCCCTTTGTGCTAGATGAACGAACGTCTCTCCACATGCTCAGTTTTAGAGAGTTAAGTGTGTGTGAAAGCTGTCCTTAACCTAGCTTGTTGGGAACACAAATATCTTTTCAGTTGCAAACTCCACTCCATATATATATATATGGGAAGGTACTAGCTCCAACTCGGTTTTACAGTGAAAACTGCAGGAACTTCAAACCGGCACTAGGAAACAGACTGAGAAACCAGAGTAAAATTGCTCCTGCCACCCGTTCCCTTTGTGTTAGATGAACGAACGTCTCTCCACATGCTCAGTTCTGAGAGATAATTGTGTGTGAAAGCCTTACTTCAAATAGCTTGTTGGGAACACAAAGTTTCTTTTCAGTTGCAAACTCCACTCCATACATATATATGGGGAGGTACTAGTTCCAACTCCATTTTACAGTGAAAACTGCAAGAACTTCAAACCGGCACTAGGAAACAGACTGAGAATCCAGAGTAAAAGTTTCACCTGCAACCCGTTCCTTTGTGCTAGATGAACGAACGTCTCTCCACATGCTCAGTTCTGAGAGGTAAGCGTGTGTGAAAGCCGTCCTTCACCTAGCTTGTTGGGAACACAAAGTTTCTTTTCAGTTGCTAACTCCACTCCATACATATATATGGGGAGGTACTATCTCCAACTCGGTTTTACAGTGAAAAATACAGGAACTTCAACCTGGACATAGAAAACAGACTGAGAAACCAGAGTAAAATTGCCCCTGCAACCCGTTCCCTTTGTACTAGATGAACGAACGTCTCTCCACATGCTCAGTTCTGAGAGATAAGTGTCTGTGAAATCAGTCCTTCAACGAGCTTGTTAGGAACACAAGGTTACTCTTCAGCTGCAAACTCCAATCCATACATATATATGGGTAGTACTAGCTCCAACTCGGTTTTACAGTGAAAACTGCAGGAACTTCAAACCGGCACAAGGAAACAAACTGAGAAAGCAGAGTAAAAATTTCTCCTGCAACCCGATCCCTTTGGCTAGATGAACGAACGTCTCTCCACATGCTCAGTTCTGAGATGTAAGCGTGTGTGAAAGCCGTCCTTCACCTAGCTTGTTGGGAACACAAAGTTTCTTTTCAGTTGCAAACTCCACTCCATACATATATATGGGGAGGTAGTAGCTCCAACTCGGTTTTACAGTGAAAACTGCAGGAACTTCAAACCGGCACTAGGAAACAGACTGAGAAACCAGAGTAAAAGATTCCCCTGCAACCCGTTCCCTTTGTGCGACATGAACGAACGTCTCTCCACATGCTCAGATCTGAGAGATAATTGTGTGTGAAAGCCGTCCTTCACCTAGCTTGTTGCGAACACAAAGTTTCTATTCAGTTGCAAACTCCACTCCATACATATATATGGGGAGGTACTAGCTCCAACACGGTTTTACAGTGAAAACTGCAGGAACTTCAAACCGGCACTAGGAAACAGACTGAGAAACCAGAGGAAAAGTTTCCCCTGCAAACCGTTCCCTTTGTGCTAGATGAACGAACGTCTTTCCACATGCTCTGTTTTGAGAGTTAAGTGTGTGTGAATGCCGTCCTTCATCTAGCTTGTTGGGAACACAACGATCTTTCCAGTTGCAAACCCCACTCCATACATATATATGGGGAGGTACTAGCTCCAACACGGTTTTACCGTGAAAACTGCAGGAACTTAAAACCGGCACTAGGAAACAGACTGAGAATCAAGAGTAAAAGTTTCTCCTGCAACACGTTCCTTTGTGCTAGATGAACGAACGTCTCTCCACATGCTCAGTTCTGAGAGATAAGTGTGTTTGAATGCCTTCCTTCACCTAGCTTGTTGGGAACACAAAGTTTCTCTTCAGATGCAAACCCAATCCATACATATATATGGGGAGGTACTAGCTCCAACTCGGTTTTACAGTGAAAACTGCAGGAACTTCAAACCGGCACTAGGAAACAGACTGAGAAACCAGAGTAAAAGTTTCACCTGCAACCCGTTCCTTTGTGCTAGATGAATGAACGTCTCTCCACATGCTCAGTTCTGAGAGATAAGTGTGTGTGAAGTCCGTCCTTCACATAGCTTGTTGGGAAAACCAAGTTTCTCTTCAGTTGCAAACTCCAATCCATACATAAATATGGGTAGGTGCTAGCTCCAACTCGGTTTTACAGTGAAAACTGCAGGAACTTCAAACCGGCACTAGGAAACAGACTGAGAAACCAGAGTAAAGTTGCTCCTGCCACCCGTTCCCTTTGTGTTAGATGAACGAACGTCTCTCCACATGCTCAGTTCTGAGAGATAATTGTGTGTGAAAGCCTTACTTCAACTAGCTTGTTGGGAACACAAAGTTTCTTTTCAGTTGCAAACTCCACTCCATACATATATATGGGGAGGTACTAGTTCCAACTCCATTTTACAGTGAAAACTGCAAGAACTTCAAACCGGCACTAGGAAACAGACTGAGAATCCAGAGTAAAAGTTTCACCTGCAACCCGTTCCTTTGTGCTAGATGAACGAACGTCTCTCCACATGCTCAGTTCTGAGAGGTAAGCGTGTGTGAAAGCCGTCCTTCACCTAGCTTGTTGGGAACACAAAGTTTCTTTTCAGTTGCTAACTCCACTCCATACATATATATGGGGAGGTACTATCTCCAACTCGGTTTTACAGTGAAAACTACAGGAACTTCAACCTGGACATAGAAAACAGACTGAGAAACCAGAGTAAAATTGCCCCTGCAACCCGTTCCCTTTGTACTAGATGAACGAACGTCTCTCCACATGCTCAGTTCTGAGAGATAAGTGTCTGTGAAATCAGTCCTTCAACGAGCTTGTTAGGAACACAAGGTTACTCTTCAGCTGCAAACTCCACTCCATACATATATATGGGTAGTACTAGCTCCAACTCGGTTTTACAGTGAAAACTGCAGGAACTTCAAACCGGCACAAGGAAACAAACTGAGAAAGCAGAGTAAAAATTTCTCCTGCAACCCGATCCCTTTGGCTAGATGAACGAACGTCTCTCCACATGCTCAGTTCTGAGATGTAAACGTGTGTGAAAGCCGTCCTTCACCTAGCTTGTTGGGAACACAAAGTTTCTTTTCAGTTGCAAACTCCACTCCATACATATATATGGGGAGGTAGTAGCTCCAACTCGGTTTTACAGTGAAAACTGCAGGAACTTCAAACCGGCACTAGGAAACAGACTGAGAAACCAGAATAAAAGATTCCCCTGCAACCCGTTCCCTTTGTGCGACATGAACGAACGTCTCTCCACATGCTCAGATCTGAGAGATAATTGTGTGTGAAAGCCGTCCTTCACCTAGCTTGTTGCGAACACAAAGTTTCTATTCAGTTGCAAACTCAACTCCATACATATATATGGGGAGGTACCAGCTTCAACTCGGTTTTACAGAGAAAAATGCAGGAACTTCAAACCGGGACTAGGAAACAGACTTAGAAACCAGAGTAAAAGTTTCTCTTGCAAACCGTTCCCTTCGTGCTAGATGAATGAACGTCTCTCCACATGCTCAGTTCTGAGAGATAAGTGTGTGGGAAAGCCGTACTTCACCTAGCTTGTTGGGAACACAAAGTTTCTTTTCAGTTGCAAAATCCAATCCATACATATATATGGGGAGGTACTAGCTCCAACTCGGTTTTACAGTGAAAACTGCAGGAACTTCACACCGGCACTAGGAAACAGACTGAGAAACCAGAGTAAAAGTTCCTCCTGCAAACCCTTCCCTTTGTGCTAGATAAACGAAAGTCTCTCCACATGCTCAGTTCTGAGAGATAATTGCGTGTGAAAGCCGTCCTTCACCTAGATTGTTGGGAACACTAAGTTTCTCTTCAGTTGCTGAATCCATTCCATACATATATATGGGGAGGTAGTAGCTCCAACTCGGTTTTACAGTGAAAACTGCAGGAACTTCAAACCGGCACTAGGAAACACACTGAGAAACCTGAGTAAAAGTTTCTCCTGCAACCCGTTCCCTTTGGGCTAGATGAACGTACGTCTCTCCACATGCTCAGTTCTGAGGGATAAGTGTGTGTGAAAGCCGTCCTTCACCTAGCTTGTTGGGAACACAAAGTTTCTCTTCAGTTGCAAACTCCACTCCATACATATATATGGGGAGGTACTAGCTCCAAATCGGTTTTACAGTGAAAACTGCAGGAATTCAAACCGGCACTAGGAAACAGACTGAGAAACCAGAGTAAAAGTTTCTCCTGCAACCCGTTCCTTTTGTGCTAGATGAACGAACGTCTCTCCACATGCTCAGTTCTGAGAGATAAGTGTCTGTGAAAGCCGTCCTTCACCTAGCTTGTTGGGAACACAAAGTTTATCTTCAGTTGCAAACTCCACTCCATACATATATATGGGGAGGTAGTAGCTCCAACTCGGTTTTACAGTGAAAACTTCAGGAATTTCAAACCGGCACTAGGAAACAGACTGAGAACCCAGAGTAAAATTTTCTCCTGCAACCCGTTCCCTTTGGGCTAGATGAACGTACGTCTCTCCACATGCTCAGTTCTAAGGGATAAGTGTGTGTGAAAGCCGTCCTTCACCTAGCTTGTTGGGAACACAAAGATTCTCTTCAGTTGCAAACTCCACTCCATACATATATATGGGGAGGTACTAGCTCCAACTCGGTTTAAACGTGAAAATTGCAGGAACTTCAAACCGGCACTAGGAAACAGACTGAGAATCAAGAGTAAAAGTTTCTCCTGCAACACGTTACTTTGTGCTAGATGAACGAACGTCTCTCCACATGCTCAGTTCTGAGAGATAAGTGTGTTTGAACGCCTTCATTCACATAGCTTGTTGGGAACACAAATTTTCTCTTCAGATGCAAACTCCACTCCATACATATATATGGGGAGGTAGTAGCTCCAACTCGGTTTTACAGTGAAAACTGCAGGAACTTCAAACCGGAAGTAGGAAACAGACTGAGAAACCAGAGTAAAAGTTTCCCCTGCAAACCGTTCCCTTTGTGCTAGATGAACGAACGTCTCTCCACATGCTCAGTTTTAGAGAGTTAAGTGTGTGTGAAAGCTGTCCTTAACCTAGCTTGTTGGGAACACAAATATCTTTTCAGTTGCAAACTCCACTCCATATATATATATGGGGAGGTACTAGCTCCAACTCGGTTTTACAGTGAAAACTGCAGGAACTTCAAACCGGCACTAGGAAACAGACTGAGAAACCAGAGTAAAATTGCTCCTGCCACCCGTTCCCTTTGTGTTAGATGAACGAACGTCTCTCCACATGCTCAGTTCTGAGAGATAATTGTGTGTGAAAGCCTTACTTCAACTAGCTTGTTGGGAACACAAAGTTTCTTTTCAGTTGCAAACTCCACTCCATACATATATATGGGGAGGAACTAGTTCCAACTCCATTTTACAGTGAAAACTGCAAGAACTTCAAACCGGCACTAGGAAACAGACTGAGAATCCAGAGTAAAAGTTTCACCTGCAACCCGTTCATTTGTGCTAGATGAACGAACGTCTCTCCACATGCTCAGTTCTGAGAGGTAAGCGTGTGTGAAAGCCGTCCTTCACCTAGCTTGTTGGGAACACAAAGTTTCTTTTCAGTTGCTAACTCCACTCCATACATATATATGGGGAGGTACTATCTCCAACTCGGTTTTACAGTGAAAAATACAGGAACTTCAACCTGGACATAGAAAACAGACTGAGAAACCAGAGTAAAATTGCCCCTGCAACCCGTTCCCTTTGTACTAGATGAACGAACGTCTCTCCACATGCTCAGTTCTGAGAGATAAGTGTCTGTGAAATCAGTCCTTCAACGAGCTTGTTAGGAACACAAGGTTACTCTTCAGCTGCAAACTCCACTCCATACATATATATGGGTAGTACTAGCTCCAACTCGGTTTTACAGTGAAAACTGCAGGAACTTCAAACCGGCACAAGGAAACAAACTGAGAAAGCAGAGTAAAAATTTCTCCTGCAACCCGATCCCTTTGGCTAGATGAACGAACGTCTCTCCACATGCTCAGTTCTGAGATGTAAGCGTGTGTGAAAGCCGTCCTTCACCTAGCTTGTTGGGAACACAAAGTTTCTTTTCAGTTGCAAACTCCACTCCATACATATATATGGGGAGGTAGTAGCTCCAACTCGGTTTTACAGTGAAAACTGCAGGAACTTCAAACCGGCACTAGGAAACAGACTGAGAAACCAGAGTAAAAGATTCCCCTGCAACCCGTTCCCTTTGTGCGACATGAACGAACGTCTCTCCACATGCTCAGATCTGAGAGATAATTGTGTGTGAAAGCCGTCCTTCACCTAGCTTGTTGCGAACACAAAGTTTCTATTCAGTTGCAAACTCCACTCCATACATATATATGGGGAGGTACTAGCTCCAACTCGGTTTTACAGTGAAAACTGCAGGAACTTCAAACCGGCACTAGGAAACAGACTGAGAAACCAGAGGAAAAGTTTCCCCTGCAAACCGTTCCCTTTGTGCTAGATGAACGAACGTCTTTCCACATGCTCTGTTTTGAGAGTTAAGTGTGTGTGAATGCCGTCCTTCATCTAGCTTGTTGGGAACACAACGATCTTTCCAGTTGCAAACCCCACTCCATACATATATATGGGGAGGTACTAGCTCCAACACGGTTTTACCGTGAAAACTGCAGGAACTTCAAACCGGCACTAGGAAACAGACTGAGAATCAAGAGTAAAAGTTTCTCCTGCAACACGTTCCATTGTGCTAGATGAACGAACGTCTCTCCACATGCTCAGTTCTGAGAGATAAGTGTGTTTGAATGCCTTCCTTCACCTAGCTTGTTGGGAACACAAAGTTTCTCTTCAGATGCAAACCCAATCCATACATATATATGGGGAGGTACTAGCTCCAACTCGGTTTTACAGTGAAAACTGCAGGAACTTCAAACCGGCACTAGGAAACAGACTGAGAAACCAGAGTATAATTGCTCCTGCCACCCGTTCCCTTTGTGTTAGATGAACGAACGTCTCTCCACATGCTCAGTTCTGAGAGATAATTGTGTGTGAAAGCCTTACTTCAACTAGCTTGTTGGGAACACAAAGTTTCTTTTCAGTTGCAAACTCCACTCCATACATATATATGGGGAGGTACTAGTTCCAACTCCATTTTACAGTGAAAACTGCAAGAACTTCAAACCGGCACTAGGAAACAGACTGAGAATCCAGAGTAAAAGTTTCACCTGCAACCCGTTCATTTGTGCTAGATGAACGAACGTCTCTCCACATGCTCAGTTCTGAGAGGTAAGCATGTGTGAAAGCCGTCCTTCACCTAGCTTGTTGGGAACACAAAGTTTCTTTTCAGTTGCTAACTCCACTCCATACATATATATGGGGAGGTACTATCTCCAACTCGGTTTTACAGTGAAAAATACAGGAACTTCAACCTGGACATAGAAAACAGACTGAGAAACCAGAGTAAAATTGCCCCTGCAACCCGTTCCCTTTGTACTAGATGAACGAACGTCTCTCCACATGCTCAGTTCTGAAGAGATAAGTGTCTGTGAAATCAGTCCTTCAACGAGCTTGTTA
Source organism: Camelus dromedarius (assembly GCF_036321535.1). Lineage (NCBI taxonomy): Eukaryota > Metazoa > Chordata > Mammalia > Artiodactyla > Camelidae > Camelus > Camelus dromedarius. The sequence goes on from NW_026989750.1 coordinate 2,254,409, forward strand.
GGAACACAAGGTTATTCTTCAGCTGCAAACTCCACTCCATACATATATATGGGTAGTACTAGCTCCAACTCGGTTTTACAGTTAAAACTGCAGGAACTTCATACCGGCACAAGGAAACAAACTGAGAAAGCAGAGTAAAAATTTCTCCTGCAACCCGATCCCTTTGGCTAGATGAACGAACGTCTCTCCACATGCTCAGTTCTGAGATGTAAGCGTGTGTGAAAGCCGTCCTTCACCTAGCTTGTTGGGAACACAAAGTTTCTTTTCAGTTGCAAACTCCACTCCATACATATATATGGGGTGGTAGTAGCTCCAACTCGGTTTTACAGTGAAAACTGCAGGAACTTCAAACCGGCACTAGGAAACAGACTGAGAAACCAGAATAAAAGATTCCCCTGCAACCCGTTCCCTTTGTGCGACATAAACGAACGTCTCTCCACATGCTCAGATCTGAGAGATAATTGTGTGTGAAAGCCGTCCTTCACCTAGCTTGTTGCGAACACAAAGTTTCTATTCAGTTGCAAACTCCACTCCATACATATATATGGGGAGGTACTAGCTCCAACTCGGTTTTACAGTGAAAACTGCAGGAACTTCAAACCGGCACTAGGAAACAGACTGAGAAACCAGAGGAAAAGTTTCCCCTGCAAACCGTTCCCTTTGTGCTAGATGAACGAACGTCTTTCCACATGCTCTGTTTTGAGAGTAAAGTGTGTGTGAATGCCGTCCTTCATCTAGCTTGTTGGAACACAAAGATCTTTCCAGTTGCAAACCCCACTCCATACATATATATGGGGAGGTATTAGCTCCAACACGGTTTTACCGTGAAAACTGCAGGAACTTCAAACCGGCACTAGGAAACAGACTGAGAATCAAGAGTAAAAGTTTCTCCTGCAACACGTTCCTTTGTGCTAGATGAACGAACGTCTCTCCACATGCTCAGTTCTGAGAGATAAGTGTGTTTGAATGCCTTCCTTCACCTAGCTTGTTGGGAACACAAAGTTTCTCTTCAGATGCAAACCCAATCCATACATATATATGGGGAGGTACTAGCTCCAACTCGGTTTTACAGTGAAAACTGCAGGAACTTCAAACCGGCACTAGGAAACAGACTGAGAAACCAGAGTAAAAGTTTCACCTGCAACCCGTTCCTTTGTGCTAGATGAATGAACGTCTCTCCACATGCTCAGTTCTGAGAGATAAGTGTGTGTGAAGTCCGTCCTTCACCTAGCTTGTTGGGAAAACCAAGTTTCTCTTCAGTTGCAAACTCCAATCCATACATAAATATGGGTAGGTGCTAGCTCCAACTCGGTTTTACAGTGAAAACTGCAGGAACTTCAAACCGGCACTAGGAAACAGACTGAGAAACCAGAGTAAAAGTTTCTCCTGCAACCCTTTCCTTTTGTGCTAGATGAACGAACGTCTCTCCACATGCTCAGATCTGAGAGATAATTGTGTGTGAAAGCCGTCCTTCACCTAGCTTGTTGGGAACACAAAGTTTCTTTTCAGTTGCAAACTCCACTCCATACATATATATGGGGATGTACTAGCTCCAACTCCATTTTACAGTGAAAACTGCAAGAACTTCAAACCGGCACTAGGAAACAGACTGAGAATCCAGAGTAAAAGTTTCACCTGCAACCCGTTCCTTTGTGCTAGATGAACGAACGTCTCTCCACATGCTCAGTTCTGAGAGGTAAGCGTGTGTGAAAGCCGTCCTTCACCTAGCTTGTTGGGAACACAAAGTTTCTTTTCAGTTGCTAACTCCACTCCATACATATATATGGGGAGGTACTATCTCCAACTCGGTTTTACAGTGAAAACTACAGGAACTTCAACCCGGACATAGAAAACAGACTGAGAAACCAGAGTAAAATTGCTACTGCAACCCGTTCCCTTTGTGCTAGATGAACGAACGTCTCTCCACATGCTCAGTTCTGAGAGATAAGTGTCTGTGAAATCCGTCCTTCAACGAGCTTGTTAGGAACACAAGGTTACTCTTCAGCTGCAAACTCCACTCCATACATATATATGGGGAGGTACTAGCTCCAACTCGGTTTTACAGTGAAAACTGCAGGAACTTCAAACCGGCACTAGGAAACAAACTGAGAAAGCAGAGTAAAAATTTCTCCTGCAACCCGTTCCCTTTGGCTAGATGAACGAACGTCTCTCCACATGCTCAGTTCTGAGAGATAAGTGTGTGTGAAGTCCGTCCTTCACCTAGCTTGTTGGGAAAACCAAGTTTCTCTTCAGTTGCAAACTCCAATCCATACATAAATATGGGTAGGTGCTAGCTCCAACTCGGTTTTACAGTGAAAACTGCAGGAACTTCAAACCGGCACTAGAAAACAGACTGAGAAACCAGAGTAAAAGTTTCTCCTGCAACCCTTTCCTTTTGTGCTAGATGAACGAACGTCTCTCCACATGCTCAGATCTGAGAGATAATTGTGTGTGAAAGCCGTCCTTCACCTAGCTTGTTGGGAACACAAAGTTTCTCTTCAGTTGCCAACTCCACTCCATACATTTATATGGGGAGGTACTAGCTCCAACTCGGTTTTACAATGAAAACTGCAGGAACTTCAAACCGGCACTAGGAAACAGACTGAGAAACCAGAGTAAAAGTTTCCCCTGCAAACCGTTCCCTTTGTGCTAGATGAACGAACGTCGCTCCACATGCTCAGTTTTAGAGAGTTAAGTGTGTGTGAAAGCTGTCCTTAACCTAGCTTGTTGGGAACACAAAGATCTTTTCAGTTGCAAACTCCACTCCATGTATATATATGGGGAAGTACTAGCTCCAACTCGGTTTTACAGTGATAACTGCAGGAACTTCATACCGGCACTAGGAAACAGACTGAGAAACCAGAGTAAAATTGCTCCTGCAAACCGTTCCCTTTGTGTTAGATGAACGAACGACTCTCCACATGCTCAGTTCTGAGAGATAATTGTGTGTGAAAGCCTTACTTCACATAGCTTGTTGGGAACACAAAGCTTCTTTTCAGCTTCAAAATCCACTCCATACATATATATGGGGAGGTACAAGCTCCAACTCAATTTTACAGTGAAAACTGAGGGAACTTCAAACCGGCACTAGGAAACAGACTTAGAATCCAGAGTAAAAGTTTCTCCTGCAACCCGTTCCTTTGTGCTAGATGAACGAACGTCTCTCCACATGCTCAGTTCTGAGAGGTAAGCGTGTGTGAAAGCCGTCCTTCACCTAGCTTGTTGGGAACACAAAGTTTCTTTTCAGTTGCAAACTCCACTCCATACATATATATGGGGAGGTACTAGCTCCAACTCGGTTTTACAGTGAAAACTGCAGGAACTTCAAACCGGCACTAGGAAACAGACTGAGAAACCAGAGTAAAAGTTTCACCTGCAACCCGTTCCTTTGTGCTAGATGAATGAACGTCTCTCCACATGCTCAGTTCTGAGAGATAAGTGTGTGTGAAGTCCGTCCTTCACCTAGCTTGTTGGGAAAACCAAGTTTCTCTTCAGTTGCAAACTCCAATCCATACATAAATATGGGTAGGTGCTAGCTCCAACTCGGTTTTACAGTGAAAACTGCAGGAACTTCAAACCGGCACTAGGAAACAGACTGAGAAACCAGAGTAAAAGTTTCTCCTGCAACCCTTTCCTTTTGTGCTAAATGAACGAACGTCTCTCCACATGCTCAGATCTGAAAGATAATTGTGTGTGAAAGCCGTCCTTCACCTAGCTTCTTGGGAACACAAAGTTTCTTTTCAGTTGCAAACTCCACTCCATACATATATATGGGGATGTACTAGCTCCAACTCCATTTTACAGTGAAAACTGCAAGAACTTCAAACCGGCACTAGGAAACAGACTGAGAATCCAGAGTAAAAGTTTCACCTGCAACCCGTTCCTTTGTGCTAGATGAACGAACGTCTCTCCACATGCTCAGTTCTGAGAGGTAAGCGTGTGTGAAAGCCGTCCTTCACCTAGCTTGTTGGGAACACAAAGTTTCTTTTCAGTTGCTAACTCCACTCCATACATATATATGGGGAGGTACTATCTCCAACTCGGTTTTACAGTGAAAACTACAGGAACTTCAACCCGGACATAGAAAACAGACTGAGAAACCAGAGTAAAATTGCTCCTGCAACCCGTTCCCTTTGTGCTAGATGAACGAACGTCTCTCCACATGCTCAGTTCTGAGAGATAAGTGTCTGTGAAATCCGTCCTTCAACGAGCTTGTTAGGAACACAAGGTTACTCTTCAGCTGCAAACTCCACTCCATACATATATATGGGGAGGTACTAGCTCCAACTCGGTTTTACAGTGAAAACTGCAGGAACTTCAAACCGGCACTAGGAAACAAACTGAGAAAGCAGAGTAAAAATTTCTCCTGCAACCCGTTCCCTTTGGCTAGATGAACGAACGTCTCTCCACATGCTCAGTTCTGAGATGTAAGCGTGTGTGAAAGCCGTCCTTCAACTAGCTTGTTGGGAACACAAATTTTCTTTTCAGTTGCAAACTCCACTCCATACATATATATGGGGAGGTAGTAGCTCCAACTCGGTTTTACAGTGAAAACTGCAGGAACTTCAAACCGGCACTAGGAAACAGACTGAGAAACCAGAGTAAAAGATTCCCCTGCAAACCGTTCCCTTTGTGCTACATGAACGAACGTCTCTCCACATGCTCAGATCTGAGAGATAATTGTGTGTGAAAGCCGTCCTTCACCTAGCTTGTTGCGAACACAAAGTTTCTCTTCAGTTGTAAACTCCACTCCATACATATATATGGGGAGGTACTAGCTCCAACACGGTTTTACCGTGAAAACTGCAGGAACTTCAAACCGGCACTAGGAAACAGACAGAGAATCAAGAGTAAAAGTTTCTCCTGCAACACGTTCCTTTGTGCTAGATGAACGAACGTCTCTCCACATGCTCAGTTCTGAGAGATAAGTGTGTTTGAACGCCTTCCTTCACCTAGCTTGTTGGGAACACAAAGTTTCTCTTCAGATGCAAACCCAATCCATACATATATATGGGGAGGTACTAGCTCCAACTCGGTTTTACAGTGAAAACTGCAGGAACTTCAAACCGGCACTAGGAAACAGACTGAGAAACCAGAGTAAAAGTTTCACCTGCAACCCGTTCCTTTGTGCTAGATGAACGAACGTCTCTCCACATGCTCAGTTCTGAGAGATAAGTGTGTGTGAAGTCCGTCCTTCACCTAGCTTGTTGGGAAAACCAAGTTTCTCTTCAGTTGCAAACTCCAATCCATACATAAATATGGGTAGGTGCTAGCTCCAACTCGGTTTTACAGTGAAAACTGCAGGAATTTCAAACCGGCACTAGAAAACAGACTGATAAACCAGAGTAAAAGTTTCTCCTGCAACCCTTTCCTTTTGTGCTAGATGAACGAACGTCTCTCCACATGCTCAGATCTGAGAGATAATTGTGTGTGAAAGCCGTCCTTCACCTAGCTTGTTGGGAACACAAAGTTTCTCTTCAGTTGCCAACTCCACTCCATACATTTATATGGGGAGGTACTAGCTCCAACTCGGTTTTACAATGAAAACTGCAGGAACTTCAAACCGGCAATAGGAAACAGACTGAGAAACCAGAGTAAAAGTTTCCCCTGCAAACCGTTCCCTTTGTGCTAGATGAACGAACGTCGCTCCACATGCTCAGTTTTAGAGAGTTAAGTGTGTGTGAAAGCTGTCCTTAACCTAGCTTGTTGGGAACACAAAGATCTTTTCAGTTGCAAACTCCACTCCATATATATATATGGGTAAGTACTAGCTCCAACTCGGTTTTACAGTGATAACTGCAGGAACTTCAAAACGGCACTAGGAAACAGACTGAGAAACCAGAGTAAAATTGCTCCTGCAAACCGTTCCCATTGTGTTAGATGAACGAACGACTCTCCACATGCTCAGTTCTGAGAGATAATTGTGTGTGAAAGCCTTACTTCACATAGCTTGTTGGGAACACAAAGCTTCTTTTCAGTTGCAAAATCCACTCCATACATATATATGGGGAGGTACAAGCTCCAACTCAATTTTACAGTGAAAACTGAGGGAACTTCAAACCGGCACTAGGAAACAGACTGAGAATCCAGAGTAAAAGTTTCTCCTGCAACCCGTTCCGTTGTGCTAGATGAATGAACGTCTCTCCACATGCTCAGTTCTGAGAGATAAGTGTGTGTGAAGTCCGTCCTTCACCTAGCTTGTTGGGAAAACCAAGTTTCTCTTCAGTTGCAAACTCCAATCCATACATAAATAAGGGTAGGTGCTAGCTCCAACTCGGTTTTACAGTGAAAACTGCAGGAACTTCAAACCGGCACTAGGAAACAGACTGAGAAACCAGAGTAAAAGTTTCTCCTGCAACCCTTTCCTTTTGTGCTAGATGAACGAACGTCTCTCCACATGCTCAGATCTGAGAGATAATTGTGTGTGAAAGCCGTCCTTCACCTAGCTTGTTGGGAACACAAAGTTTCTTTTCAGTTGCAAACTCCACTCCATACATATATATGGGGAGGTACTAGCTCCAACTCCATTTTACAGTGAAAACTGCAAGAACTTCAAACCGGCACTAGGAAACAGACTGAGAATCCAGAGTAAAAGTTTCACCTGCAACCCGTTCCTTTGTGCTAGATGAACGAACGTCTCTCCACATGCTCAGTTCTGAGAGGTAAGCGTGTGTGAAAGCCGTCCTTCACCTAGCTTGTTGGGAACACAAAGTTTCTTTTCAGTTGCTAACTCCACTCCATACATATATATGGGGTGGTACTATCTCCAACTCGGTTTTACAGTGAAAACTACAGGAACTTCAACCCGGACATAGAAAACAGACTGAGAAACCAGAGTAAAATTGCTCCTGCAACCCGTTCCCTTTGTGCTAGATGAACGAACGTCTCTCCACATGCTCAGTTCTGAGAGATAAGTGTCTGTGAAATCCGCCCTTCAACGAGCTTGTTAGGAACACAAGGTTACTCTTCAGCTGCAAACTCCACTCCATATATATATATGGGGAGGTACTAGCTCCAACTCGGTTTTACAGTGAAAACTGCAGGAACTTCAAACCGGCACTAGGAAACAAACTGAGAAAGCAGAGTAAAAATTTCTCCTGCAACCCGTTCCCTTTGGCTAGATGAACGAACGTCTCTCCACATGCTCAGTTCTGAGATGTAAGCGTGTGTGAAAGCCGTCCTTCACCTAGCTTGTTGGGAACACAAAGTTTCTTTTCAGTTGCAAACTCCACTCCATACATATATATGGGGAGGTAGTAGCTCCAACTCTGTTTTACAGTGAAAACTGCAGGAACTTCAAACCGGCACTAGGAAACAGACTGAGAAACCAGAGTAAAAGATTCCCCTGCTACCCGTTCCCTTTGTGCTACATGAACGAACGTCTCTCCACATGCTCAGATCTCAGAGATAATTGTGTGTGAAAGCCGTCCTTCACCTAGCTTGTTGCGAACACAAAGTTTCTCTTCAGTTGCAAACTCCACTCCATACATATATATGGGGAGGTACTAGCTCCAACTCGGTTTTACAGTGAAAACTGCAGGAACTTCAAACCGGCACTAGGAAACAGACTGAGAAACCAGAGTAAAAGTTTCCCCTGCAAACCGTTCCCTTTGTGCTAGATGAACGAACGTCTTTCCACATGCTCAGTTTTGAGAGTTAAGTGTGTGTGAATGCCGTCCTTCATCTAGCTTGTTGGGAACACAAAGATCTTTCCCGTTGCAAACTCCACTCCATACATATATATGGGGAGGTACTAGCTCCAACACGGTTTTACCGTGAAAACTGCAGGAACTTCAAACCGGCACTAGGAAACAGACAGAGAATCAAGAGTAAAAGTTTCTCCTGCAACACGTTCCTTTGTGCTAGATGAACGAACGTCTCTCCACATGCTCAGTTCTGAGAGATAAGTGTTTTTGAACGCCTTCCTTCACCTAGCTTGTTGGGAACACAAAGTTTCTCTTCAGATGCAAACCCAATCCATACATATATATGGGGAGGTACTAGCTCCAACTCGGTTTTACAGTGAAAACTGCAGGAACTTCAAACCGGCACTAGGAAACAGACTGAGAAACCAGTGTAAAAGTTTCACCTGCAACCCGTTCCTTTGTGCTAGATGAACGAACGTCTCTCCACATGCTCAGTTCTGAGAGATAAGTGTGTGTGAAGTCCGTCCTTCACCTAGCTTGTTGGGAAAACCAAGTTTCTCTTCAGTTGCAAACTCCAATCCAAACATAAATATGGGTAGGTGCTAGCTCCAACTCGGTTTTACAGTGAAAACTGCAGGAACTTCAAACCGGCACTAGAAAACAGACTGAGAAACCAGAGTAAAAGTTTCTCCTGCAACCCTTTCCTTTTGTGCTAGATGAACGAACGTCTCTCCACATGCTCAGATCTGAGAGATAATTGTGTGTGAAAGCCGTCCTTCACCTAGCTTGTTGGGAACACAAAGTTTCTCTTCAGTTGCCAACTCCACTCCATACATTTATATGGGGAGGTACTAGCTCCAACTCTGTTTTACAATGAAAACTGCAGGAACTTCAAACCGGCACTAGGAAACAGACTGAGAAACCAGAGTAAAAGTTTCCCCTGCAAACCGTTCCCTTTGTGCTAGATGAACGAACGTCGCTCCACATGCTCAGTTTTAGAGAGTTAAGTGTGTGTGAAAGCTGTCCTTAACCTAGCTTGTTGGGAACACAAAGATCTTTTCAGTTGCAAACTCCACTCCATATATATATATGGGGAAGTACTAGCTCCAACTCGGTTTTACAGTGATAACTGCAGGAACTTCAAACCGGCACTAGGAAACAGACTGAGAAACCAGAGTAAAATTGCTCCTGCAAACCGTTCCCTTTGTGTTAGATGAACGAACGACTCTCCACATGCTCAGTTCTGAGAGATAATTGTGTGTGAAAGCCTTACTTCACATAGCTTGTTGGGAACACAAAGCTTCTTTTCAGTTGCAAAATCCACTCCATACATATATATGGGGAGGTACAAGCTCCAACTCAATTTTACAGTGAAAACTGAGGGAACTTCAAACCGGCACTAGGAAACAGACTGAGAATCCAGAGTAAAAGTTTCTCCTGCAACCCGTTCCTTTGTGCTAGATGAACGAACTTCTCTCCACATGCTCAGTTCTGAGAGGTAAGCGTGTGTGAAAGCCGTCCTTCACCTAGCTTGTTGGGAACACAAAGTTTCTTTTCAGTTGCAAACTCCACTCCATACATATATATGGGGAGGTACTAGCTCCAACTCGGTTTTACAGTGAAAACTGCAGGAACTTCAAACCGGCACTAGGAAACAGACTGAGAAACCAGAGTAAAAGTTTCACCTGCAACCCGTTCCTTTGTGCTAGATGAATGAACGTCTCTCCACATGCTCAGTTCTGAGAGATAAGTGTGTGTGAAGTCCGTCCTTCAACTAGCTTGTTGGGAAAACCAAGTTTCTCTTCAGTTGCAAACTCCAATCCATACATAAATATGGGTAGGTGCTAGCTCCAACTCGGTTTTACAGTGAAAACTGCAGGAACTTCAAACCGGCACTAGGAAACAGACTGAGAAACCAGAGTAAAAGTTTCTCCTGCAACCCTTTCCTTTTGTGCTAGATGAACGAACGTCTCTCCACATGCTCAGATCTGAGAGATAATTGTGTGTGAAAGCCGTCCTTCACCTAGCTTGTTGGGAACACAAAGTTTCTTTTCAGTTGCAAACTCCACTCCATACATATATATGGGGAGGTACTAGCTCCAACTCCATTTTACAGTGAAAACTGCAAGAACTTCAAACCGGCACTAGGAAACAGACTGAGAATCCAGAGTAAAAGTTTCACCTGCAACCCGTTCCTTTGTGCTAGATGAACGAACGTCTCTCCACATGCTCAGTTCTGAGAGGTAAGCGTGTGTGAAAGCCATCCTTCACCTAGCTTGAGGGAACACAAAGTTTCTTTTCAGTTGCTAACTCCACTCCATACATATATATGGGGAGGTACTATCTCCAACTCGGTTTTACAGTGAAAACTACAGGAACTTCAACCCGGACATAGAAAACAGACTGAGAAACCAGAGTAAAATTGCTCCTGCAACCCGTTCCCTTTGTGCTAGATGAACGAACGTCTCTCCACATGCTCAGTTCTGAGAGATAATTGTGTGTGAAAGCCGTCCTTCACCTAGCTTGTTGCGAACACAAAGTTTCTCTTCAGTTGCAAACTCCACTCCATACATATATATGGGGAGGTACTAGCTCCAACTCGGTTTTACAGTGAAAACTGCAGGAACTTCAAACCGGCACTAGGAAACAGACTGAGAAACCAGAGGAAAAGTTTCCCCTGCAAACCGTTCCCTTTGTGCTAGATGAACGAACGTCTCTCCACATGCTCAGTTCTGAGAGATAAGTGTGTGTGAAGTCCGTCCTTCACCTAGCTTGTTGGGAAAACCAAGTTTCTCTTCATTTGCAAACTCCAATCCATACATAAATATGGGTAGGTGCTAGCTCCAACTCGGTTTTACAGTGAAAACTGCAGGAACTTCAAAACGGCACTAGAAACAGACTGAGAAACCAGAGTAAAAGTTTCTCCTGCAACCCTTTCCTTTTGTGCTAGATGAACGAACGTCTCTCCACATGCTCAGATCTGAGAGATAATTGTGTGTGAAAGCCGTCCTTCACCTAGCTTGTTGGGAACACAAAGTTTCTCTTCAGTTGCCAACTCCACTCCATACATTTATATGGGGAGGTACTAGCTCCAACTCGGTTTTACAATGAAAACTGCAGGAACTTCAAACCGGCACTAGGAAACAGACTGAGAAACCAGAGTAAAAGTTTCCCCTGCAAACCGTTCCCTTTGTGCTAGATGAACGAACGTCGCTCCACATGCTCAGTTTTAGAGAGTTAAGTGTGTGTGAAAGCTGTCCTTAACCTAGCTTGTTGGGAACACAAAGATCTTTTCAGTTGCAAACTCCACTCCATATATATATATGGGGAAGTTCTAGCTCCAACTCGGTTTTACAGTGATAACTGCAGGAACTTCAAACCGGCACTAGGAAACAGACTGAGAAACCAGAGTAAAATTGCTCCTGCAAACCGTTCCCTTTGTGTTAGATGAACGAACGACTCTCCACATGCTCAGTTCTGAGAGATAATTGTGTGTGAAAGCCTTACTTCACATAGCTTGTTGGGAACACAAAGCTTCTTTTCAGTTGCAAAATCCACTCCATACATATATATGGGGAGGTACAAGCTCCAACTCAATTTTACAGTGAAAACTGAGGGAACTTCAAACCGGCACTAGGAAACAGACTGAGAATCCAGAGTAAAAGTTTCTCCTGCAACCCGTTCCTTTGTGCTAGATGAACGAACGTCTCTCCACATGCTCAGTTCTGAGAGGTAAGCGTGTGTGAAAGCCGTCCTTCACCTAGCTTGTTGGGAACACAAAGTTTCTTTTCAGTTGCAAACTCCACTCCATACATATATATGGGGAGGTACTAGCTCCAACTCGGTTTTACAGTGTAAACTACAGGAACTTCAACCCGGCAATAGGAAACAGACTGAGAAACCAGAGTAAAAGATTCTCCTGCAACCCGTTCCATTTGTGATAAATGAACGAACGTCTCTCCACATGCTCAGTACTGAGAGATAATTGTGTGTGAAAGCCGTCCTTCACCTAGCTTCTTGGGAACACAAAGATCTTTCAGTTGCAATCTCCACTCCATACATATATATGGGGAGGTACAAGCTCCAACTCGGTTTTACAGTGAAAACTGCAGGAACTTCAAACCGGCACTAGGAAACAGACTGAGAAAGCAGAGTAAAAATTTCTCCTGCAACCCGTTCCCTTTGGCTAGATGAACGAACGTCTCTCCACATGCTCAGTTGTGAGAGATAATTGTGTTTGAAAGCCGTCTTTCACCTAGCTTGTAGGGAACACAAAGATTCTCTTCAGTTGCAAATTCCAATACATACATATATATGGGGAGGTGCTAGCTCCAACTCGGTTTTACAGTGAAAACTGCAGGAACTTCAAACCGGCACTAGGAAACATACTGAGAAACCAGTGTAAAATTGCTCCTGCAACCCGTTCCCTTTGTGCTAGATGAACGAACGTCTCTCCACATGCTCAGTACTGAAAGATAATTGTGTGTGAAAGCCTTACTTAACCTAGCTGGTTGGGAACACAAAGTTTCTTTTCAGTTGCAAACTCCACTCCATAGTTTTATATGTGGAGGTACTAGCTCCAACTCGGTTTTACAGTGTAAACTGAAGGAACTTCAAACCGGCACTAGGAAACAGACTGAGAAACCAGAGTAAAAGTTTCCCCTGCAACCCTTTCCCTTTGTGCTAGATGAACGAACGTCTCTCCACTTGCTAGGTTCTGAGACATAAGTGTGTGTGAAAGCCGTCCTTCACCTAGATTGTTGGGAAAACAAAGTTTCTCTTCAATTGCAAACTCCACTCCATACATATAAATGGGGAGGTAGTAGCTCCAACTCGGTTTTACAGTGAAAACTGCAGGAACTTCAAACCGGCACTAGGAAACAGACTGAGAAACCAGAGTAAAAGTTTCCCCTGCAAATCGTTCCCTTTGTGCTAGATGAACGAACGTCTCTCCACATGCTCAGTTTTAGAGAGTTAAGTGTGTGTGAAAGCTGTCCTTAAACTAGCTTGTTGGGAACACAAATATCTTTTCAGTTGCAAACTCCACTCCATATATATATATAGGGAGATACTAGCTCCAACTCGGTTTTACAGTGAAAACTGCAGGAACTTCAAACCGGCACTAGGAAACAGACTGAGAAACCAGAGTAAAATTGCTCCTTCAACCCGTTCCCTTTGTGTTAGATGAACGAACGTCTCTCCACATGCTCAGTTCTGAGAGATAATTGTGTGTGAAAGCCTTACTTCACCTAGCTTGTTGGGAACACAAAGTTTCTTTTCAGTTGCAAACTCCACTCCATACATATATATGGGGAGGTACTAGCTCCAACTCCATTTTACAGTGAAAACTGCAGGAACTTCAAACCGGCACTAGGAAGCTGACTGAGAATCCAGAGTAAAAGTTTCACATGCAACCCGTTCTTTGTGCTAGATGAACGAACGTCTCTCCACATGCTCAGTTCTGAGAGGTAAGCGTGTGTGAAAGCCGTCCTTCACCTAGCTTGTTGGGAACACAAAGTTTCTTTTCAGTTGCTAACTCCACTCCATACATATATATGGGGAGGTACTATCTCCAACTCGGTTTTACAGTGAAAACTACAGGAACTTCAACCCGGACATAGGAAACAGACTGAGAAACCAGAGTAAAAGATTCTCCTGCAACCCGTTCCATTTGTGATAGATGAACGAACGTCTCTCCACATGCTCAGATCTGAGAGATAATTGTGTGTGAAAGCCGTCCTTCACCTAGCTTGTTGCGAACACAAAGTTTCTCTTCAGTTGCAAACTCCACTCCATACATATATATGGGGAGGTACTAGCTCCAACTCGGTTTTACAGTGAAAACTGCAGGAACTTCAAACCGGCACTAGGAAACAGACTGAGAAACCAGAGGAAAAGTTTCCCCTGCAAACCGTTCCCTTTGTGCTAGATGAACGAACGTCTTTCCACATGCTCAGTTTTGAGAGTTAAGTGTGTGTGAATGCCGTCCTTCATCTAGCTTGTTGGGAACACAAAGATCTTTCCAGTTGCAAACTCCACTCCATACATATATATGGGGAGGTACTAGCTCCAACACGGTTTTACCGTGAAAACTGCAGGAACTTCAAACCGGCACTAGGAATCAGACAGAGAATCAAGAGTAAAAGTTTCTCCTGCAACACGTTCCTTTGTGCTAGATGAACGAACGTCTCTCCACATACTCAGTTCTGAGAGATAAGTGTGTTTGAACGCCTTCCTTCACCTAGCTTGTTGGGAACACAAAGTTTCTCTTCAGATGCAAACCCAATCCATACATATATATGGGGAGGTACTAGCTCCAACTCGGTTTTACAGTGAAAACTGCAGGAACTTCAAACCGGCACTAGGAAACAGACTGAGAAACCAGAGTAAAAGTTTCACCTGCAAACCGTTCCTTTGTGCTAGATGAACGAACGTCTCTCCACATGCTCAGTTCTGAGAGATAAGTGTGTGTGAAGTCCGTCCTTCACCTAGCTTGTTGGGAAAACCAAGTTTCTCTTCAGTTGCAAACTCCAATCCATACATAAATATGGGTAGGTGCTAGCTCCAACTCGGTTTTACAGTGAAAACTGCAGGAACTTCAAACCGGCACTAGAAACAGACTGAGAAACCAGAGTAAAAGTTTCTCCTGCAACCCTTTCCTTTTGTGCTAGATGAACGAACGTCTCTCCACATGCTCAGATCTGAGAGATAATTGTGTGTGAAAGCCGTCCTTCACCTAGCTTGTTGGGAACACAAAGTTTCTCTTCAGATGCAAACCCAATCCATACATATATATGGGGAGGTACTAGCTCCAACTCGGATTTACAGTGAAAACTGCAGGTACTTCAAACCGGCACAAGGAAACAGACTGAGAAACCAGAGTAAATGTTTCACCTGCAACCCGTTCCTTTGTGCTAGATGAACGAACGTCTCTCCACATGCTCAGATCTGAGAGATAAGTGTGTGTGAAGTCCGTCCTTCACCTAGCTTGTTGGGAAAACCAAGTTTCTCTTCAGTTGCAAACTCCAATCCATACATAAATATGGGTAGGTGCTAGCTCCAACTCGGTTTTACAGTGAAAACTGCAGGAACTTCAAACCGGCACTAGAAACAGACTGAGAAACCAGAGTAAAAGTTTCTCCTGCAACCCTTTCCTTTTGTGCTAGATGAACGAACGTCTCTCCACATGCTCAGATCTGAGAGATAATTGTGTGTGAAAGCCGTCCTTCACCTAGCTTGTTGGGAACACAAAGTTTCTCTTCAGTTGCCAACTCCACTCCATACATTTATATGGGGAGGTACTAGCTCCAACTCGGTTTTACAATGAAAACTGCAGGAATTTCAAACCGGCACTAGGAAACAGACTGAGAAACCAGAGTAAAAGTTTCCCCTGCAAACCGTTCCCTTTGTGCTAGATGAACGAACGTCGCTCCACATGCTCAGTTTTAGAGAGTTAAGTGTGTGTGAAAGCTGTCCTTAACCTAGCTTGTTGGGAACACAAAGTTTCTTTTCAGTAGCAAACTCCACTCCATATATATATATGGGGAGGTACTAGCTCCAACTCGGTTTTACAGTGAAAACTACAGGAACTTCAACCCGGCAATAGGAAACAGACTGAGAAACCAGAGAAAAGATTCTCCTGCAACCCGTTCCATTTGTGATAAATGAACGAACGTCTCTCCACATGCTCAGTACTGAGAGATAATTGTGTGTGAAAGCCGTCCTTCACCTAGCTTCTTGGGAACACAAAGATCTTTCAGTTGCAATCTCCACTCCATACATATATATGGGGAGGTACTAGCTCCAACTCGGTTTTACAGTGAAAACTGCAGGAACTTCAAACCGGCACTAGGAAACAGACTGAGAAAGCAGAGTAAAAATTTCTCCTGCAACCCGTTCCCTTTGGCTAGATGAACGAACGTCTCTCCACATGCTCAGTTGTGAGAGATAATTGTGTTTGAAAGCCGTCCTTCACCTAGCTTGTAGGGAACACAAAGATTCTCTTCAGTTGCAAATTCCAATACATACATATATATGGGGAGGTGCTAGCTCCAACTCGGTTTTACAGTGAAAACTGCAGGAACTTCAAACCGGCACTAGGAAACATACTGAGAAACCAGTGTAAAATTGTTCCTGCAACCCGTTCCCTTTGTGCTAGATGAACGAACGTCTCTCCACATGCTCAGTACTGAAAGATAATGGTGTGTGAAAGCCTTACTTAACCTAGCTGGTTGGGAACACAAAGTTTCTTTTCAGTTGCAAACTCCACTCCATATTTATATATGTGGAGGTACTAGCACCAACTCGGTTTTACAGTGTAAACTGAAGGAACTTCAAACCGGCACTAGGAAACAGACTGAGAAACCAGAGTAAAAGTTTCCCCTGCAACCCTTTCCCTTTGTGCTAGATGAACGAACGTCTCTCCACTTGCTAGGTTCTGAGACATAAGTGTGTGTGAAAGCCGTCCTTCATCTAGCTTGTTGGGAACACAAAGATCTTTCCAGTTGCAAACTCCACTCCATACATATATATGGGGAGGTACTAGATCCAACACGGTTTTACCGTGAAAACTGCAGGAACTTCAAACCGGCACTAGGAAACAGACTGAGAATCAAGAGTAAAAGTTTCTCCTGCAACACGTTCCTTTGTGCTAGATGAACGAACGTCTCTCCACATGCTCAGTTCTGAGAGATAAGTGATTTTGAACGCCTTCCTTCACCTAGCTTGTTGGGAACACAAAGTTTCTCTTCAGATGCAAACCCAATCCATACATATATATGGGGAGGTACTAGCTCCAACTCCATTTTACAGTGAAAACTGCAGGAACTTCAAACCGGCACTAGGAAACAGACTGAGAATCCAGAGTAAAAATTTCAACTTCAACCCGTTCTTTGTGCTAGATGAACGAACGTCTCTCCACATGCTCAGTTCTGAGAGGTAAGCGTGTGTGAAAGCCGTCCTTCACCTAGCTTGTTGGAAACACAAAGTTTCTTTTCAGTTGCTAACTCCCCTCCATACATATATATGGGGAGGTACTATCTCCAACTCGGTTTTACAGTGAAAACTACAGGAACTTCAACCCGGACATAGGAAACAGACTGATAAACCAGAGTAAAAGTTTCCCCTGCAAACCGTTCCCTTTGTGCTAGATGAACGAACGTCTTTCCACATGCTCAGTTTTGAGAGTTAAGTTTGTGTGAATGCCGTCCTTCATCTAGCTTGTTGGGAACACAAAGATCTTTCCAGTTGCAAACTCCACTCCATACATATATATGGGGAAGTACTAGCTCCAACACGGTTTTACCGTGAAAACTGCAGGAACTTCAAACCGGCACTAGGAAACAGACTGAGAATCAAGAGTAAAAGTTTCTCCTGCAACACGTTCCTTTGTGCTAGATGAACGAACGTCTCTCCACATGCTCAGTTCTGAGAGATAAGTGTGTTTGAACGCCTTCCTTCACCTAGCTTGTTGGGAACACAAAGTTTCTCTTCAGATGCAAACCCAATCCATACATATATATGGGGAGGTACTAGCTCCAACTCGGTTTTACAGTGAAAACTGCAGGAACTTCAAACCGGCACTAGGAAACAGACTGAGAAACCAGAGTAAAAGTTTCACCTGCAACCAGTTCCTTTGTGCTAGATGAACGAACGTCTCTCCACATGCTCAGTTCTGAGAGATATGTGTGTGTGAAGGCCGTCATTCATCTAGCTTGTTGGGAAAACCAAGTTTCTCGTCAGTTGAAAACTCCAATCCATACATATATATGGGTAGGTGCTAGCTCCAACTCGGTTTTACAGTGAAAACTGCAGGAACTTCAAACACGCACTAGGAAACAGACTGAGAAACCAGAGTAAAAGTTTCTCCTGCAACCCTTTCCCTTTGTGCTAGATGAACGAACGTCTCTCCACATGCTCAGATCTGAGAGATAATTGTGTGTGAAAGCCGTCCTTCACCTAGCTTGTTGGGAACACAAATTTTCTCTTCAGTTGCCAACTCCAATCCATACATTTATAAGGGGAGGTACTATTTCCAACTCGGTTTTACAGTGAAAACTGCAGGAACTTCAAACCGGCACTAGGAAACAGACTGAGAAACCAGAGTAAAATTGCTCCTGCAACCCGTTCCCTTTGTGTTAGATGAACGAACGTCTCTCCAAATGCTCACTTCTGAGAGATAATTGTGTGTGAAAGCCTTACTTCACCTAGCTTGTTGGGAACACAAAGTTTCTTTTCAGTTGCAAACTCCACTCCATACATATATATGGGGAGGTACTAGCTCCAACTCCATTTTACAGTGAAAACTGCAGGAACTTCAAACCGGCACTAGGAAACAGACTGAGAATCCAGAGTAAAAGTTTCTCCTGCAACCCGTTCCTTTGTGCTAGATGAACGAACGTCTCTCCACATGCTCAGTTCTGAGAGGTAAGCATGTGTGAAAGCCGTCCTTCACCTAGCTTGTTGGGAACACAAAGTTTCTTTTCAGTTGCAAACTCCACTCCATACATATATATGGGGAGGTACTAGCTCCAACTCCATTTTATAGTGAAAACTGCAGGAACTTCAAACCGGCACTAGGAAACAGACTGAGAATCCAGAGTAAAAGTTTCTCCTGCAACCCGTTCCTTTGTGCTAGATGAACGAACGTCTCTCCACATGCTCAGTTCTGAGAGGTAAGCGTGTGTGAAAGCCGTCCTTCACCTAGCTTGTTGGGAACACAAAGTTTCTTTTCAGTTGCTAACTCCACTGCATACATATATATGGGGAGGTACTAGCTCCAACTCGGTTTTACAGTGAAAACTACAGGAACTTCAACCCGGACATAGGAAACAGACTGAGAAACCAGAGTAAAAGATTCTCCTGCAACCCGTTCCATTTGTGATAGATGAACGAACGTCTCTCCACATGCTCAGATCTGAGAGATAATTGTGTGTGAAAGCCGTCCTTCACCTAGCTTGTTGGGAACACAAAGATCTTTTCAGTTGCAAACTCCACTCCATACATATATATGCGGAAGTACTAGCTCCAACTCGGTTTTACAGTGAAAAATGCAGGAACTTCAAACCGGCACTAGGAAACAGACTGAGAAACCAGAGTAAAAGTTTCCCCTGCAAACCGTTCCCTTTGTGCTAGATGAACGAACGTCTTTCCACATGCTCAGTTTTGAGAGTTAAGTGTGTGTGAATGCCGTCCTTCATCTAGCTTGTTGGGAACACAAAGATCTTTCCAGTTGCAAACTCCACTCCATACATATATATGGGGAGGTACTAGCTCCAACACGGTTTTACCGTGAAAACTGCAGGAACTTCAAACCGGCACTAGGAAACAGACTGAGAATCAAGAGTAAAAGTTTCTCCTGCAACACGTTCCTTTGTGCTAGATGAACGAACGTCTCTCCACATGCTCAGTTCTGAGAGATAAGTGTGTTTGAACGCCTTCCTTCACCTAGCTTGTTGGGAACACAAAGTTTCTCTTCAGATGCAAACCCAATCCATACATATATATGGGGAGGTACTAGCTCCAACTCCATTTTACAGTGAAAACTGCAGGAACTTCAAACCGGCACTAGGAAACAGACTGAGAATCCAGAGTAAATGTTTCACCTGCAACCCGTTCTTTGTGCTAGATGAACGAACGTCTCTCCACATGCTCAGTTCTGAGAGGTAAGCGTGTGTGAAAGCCGTCCTTCACCTAGCTTGTTGGGAACACAAAGTTTCTTTTCAGTTGCAAACTCCACTCCATACATATATATGGGGAGGTAGTAGCTCCAACTCGGTTTTACAGTGAAAACTGCAGGAACTTCAAACCGGCACTAGGAAACAGACTGAGAAACCAGAGTAAAAGATTCCCCTGCAACCCGTTCCCTTTGTGCTACATGAACGAACGTCTCTCCAAATGCTCAGATCTGAGAGATAATTGTGTGTGAAAGCCGTCCTTCACCTAGCTTGTTGGGAACACAAAGTTTCTCTTCAGTTGCCAACTCCACTTCATACATTTATAAGGGGAGGTACTATTTCCAACTCGGTTTTGCAATGAAAACTGCAGGAACTTCTAACCGGCACTAGGAAACAGACTGAGAAACCAGAGTAATAGTTTCCCCTGCAAACCGTTCCCTTTGTGCTAGATGAACGAACGTCTCTACACATGCTCAGTTTTAGAGAGTTAAGTGTGTGTGAAAGCTGTCCTTAACCTAGCTTGTTGGGAACACAAAAATCTTTTCAGTTGCAAATTCCACTCCATATATGTATATCGGGAGGTACTAGATCCAACTCGGTTTTACAGTGAAAATTGCAGGAACTTCAAACTGGCACTAAGAAACAGACTGAGAAACCAGAATAAACTTGCTCCTGCAACCCGTTCCCTCTGTGTTAGATGAAAGAACGTCTCTCCAAATGCTCAGTTCTGAGAGATAATTGTGTGTGAAAGCCTTACTTCACCTAGCTTGTTGGGAACACAAAGTTTCTTTTCCGTTGCAAACTCCACTCCATACATATATATGGGGAGGTACTAGCTCCAACTCCATTTTACAGTGAAAACTGCAGGAACTTCAAACCGGCACTAGGAAACAGACTGAGAAACCAGAGTAAAAGATTCCCCTGCAACCCGTTCCCTTTGAGCTACATGAAAGAACGTCTCTCCACATGCTCAGATCTGAGAGATAATTGTGTGTGAAAGCCGTCCTTCACCTAGCTTGTTGCGAACACAAAGTTTCTCTTCAGTTGCAAACTCCACTCCATACATATATATGGGGAGGTACTAGCTCCAACTCGGTTTTACAGTGAAAACTGCAGGAACTTCAAACCGGCACTAGGAAACAGACTGAGAAACCAGAGTAAAAGTTTCCCCTGCAAACCGTTCCCTTTGGGCTAGATGAACGAACGTCTTTCCACATGCTCAATTTTGAGAGTTAAGTGTGTGTGAATGCCGTCCTTCATCTAGCTTGTTGGGAACACAAAGATCTTTCCAGTTGCAAACTCCACTCCATACATATATATGGGGAGGTACTAGCTCCAACACGGTTTTACCGTGAAAACTGCAGGAACTTCAAACCGGCACTAGGAAACAGACTGAGAATCAAGAGTAAAAGTTTCTCCTGCAACACGTTCCTTTGTGCTAGATGAACGAACGTCTCTCCACATGCTCAGTTCTGAGAGATAAGTGTGTTTGAACGCCTTCCTTCACCTAGCTTGTTGGGAACACAAAGTTTCTCTTCAGATGCAAACCCAATCCATACATATATATGGGGAGGTACTAGCTCCAACTCTATTTTACAGTGAAAACTGCAGGAACTTCAAACCGGCACTAGGAAACAGACTGAGAATCCAGAGTTAAAGTTTCACCTGCAACCCGTTCTTTGTGCTAGATGAACGAACGTCTCTCCACATGCTCAGTTCTGAGAGGTAAGCGTGTGTGAAAGCCGTCCTTCACCTAGCTTGTTGGGAACACCAAGTTTCTTTTCAGTTGCTAACTCCACTCCATACATATATATGGGCAGGTACTATCTCCAACTCGGTTTTACAGTGAAAACTACAGGAACTTCAACCCGGACATAGGAAACAGACTGAGAAACCAGAGTAAAAGATTCTCCTGCAACCCGTTCCATTTGTGATAGATGAACGAACGTCTCTCCACATGCTCAGATCTGAGAGATAATTGTGTGTGAAAGCCGTCCTTCACCTAGCTTGTTGGGAACACAAAGATCTTTTCATTTGCAAACTCCACTCCATACATATATATGGGGAGGTACTAGCTCCAACTCGGTTTTACAGTGAAAACTGCAGGAACTTCAAACCGGCACTAGGAAACAGACTGAGAAACCAGAGTAAAATTGCTCCTGCAACCCGTTCCCTTTGTGCTAGATGAACGAACGTCTCTCCACATGCTCAGTTCTGAGAGATAAGTGTCTGTGAAATCCGTCCTTCACCTAGCTTGTTAGGAACACAAGGTTACTCTTCAGCTGCAAACTCCACTCCATACATATATATGGGGAGGTACTAGCTCCAACTCGATTTTACAGTGAAAACTGCAGGAACTTCAAACCGGCACTAGGAAACAAACTGAGAAAGCACAGTAAAAATTTCTCCTGCAACCCGTTCCCTTTGGCTAGATGAACGAACGTCTCTCCACATGCTCAGTTCTGAGATGTAAGCGTGTGTGAAAGCCGTCCTTCACCTAGCTTGTTGGGAACACAAAGTTTCTTTTCAGTTGCAAACTCCACTCCATACATATATATGGGGAGGTAGTAGCTCCAACTCGGTTTTACAGTGAAAACTGCAGGAACTTCAAACCGGCACTAGGAAACAGACTGAGAAACCAGAGTAAAAGATTCCCCTGCAACCCGTTCCCTTTGAGCTACATGAACGAACGTCTCTCCACATGCTCAGATCTGAGAGATAATTGTGTGTGAAAGCCGTCTTTCAACTAGCTTGTTGCGAACACAAAGTTTCTCTTCAGTTGCAAACTCCACTCCATACATATATATGGGGAGGTACTAGCTCCCACTCGGTTTTACAGTGAAAACTGCAGGAACTTCAAACCGGCACTAGGAAACAGACTGAGAAACCAGAGTAAAAGTTTCCCCTGCAAACCGTTCCCTTTGTGCTAGATGAACGAACGTCTTTCCACCAGCTCAGTTTTGAGAGTTAAGTGTGTGTGAATGCCGTCCTTCATCTAGCTTGTTGGGAACACAAATATCTTTCCAGTTGCAAACTCCACTCCATACATATATATGGGGAAGTACTAGCTCCAACACGGTTTTACCGTGAAAACTGCAGGAACTTCAAACCGGCACTAGGAAACAGACTGAGAATCAAGAGTAAAAGTTTCTCCTGCAACACGTTCCTTTGTGCTAGATGAACGAACGTCTCTCCACATGCTCAGTTCTGAGAGATAAGTGTGTTTGAACGCCTTCCTTCACCTAGCTTGTTGGGAACACAAAGTTTCT
Organism: Camelus dromedarius; assembly: GCF_036321535.1. NCBI lineage: Eukaryota > Metazoa > Chordata > Mammalia > Artiodactyla > Camelidae > Camelus > Camelus dromedarius. The sequence goes on from NW_026989750.1 coordinate 2,276,999, forward strand.
CTTCAGATGCAAACCCAATCCATACATATATATGGGGAGGTACTAGCTCCAACTCCATTTTACAGTGAAAACTGCAGGAACTTCAAACCGGCACTAGGAAACAGACTGAGAATCCAGAGTAAAAGTTTCACCTGCAACCCGTTCTTTGTGCTAGATGAACGAACGTCTCTCCACATGCTCAGTTCTGAGAGGTAAGCGTGTGTGAAAGCCGTCCTTCACCTAGATTGTTGGGAACACAAAGTTTCTCTTCAGATGCAAACCCAATCCATACATATATATGGGGAGGTACTAGCTCCAACTCGGTTTTACAGTGAAAACTGCAGGAACTTCAAACCGGCACTAGGAAACAGACTGAGAAACCAGAGTAAAAGTTTCACCTGCAACCCGTTCCTTTGTGCTAGATGAACGAACGTCTCTCCACATGCTCAGTTCTGAGAGATATGTGAGTGTGAAGGCCGTCCTTCATCTAGCTTGTTGGGAAAACCAAGTTTCTCTTCAGTTGCAAACTCCAATCCATACATATATATGGGTAGGTGCTAGCTCCAACTCGGTTTTACAGTGAAAACTGCAGGAACTTCAAACCGGCACTAGGAAACAGACTGAGAAACCAGAGTAAAAGATTCCCCTGCAACCCGTTCCCTTTGAGCTACATGAACGAACGTCTCTCCACATGCTCAGATCTGAGAGATAATTGTGTGTGAAAGCCGTCCTTCACCTAGCTTGTTGCGAACACAAAGTTTCTCTTCAGTTGCAAACTCCACTCCATACATATATATGGGGAGGTACTAGCTCCAACTCGGTTTTACAGTGAAAACTGCAGGAACTTCAAACCGGCACTAGGAAACAGACTGAGAAACCAGAGTAAAAGTTTCCCCTGCAAACCGTTCCCTTTGTGCTAGATGAACGAACGTCTTTCCACATGCTCAGTTTTGAGAGTTAAATGTGTGTGAATGCCGTCCTTCATCTAGCTTGTTGGGAACACAAAGATCTTTCCAGTTGCAAACTCCACTCCATACATATATATGGGGAGGTACTAGCTCCAACACGGTTTTACCGTGAAAACTGCAGGAACTTCTAACCGGCACTAGGAAACAGACTGAGAATCAAGAGTAAAAGTTTCTCCTGCAACACGTTCCTTTGTGCTAGATGAACGAACGTCTCTCCACATGCTCAGTTCTGAGAGATAAGTGTGTTTGAACGCCTTCCTTCACCTAGCTTGTTGGGAACACAAAGTTTCTCTTCAGATGCAAACCCAATCCATACATATATATGGGGAGGTACTAGCTCCAACTCCATTTTACAGTGAAAACTGCAGGAACTTCAAACCGGCACTAGGAAACAGACTGAGAATCCAGAGTAAAAGTTTCACCTGCTACCCGTTCTTTGTGCTAGATGAACGAACGTCTCTCCACATGCTCAGTTCTGAGAGGTAAGCGTGTGTGAAAGCCGTCCTTCACCTAGCTTGTTGGGAACACAAAGATTCTTTTCAGTTGCTAACTCCACTCCATACATATATATGGGGAGGTACTATCTCCAACTCGGTTTTACAGTGAAAACTACAGGAACTTCAACCCGGACATAGGAAACAGACTGAGAAACCAGAGTAAAAGATTCTCCTGCAACCCGTTCCATTTGTGATAGATGAACGAACGTCTCTCCACATGCTCAGATCTGAGAGATAATTGTGTGTGAAAGCCGTCCTTCACCTAGCTTGTTGGGAACACAAAGATCTTTTCATTTGCAAACTCCACTCCATACATATATATGCGGAGGTACTAGCTCCAACTCGGTTTTACAGTGAAAAATGCAGGAACTTCAAACCGGCACTAGGAAACAGACTGAGAAACCAGAGTAAAATTGCTCCTGCAACCCGTTCCCTTTGTGCTAGATGAACGAACGTCTCTCCACATGCTCAGTTCTGATAGATAAGTGTCTGTGAAATCCGTCCTTCACCTAGCTTGTTAGGAACACAAGGTTACTCTTCAGCTGCAAACTCCACTCCATACATATATATGGGGAGGTACTAGCTCCAACACGGTTTTACAGTGAAAACTGCAGGAACTTCAAACCGGCACTAGGAAACAAACTGAGAAAGCAGAGTAAAAATTTCTCCTGCAACCCGTTCCCTTTGGCTAGATGAACGAACGTCTCTCCACATGCTCAGTTCTGAGATGTAAGCGTGTGTGAAAGCCGTCCTTCACCTAGCTTGTTGGGAACACAAAGTTTCTTTTCAGTTGCAAACTCCACTCCATACATATATATGGGGAGGTAGTAGCTCCAACTCGGTTTTACAGTGAAAACTGCAGGAACTTCAAACCGGCACTAGGAAACAGACTGAGAAACCAGAGTAAAAGATTCCCCTGCAACCCGTTCCCTTTGAGCTACATGAACGAACGTCTCTCCACATGCTCAGATCTGAGAGATAATTGTGTGTTAAAGCCGTCCTTCACATAGCTTGTTGCGAACACAAAGTTTCTCTTCAGTTGCAAACTCCACTCCATACATATATATGGGGAGGTACTAGCTCCAACTCGGTTTTACAGTGAAAACTGCAGGAACTTCAAACCGGCACTAGGAAACAGACTGAGAAACCAGAGTAAAAGTTTCCCCTGCAAACCGTTCCCTTTGTGCTAGATGAACGAACGTCTTTCCACATGCTCAGTTTTGAGAGTTAAGTGTGTGTGAATGCCGTCCTTCATCTAGCTTGTTGGGAACACAAAGATCTTTCCAGTTGCAAACTCCACTCCATACATATATATGGGGAGGTACTAGCTCCAACACGGTTTTACCGTGAAAACTGCAGGAACTTCTAACCGGCACTAGGAAACAGACTGAGAATCAAGAGTAAAAGTTACTCCTGCAACACGTTCCTTTGTGCTAGATGAACGAACGTCTCTCCACATGCTCAGTTCTGAGAGATAAGTGTGTTTGAACGCCTTCCTTCACCTAGCTTGTTGGGAACACAAAGTTTCTCTTCAGATGCAAACCCAATCCATACATATATATGGGGAGGTACTAGCTCCAAATCGGTTTTACAGTGAAAACTGCAGGAATTTCAAACCGGCACTAGGAAACAGACTGAGAAACCAGAGTAAAAGTTTCACCTGCAACCCGTTCCTTTGTGCTAGATGAACGAACGTCTCTCCACATGCTCAGTTCTGAGAGATATGTGTGTGTGAAGGCCGTCCTTCATCTAGCTTGTTGGGAAAACTAAGTTTCTCTTCAGTTGCAAACTCCAATCCATACATATATATGGGTAGGTGCTAGCTCCAACTCGGTTTTACAGTGAAAACTGCAGGAACTTCAAACCGGCACTAGGAAACAGACTGAGAAACCAGAGTAAAAGATTCCCCTGCAACCCGTTCCCTTTGAGCTACATGAACGAACGTCTCTCCACATGCTCAGTTCTGAGAGGTAAGCGTGTGTGAAAGCCGTCCTTCACCTAGCTTGTTGGGAACACAAAGTTTCTTTTCAGTTGCTAACTCCACTCCATACATATATATGGGGAGGTACTATCTCCAACTCGGTTTTACTGTGAAAACTACAGGAACTTCAACCCGGACATAGGAAACAGACTGAGAAACCAGAGTAAAAGATTCTCCTGCAACCCGTTCCATTTGTGATAGATGAACGAACGTCTCTCCACATGCTCAGATCTGAGAGATAATTGTGTGTGAAAGCCGTCCTTCACCTAGCTTGTTGGGAACACAAAGATCTTTTCATTTGCAAACTCCACTCCATACATATATATGCGGAGGTACTAGCTCCAACTCGGTTTTACAGTGAAAAATGCAGGAACTTCAAACCGGCACTAGGAAACAGAGTGAGAAACCAGAGTAAAATTGCTCCTGCAAACCGTTCCCTTTGTGCTAGATGAACGAACGTCTCTCCACATGCTCAGTTCTGAGAGATAAGTGTCTGTGAAATCCGTCCTTCACCTAGCTTGTTAGGAACACAAGGTTACTCTTCAGCTGCAAACTCCACTCCATACATATATATGGGGAGGTACTAGCTCCAACTCGGTTTTACAGTGAAAACTGCAGGAACTTCAAACCGGCACTAGGAAACAAACTGAGAAAGCAGAGTAAAAATTTCTCCTGCAACCCGTTCCCTTTGGCTAGATGAACGAACGTCTCTCCACATGCTCAGTTCTGAGATGTAAGCGTGTGTGAAAGCCGTCCTTCACCTAGCTTGTTGGGAACACAAAGTTTCTTTTCAGTTGCAAACTCCACTCCATACATATATATGGGGAGGTAGTAGCTCCAACTCGGTTTTACAGTGAAAACTGCAGGAACTTCAAACCGGCACTAGGAAACAGACTGAGAAACCAGAGTAAAAGTTTCCCCTGCAAACCGTTCACTTTGTGCTAGATGAACGAACGTCTTTCCACATGCTCAGTTTTGAGAGTTAAGTGTGTGTGAATGCCGTCCTTCATCTAGCTTGTTGGGAACACAAAGATCTTTCCAGTTGCAAACTCCACTCCATACATATATATGGGGAGGTACTAGCTCCAACACGGTTTTACCGTGAAAACTGCAGGAACTTCAAACCGGCACTAGGAAACAGACTGAGAATCAAGAGTAAAAGTTTCTCCTGCAACACGTTCCTTTGTGCTAGATGAACGAACGTCTCTCCACATGCTCAGTTCTGAGAGATAAGTGTGTTTGAACGCCTTAATTCACCTAGCTTGTTGGGAACACAAAGTTTCTCTTCAGATGCAAACCCAATCCATACATATATATGGGGAGGTACTAGCTCCAACTCCATTTTACACTGAAAACTGCAGGAACTTCAAACCGGCACTAGGAAACAGACTGAGAAACCAGAGTAAAAGTTTCACCTGCAACCCGTTCCTTTGTGCTAGATGAACGAACGTCTCTCCACATGCTCAGTTCTGAGAGATATGTGTGTGTGAAAGCCGTCCTTCATCTAGCTTGTTGGGAAAACCAAGTTTCTCTTCAGTTGCAAACTCCAATCCATACATATATATGGGTAGGTGCTAGCTCCAACTCGGTTTTACAGTGAAAACTGCAGGAACTTCAAACCGGCACTAGGAAACAGACTGAGAAACCAGAGTAAAAGTTTCTCCTGCAACCCTTTCCCTTTGTGCTAGATGAAAGAACGTCTCTCCACATGCTCAGATCTGAGAGATAATTGTGTGTGAAAGCCGTCCTTCACCTAGCTTGTTGGGAACACAAAGTTTCTTTTCAGTTGCAAACTCCACTCCATACATATATATGGGGAGGTACTAGCTCCAACTCCATTTTATAGTGAAAACTGCAGGAACTTCAAACCGGCACTAGGAAACAGACTGAGAATCCAGAGTAAAAGTTTCTCATGCAACCCGTTCCTTTGTGCTAGATGAACGAACGTCTCTCCACATGCTCAGTTCTGAGAGGTAAGCGTGTGTGAAAGCCGTCCTTCACCTAGCTTGATGGGAACACAAAGTTTCTTTTCAGTTGCTAACTCCACTCCATACATATATATGGGGAGGTACTAGCTCCAACTCGGTTTTACAGTGAAAACTACAGGAACTTCAACCCGGACATAGAAAACAGACTGAGAAACCAGAGTAAAAGATTCTCCTGCAACCCGTTCCATTTGTGATAGATGAACGAACGTCTCTCCACATGCTCAGATCTGAGAGATAATTGTGTGTGAAAGCCGTCCTTCACCTAGCTTGTTGGGAACACAAAGATCTTTTCAGTTGCAAACTCCACTCCATACATATATATGCGGAGGTACTAGCTCCAACTCGGTTTTACAGTGAAAAATGCAGGAACTTCAAACCGGCACTAGGAAACAGAGTGAGAAACCAGAGTAAAATTGCTCCTGCAACCCGTTCCCTTTGTGCTAGATGAACGAAAGTCTCTCCACATGCTCAGTTCTGAGAGATAAGTGTCTGTGAAAGCCGTCCTTCACCTAGCTTATTAGGAACACAAGGTTACTCTTCAGCTGCAAACTCCACTCCATACATATATATGGGGAGGTACTAGCTCCAACTCGGTTTTACAGTGAAAACTGCAGGAACTTCAAACCGGCACTAGGAAACAAACTGAGAAAGCAGAGTAAAAATTTCTCCTGCAACCCGTTCCCTTTGGCTAGATGAACGAACGTCTCTCCACATGCTCAGTTCTGATATGTAAGCGTGTGTGAAAGCCGTCCTTCACCTAGCTTGTTGGGAACACAAAGTTTCTTTTCAGTTGCAAACTCCACTCCATACATATATATGGGGAGGTAGTAGCTCCAACTCGGTTTTACAGTGAAAACTGCAGGAACTTCAAACGGCACTAGAAACAGACTGAGAAACCAGAGTAAAAGATTCCCCTGCAACCCGTTCCCTTTGTGCTACATGAACGAACGTCTTTCCACATGCTCAGATCTGAGAGATAATTGTGTGTGAAAGCCGTCCTTCACCTAGCTTGTTGGGAACACAAAGTTTCTCTTCAGTTGCCAACTCCACTCCATACATTTATAAGGGTGGTACTATTTCCAAATCGGTTTTGCAATGAAAACTGCAGGAACTTCTAACCGGCACTAGGAAACAGACTGAGAAACCAGAGTAATAGTTTCCCCTGCAAACCGTTCCCTTTGTGCTAGATGAACGAACGTCTCTACACATGCTCAGTTTTAGAAGGTTAACTGTGTGTGAAAGCTGTCCTTAACCTAGCTTGTTAGGAACACAAAGATCTTTTCAGTTGCAAACTCCACTCCTTATATGTATATGGGGAGGTACTAGCTCCAACTCGGTTTTACAGTGAAAATTGCAGGAACTTCAAACTGGCACTAGGAAACAGACTGAGAAACCAGAATAAACTTGCTCCTGCAACCCGTTCCCTCTGTGTTAGATGAACGAACGTCTCTCCAAATGCTCAGTTCTGAGAGATAATTGTGTGTGAAAGCCTTACTTCACCTAGCTTGTTGGGAACACAAAGTTTCTTTTCAGTTGCAAACTCCACTCCATACATATATATGGGGAGGTACTAGCTCCAACTCCATTTTACAGTGAAAACTGCAGGAACTTCAAACCGGCACTAGGAAACAGACTGAGAATCCAGAGTAAAAGTTTCTCCTGCAACCCGTTCCTTTGTGCTAGATGAACGAACGTCTCTCCACATGCTCAGTTCTGAGAGGTAAGCTTGTTTGAAAGCCGTCCTTCAACTAGCTTGTTGGGAACACAAAGTTTCTTTTCAGTTGCAAACTCCACTCCATACATATATATGGGTAGATGCTAGCTCCAACTCGGTTTTACAGTGAAAACTGCAGGAACTTCAAACCGGCACTAGGAAACAGACTGAGAAACCAGAATAAAAGTTTCTCCTGCAACCCTTTCCCTTTGTGCTAGATGAAAGAACGTCTCTCCACATGCTCAGATCTGAGAGATAATTGTGTGTGAAAGCCGTCCTTCACCTAGCTTGTTAGGAACACAAAGTTTCTCTTCAGTTGCCAACTCCACTCCATACATTTATAAGGGGAGGAACTATTTCCAACTCGGTTTTACAGTGAAAACTGCAGGAACTTCAAACCGGCACTAGGAAACAGACTGAGAAACCAGAGTAAAATTGCTCCTGCAACCCGTTCCCTTTGTGTTAGATGAACGAACGTCTCTCCAAATGCTAAGTTCTGAAGATAATTGTGTGTGAAAGCCTTACTTCACCTAGCTTGTTACGCAGCGCTCGACTGTTTTTCAGTTGCAAACTCCACTCCATACATATATATGGGGAGGTACTAGCTCCAACTCCATTTTACAGTGAAAACTGCAGGAACTTCAAACCGGCACTAGGAAACAGACTGAGAATCCAGAGTAAAAGTTTCTCCTGCAACCCGTTCCTTTGTGCTAGATGAACGAACGTCTCTCCACATGCTCAGTTCTGAGAGGTAAGCATGTGTGAAAGCCGTCCTTCACCTAGCTTGTTGGGAACACAAAGTTTCTTTTCAGTTGCAAACTCCACTCCATACATATATATGGGGAGGTACTAGCTCCAACTCCATTTTATAGTGAAAACTGCAGGAACTTCAAACCGGCACTAGGAAACAGACTGAGAATCCAGAGTAAAATTTTCTCATGCAACCCGTTCCTTTGTGCTAGATGAACGAACGTCTCTCCACATGCTCAGATCTGAGAGATAATTGTGTGTGAAAGCCTTCCTTCACCTAGCTTGTTGGGAACACAAAGATCTTTTCAGTTGCAAACTCCACTCCATACATATATATGCGGAGGTACTAGCTCCAACTCGGTTTTACAGTGAAAAATGCAGGAACTTCAAACCGGCACTAGGAAACAGAGTGAGAAACCAGAGTAAAATTGCTCCTGCAACCCGTTCCCTTTGTGCTAGATGAACGAACGTCTCTCCACATGCTCAGTTCTGAGATATAAGTGTCTGTGAAAGCCGTCCTTCACCTAGCTTATTAGGAACACAAGGTTACTCTTCAGCTGCAAACTCCACTCCATACATATATATGGGGAGGTACTAGCTCCAACTCGGTTTTACAGTGAAAACTGCAGGAACTTCAAACCGGCACTAGGAAACAAACTGAGAAAGCAGAGTAAAAATTTCTCCTGCAACCCGTTCCCTTTGGCTAGATGAACGAACGTCTCTCCACATGCTCAGTTCTGAGATGTAAGCGTGTGTGAAAGCCGTCCTTCACTTAGCTTGTTGGGAACACAAAGTTTCTTTTCAGTTGCAAACTCCACTCCATACATATATATGGGGAGGTAGTAGCTCCAACTGGGTTTTACAGTGAAAACTGCAGGAACTTCAAACCGGCACTAGGAAACAGACTGAGAAACCAGAGTAAAAGATTCCCCTGCAACCCGTTCCCTTTGTGCTACATGAACGAACGTCTTTCCACATGCTCAGATCTGAGAGAACGCAGCGCTCGACTGT